>NC_069499.1:730212639-730812639 GCF_027579735.1 Bombina bombina
CCTTTAAAATAAATCCTAACCTAAGTCACAAATACACCTAACACTACACTATCAATAAATTAATTAAATAAATTAACGACAATTATCTAAAGTAAAATACAATTAAATAAACTAAACTATAGTACAAACCCCCCCCCCACTAAATTACAAAAAATAAAAAATTACAAGAATTTTAATCTAATTACACCTAATCTAAGCCCCCTAATAAAATAAAAAAGCCCCCCAAAATAATAAAATTCCCTACCCTATACTAAATTACAAAAGTAATCAGCTCTTTTACCAGCCCTTAAAAGGGCTTTTTGCGGGGCATTACCTCAACGTAATCAGCTCTTTTACCTGTAATAAAAAATACAAGACCCCCCCAACATTACAACCCACCACCCACACACCCCTACTCTAAAACGCACCCAATCCCCCCTTAAATAAACCTAACACTAACCCCCTGAAGATCACCCTACCTTGAGCCGTGTTCACCCAGCCGGGCCGAATTCTTCATCCAATCCGGGCGATGTGGTCCTCCATCCGGCAGAAGTCTTCATCCAAGCGGGCCAGAAGAGGTCCTCCATCCGGCAGAAGTCTTCATCCATCCGCGGCTCCATCTTCAAGACCTCCGACGCGGAACATCCTCCTCGGCCGACGGACTAACGACAAATGAAGGTTCCTTTAAATGACGTCATCCAAGATGGCGTCCCTCGAATTCCGATTGGCTGATAGGATTCTATCAGCCAATCAGAATTAAGGTAGGAAAAATCTGATTGGTTGATGCAATCAGCCAATCGGATTGAAGTTCAATCCGATTGGCTGATTGGATCAGCCAATAGAATGTGAGGTCAATTCTATTGGCTGATCCAATCAGCCAATCCGATTGAACTTCAATCCGATTGGCTGATTGCATCCGCCAATCGGATTTTTCCTACCTTAATTCCGATTGGCAGATAGAATCCTATCAGCCAATCAGAATTCGAGGGATGCCATCTTGGATGACGTCATTTAAAGGAACCTTCATTCGTCGTTAGTCCGTCGGCCGAGGAGGATGTTCCGCGTCGGAGGTCTTGAAGATGGAGCCGCGGATGGATGAAGACTTCTGCCGGATGGAGGACCTCTTCTGCCCCACTTGGATGAAGACTTCTGCTGGATGGAGGACCTCTTCTGGCCTGCTTGGATGAAGACATCTGCCGGATGGAGGACCACATCACCCGGATTGGATGAAGAATTCGGCCCGGCTGGGTGAACATGGCTCAAGGTAGGGTGATCTTCAGGGGGTTAGTGTTAGGTTTATTTAAGGGGGGATCGGGTGGGTTTTAGAGTAGGGGTGTGTGGGTGGTGGGTTGTAATGTTGGGGGGGGGTCTTGTATTTTTTATTACAGGTAAAAGAGCTGATTACTTTGGGGCAATGCCCCGCAAAAAGCCCTTTAAGGGCTGGTAAAAGAGCTGATTACTTTTGTAATTTAGTATAGGGTAGGGAATTTTATTATTTTGGGGGGCTTTTTTATTTTATTAGGGGGCTTAGATTAAGTGTAATTAGATTAAAATTCTTGTAATATTTTTTTATTTTTTGTACTATAGTTTAGTTTATTTAATTGTAGTTAATTTATTTAATTAATTTATTGATAGTGTAGTGTTAGGTGTATTTGTAACTTAGGTTAGGATTTATTTTACAGGTAATTTTGTAATTATTGTAACTAGGTAGCTATTAAATAGTTATTAACTATTTAATAGCTATTGTACCTAGTTAAAATAAATACAAAGTTGCCAGTTAAATACATATAAATCCTAAAATAGCTACAATGTAACTATTAGTTATATTGTAGCTATATTAGGGTTTATTTTACAGGTATTTACTTTTAAATAGGATTAATTTATTTAATTATAGTAATTTTATTTCGTTTTATTTAAATTATATTTAAGTTAGGGGGGTGTTAGGGTTAGACTTAGGTTTAGGGGTTAATAACTTTATTATAGTAGCGGCAATGTTGGGGCGGGAGATTAGGGGTTAATAATTGTAGGTAGGTGGCGGCAACGTTGGGGGGGGGCAGATTAGGGGTTAATAAAATTTATTATAGTGTTTGCAAGGTGGTATTGCGGCGGTTTAGGAGTTAATACATTTATTATAGTGTCGGCGATGTCCGGTCGGCAGATTAGGGGTTAATAAGTGTATGTAGGTGGCGGCGTCGTTGGGGGGGGGCAAGATTAGGGGTTAATAAATATAATGTCGTGTCGGTGATGTTAGGGGCAGCAGATTAGGGGTTCATAGGGATAATGTAGGTGGCGGCGATGTCTGGTCGGCAGATTAGGGGTTAAATAATTTTATTATAGTGTTTGCGATGTGGGGGGGCCTCGGTTTAAGGGTTCATAGATAGTTTATGGGTGTTAGTGTACTTTGTAGCACTGCAGTTAAGAGCTTTATGTTCCGGCGTTAGCCCATAAAACTCTTAACTACTGACTTTTAAATGCGGTAGGAGTCTTGGAGGTAGAGGCTCTACCGCTCACTTTCTCCAAGACTTGTAATACCAGCGTTAGGCAAATCCCATTAAAAAGATAGGATACACAATTGACGTAAGGGGATTGGCGGTAGCCAAAACTCGCGGAAGAAAAGTGAGCGGTACACCTGTACCTGCCTGACTCGTAATACCAGCGGGCGTTAAAAAGCAGCGTTGGGACCTCTCAACGCTGCTTTTTAAGGCTAATGCAGAACTCGTAATCTAGCCGTAAGTTTTTAAATTACATTAAAACATTTTCGTTTTACATTTTGTTGTACCTTTAACAGCAAACATTTACCCCATGTCTGCTAATTCAATAAATAACAAATATGTAAGGAAACCCCATGTCTGCTAATTCAATAAATAACAAATATGTATGGATGAATTCACATTATTTTCCTATCCAAGACGCATAAGGCTACACCCATAAATATAATGTTAAATCAGAACCCTCTATCTATAGCACTGCTGCATGTATGATGCCACTACATTAGATGGATCCATATATTCCTCTGCATTTAATCTGTACTCTGTCAGCTATGACCAGACACCCCATGATGTCATGCAGTTAGACGATCATGTAGTGCCTGGAAAGTGTCAGAGTTGATGAACAAAGATCAGAGCACCTAAGGGAGCAAATAATCTCCCAGGGACTTCTGAAGGAGAGGGATGGGGTGATAATTATATCTATCCCATCAGTAACAAAATCATGATTTCAAGCACTTTTTTTTGGTAAATGTAAACCCGTTTTATTATTATGAACAGACAGAATAAAACAGCTGACCAGTTTGACTGTACTGTGCAAACAGCTAGCTGACCATCTGTTTAATAAAAGTATATTAATCTTTGTGCTGGGTTTAAAACAAGACAAGTAGTTTTAAAGGGACACAGTAGTGTGATTTTTTTTTTATTCACTCCATTATTTTTTTTCTACCCGGAGTGTATTACATTTTTTCCAAATAGCTTGTTAACCTTTATTTTGCCATTAGAAATAGCTGATTTGCCTGTTGAAACTGACACCTATACTGACAAAATCAGTACAGCTGTAGTAGTTATAGAAAAACTATGTAAACAAAAGGATGCAGAAGAAATTGCACTCCCAGTTAGGGTTGGGGAGAAAAGTACTTCTACTTTGTGTATACAGAGATAGAGAGAGAGAGAAATAATGACACCTGCTGTCCCTGCAAGCTCAGCTTTTTGATTGGGTTGTGGTTTCAATTAGCAAAAACGGCTATTTCATATCAAAAAGAGGAGCAATTCCCCATACATTTTAAACTTTGTAGCTGGTATAATAAGTAATTGAAAACATATTAAGCAGAAATTACTTTTACAGTATACTGTCACTTTATGGTACACTTAATTTAAACAAAATACATAGATGTTTAATGAAGACACCTAGAAATAGCAATGAAAATTGGCTGCTAATTTACCAAAATTAATGTTTGCATAATTACAAAAACTATGTTTGCTAGGCTAAGTTATGTACTTACCAAATTATTCCTCCCCAAAAGAAAGAGAAGAAAACATAGAATGCCAAGGAGCCCCAAATAACTAAATGGTTCATCCATGTCCAGTAGCGTGTATCTAATGCAAGCTGAAAAGATATGCACCTATTATTTTATAAAATAAGCTATTCCATTGTATTAAACAGAACAAACATGTTTTACATTTACCATGAGGTTTAAAATCTTTACTAAAGGCTTCTAACAAAAAGTGTAAAGTCAGCAGTCCTGCTCATTTCTGGGGCTGCCAATACTGCACTTTTGTTAGCTTATATCATGTGCTTTCACTTACCACATACAATTGTAAATGCAATAATATATTTAGTGCAATTGGTTAATAAGCTGCATGGGATTTGTCATTAATAGAATCTTTCCGAGAAGTATTAAAGACTGCTCCTTTTTTTCAAATAAGTATCCTCCAATTCTGGTTCAGTCTAACTTAAAGGGATAGGAAAACATAATTTATGCTTACCTGATAAATTTATTTCTCTTGTGGGGTATCCAGTCCACGGATCATCCATTACTTGTGAGATATTCTCCTTCCCAACAGGAAGTTGCAAGAGGATCACCCACAGCAGAGCTGCTATATAGCTCCTCCCCTCACTGCCATATCCAGTCATTCGACTGAAACAAGCCGAGAAAGGAGAAACCATAGGGTGCAGTGGTGACTGTAGTTTAAATTAAAATTTAGACCTGCCTTAAAAGGACAGGGCGGGCCGTGGACTGGATACACCACAAGAGAAATAAATTTATCAGGTAAGCATAAATTATGTTTTCTCTTGTAAGGTGTATCCAGTCCACGGATCATCCATTACTTGTGGGATACCAATATCAAAGCTAAAGTACACGGATGAAGGCAGGGACAAGGCAGGCTTAAATGGAAGGAACCACTGCCTGAAGAACCTTTCTCCCAAAAATAGCCTCCGAAGAAGCAAAAGTATCAAATTTGTAAAATTTTGAAAAGGTATGAAGCGAAGACCAAGTCGCCGCCTTGCAAATCTGTTCAACAGAAGCCTCATTTTTAAAGGCCCAGGTGGAAGCCACAGCTCTAGTAGAATGAGCTGTAATCCTTTCAGGGGGCTGCTGTCCAGCAGTCTCATAGGCTAAGCGTATTACGCTCCGAAGCCAAAAAGAAAGAGAGGTTGCCAAAGCTTTTTGACCTCTCCTCTGTCCAGAGTAAACAAAAAACAGTGTAGATGTTTGGCGAAAATCCTTAGTCGCTTGTAAGTAAAACTTCAAAGCACGGACCACGTCCAGATTATGTAAAAGACGTTCCTTCTTTGAAGAAGGATTAGGACACAATGATGGAACAACAATCTCTTGATTGATATTCTTGTTAGAAACTACCTTAGGTAAAAACCCAGGTTTTGTACGCAGAACTACTTTATCTGAATGGAAAATCAGATAAGGAGAATTACATTGTAAGGCAGATAACTCAGAGACTCTCCGAGCCGAGGAAATAGCCATCAAAAACAGAACTTTCCAAGACAAAAGTTTAATATCAATGGAATGAAGGGGTTCAAACGGAACCCCTTGAAGAACCAAGTTTAAGCTCCATGGGGGAGCAACAGGTTTAAACACAGGCTTGATTCTAACCAAAGCCTGACAAAAAGCTTGAACGTCTGGAACTTCAGCCAGACGCTTGTGCAAAAGAATAGACAGAGCAGAAATCTGTCCCTTTAAAGAACTAGCTGATAATCCTTTTTCCAAACCCTCTTGGATAAAGGACAATATCCTAGGAATCCTAACCTTACTCCATGAGTAATTCTTGGATTCACACCAATAAAGGTATTTACGCCATATATTATGGTATATTTTCCTGGTGACAGGCTTTCGTGCCTGTATTAGGGTATCAATGACTGACTCGGAGAAGCCACGCTTTGATAAAATCAAGCGTTCAATCTCTATGCAGTCAGTCTCAGAGAAATTAGATTCGGATGATTGAAAGAACCTTGTAGTAGAAGGTCTTGTCTCAGAGGCAGAGTCCATGGTGGAAAGGATGACATGTCCACTAGGTCTGCATACTAGGTCCTGCGTGGCCACGCAGGCGCTATCAAGATCACCGATGCTCTCTCCTGTTTGATTTTGGCAATCAGTCAAGGGAGCAGAGGAAACGGTGGAAACACTTCCCGATGGAGTTCCCACTCCCCCGGATGAAAAGTCTGATGACTTAGAAAATCCGCCTCCCAGTTCTCTACACCTGGCATATGGATTGCTGATAGGTGGCAAGAGTGAGTCTTTGCCCAGTGAATTATCTTTGAGACTTCCAGCATTGCTAGGGAACTCCTGGTTCCCCCTTGATGGTTGATGTAAGCCACAGTCGTGATGTTGTCCGACTGAAAGCTGATGAACCCCAGGGTTGCTAACTGAGGCCAAGCTAGAAGAGCATTGAATATTGCTCTTAACTCCAGAATATTTATTGGGAGGAGTCTCTCCTCCTGAGTCCATGATCCCTGAGCCTTCAGGGAATTCCAGACTGCACCCCAACCTATAAGGCTGGCATCTGTTGTTACAATTGTCCAATCTGGCCTGCGAAAGGTCATACCTTTGGACAGATGGACCCGAGATAGCCACCAGAGAAGAGAATCTCTGGTCTCTTGATCCAGATTTAGCAGAGGGGACAAATCTGTGTAATCCCCATTCCACTGACTGAGCATGCATAGTTGCAGCGGTCTGAGATGTAGGCGCGCAAATGGCACTATGTCCATTGCCGCTACCATTAAGCCAATTACTTCCATAGACTGAGCCACCGAAGGGCGCGGAATAGAATGAAGAACACGGCAAGATTTTAGAAGCTTTGATAACCTGGACTCTGTCAGGTAAATCTTCATTTCTACAGAATCTATCAGAGTCCCTAGGAAGGAGACTCTTGTGAGTGGGGATAGAGAACTCTTTTCCTCGTTCACCTTCCACCCATGTGACCTGAGAAATGCCAGAACTATGTCCGTATGTGACTTGGCAATCTGAAATATTGACGCCTGTATCAGGATGTCGTCCAAATAAGGGGCCACTGATATACCTCACGGTCTTAGAACCGCCAGAAGCGATCCCAGAACCTTTGTAAAGATTCTTGGAGCTGCAGCTAACCCGAAGGGAAGAGCCACAAATTGGTAATGCCTGTCCAGAAAGGCAAACCTTAGGAACCGATGATGATCTTTGTGAATCGGTATGTGAAGGTAAGCATCCTTCAAATCCACAGTGGTCATGTATTGACCCTACTGGATCATAGGTAGGATGGTCCGAATAGTTTCCATTTTGAACGATGGAACTCTGAGGAATTTGTTTAAGATCTTTAGATCCAAAATGGGTCTGAAGGTTCCCTCTTTTTTGGGAACCACAAACAGATTTGAATAAAACCCCTGTCCCTGTTCCGTCTGTGGAACTGGACAGATCATTCCCATAATTAGGAGGTCTTGCACACAGCGTAAGAATGCCTCTTTCTTTATCTGGTTTACAGATAATCTCGAAAGGTGAAATCTCCCTTGAGGGGGGGAAGCTTTGAAGTCCAGAAGATATCCCTGAGATATGATCTCCAACGCCCAGGGATCTTGAACATCTCTTGCCCACGCCTGGGCGAAGAGAGAAAGTCTGCCCCCTACTAGATCCGTTACCGGATAGGGGGCCATTCCTTCATGCTGTCTTAGAGGCAGCAGCAGGCTTTCTGGCCTGCTTGCCCTTGTTCCAGGACTGGTTAGGTTTCCAGCCCTGTTTGGATTGAGCAAAAGTTCCCTCTTGTCTTGTAGCAGAGGAAGTTGATGCTGCACCTGCCTTGAAGTTTCGAAAGGCACGAAAATTAGACTGTTTGGCCTTTGATTTGGCCCTGTCCTGAGGAAGGGCATGACCCTTACCTACAGTAATGTCAGCAATAATTTCCTTCAAACCAGGCCGAATAGGGTCTGCCCCTTGAAGGGAATGTTAAGTAATTTAAGCCATAGCGCCCTACGCGCCTGGATGGCGAATCCAGAATTCTTAGCCGTTAGTTTAGTCAAATGAACAATGGCATCAGAAACAAAAGAATTAGCTAGCTTAAGTGTTCTAAGCTTGTCAAGTATTTCAGTCAATGGAGTAGCTGTCTGAAAGGTCTCTTCCAGAGACTCAAACCAGAACGCCGCAGCAGCAGTGACAGGCGCAATGCATGCAAGGGGCTGCAGGATAAAACCTTGTTGAATAAACATTTTCTTAAGGTAACCTTCTAATTTTTTATCCATTGGATCTGAAAAAGTACAACTGTCCTCGACAGGGATAGTGGTACGCTTTGCTAAAGTAGAAACTGCTCCCTCCACCTTAGGGACCATCTGCTATAAGTCCCGTGTGGTGGCGTCTATTGGAAACATTTTTCTAAAAATAGGAGGGGGGGGGGAAATGGCACACCGGGTCTATCCCACTCATTATTAATAATTTCTGTAAACCTTTTAGGTATTGGAAAAACATCAGTACACACCGGCACTGCATAGTATTTATCCAGTCTACACAATTTCTCTGGTACTGCAATTGTGTCACAGTCATTCAGAGCAGCTAACACCTCCCCAAGCAATACACGGAGGTTCTCAAGCTTAAATTTAAAAGTAGAAATATCTGAATCAGGTTTCCCCCGAATCAGAAATGTCACCCACAGACTGAAGCTCTCCTTCCTCAGCTTCTGCATATTGTGACGCAGTATCAGACATGGGCCTTAAGGCATCTGCGCGCTCTGTACTACGTCTAACCCCAGAGCTATTGCGCTTTCCTCTGAATTCAGGCAGTCTGGCTAATACCACTGACAGGGTATTATCCATGATTGCCGCCATGTCCTGCAAAGTAATCGCTATGGGCGTCTTTGATGTACTTGGCGCCATTTTAGCGTGAGTCCCTTGAGCGGGAGTCAAAGGGTCTGAGACGTGGGGAGAGTTAGTTGGCATAACTTCCCCCTCGCCAGAATCCTCTGGTGATAAATGTTTTAAAGATAAAAGCTGATCTTTATTGCTTAAAGTGAAATCAATACATTTAGTACACATTCTCATATGGGGTTCCACCATGGCTTTTAAACATAATGAACAAGGAGTTTCCTCTATGTCAGACATGTTTATACAGACTAGCAATGAGACTAGCAAGCTTGGAAAACACTTTACATCAAGTTAAACAAGCAATATAAAAAACGTTACTGTGCCTTTAAGGAAAACAAATTTTGCTAAAATTTGAAATAACAGTGAAAAAAGGCAGTTAAACAAACTAAATTTTTACAGTGTATGTAACAAGTTAGCAGAGCATTGCACCCACTTGCAAATGGATGATTAACCCCTTAATACAAAAAACGGATTAACAAATTGAAAAAAACGTTTTTTAAACAGTCACAACTGCCACAGCTCCACTGTGGCTTTACCTTCCTCAAAATACGACTTTTGAAGCCATTTGAGCCCTTCAGAGATGTCCTAAAGCATGCAGGGGACTGCTGAGGGAAGCTGAATGTCTCTGTCTGTAATTTTAACTGCGCAAAAAAGCGCTAAAATAGGCCCCTCCCACTTATATTACAACAGTGGAAAGCCTCAGGAAACTGTTTCTAGGCAAAAATCAAGCCAGCCATGTGGAAAAAATTAGGCCCCAATAAGTTTTATCATCAAAGCATATATAAAAACGATTAAACATGCCAGCAAACGTTTTATATTGCACATTAATCAGAGTATATACCTCTGATAGCAAGCCTGATACTAGTCGCTATTAAATCACTGTATTTAGGCTTAACTTACATTAATCCGGTATCAGCAGTATTTTCTAGCAAATTCCATCCCTAGAAAAACTTAAACTGCACATACCTTATTGCAGGATAACCTGCACGCCATTCTCCCTCTGAAGTTACCTCACTCCTCAGACATATGTGAGAACAGCAGTGGATCTTAGTTACTTCTGCTAAGATCATAGAAAAACGCAGGCAGATTCTTCTTCTAAATGCTGCCTGAGATAAAATAGTACAACTCCGGTACCATTTAAAAACAATAAACTTTTGATTGAAGAAAAAACTAACTATATTACACCACTTTCCTCTTACTACCTCCAGCTATGTTGAGAGTTTGCAAGAGAATGACTGGGTATGGCAGTTAGGGGAGGAGCTATATAGCAGCTCTGCTGTGGGTGATCCTTTTGCAACTTCCTGTTGGGAAGGAGAATATCCCACAAGTAATGGATGATCCGTGGACTGGATACACCTTACAAGAGAAACCCATTTTGTTTTCTTTCATGATTCAGATAGAAAGTTGTTTAACTCTAATTTACTTCTATTCACATTTTTTTGTTCTTTTGGTATCTTTTGTTAAAAAGCAGAGAATGAAGCAAATTTGATAACAGAAATAAATTGGAAAGTTGTTTAAATCTGTATGCTCCATTTGAATCGTGAAATATACATCTTGGGGTTTTATGTCTCTTTATCCCATTTCTGGAGCACGACTTGGCAGCGGTTTTGCAAGAATGTTATCCATTTGCAAGAGCACTAGATGACAGCACTATTTACTGTCATGTAGTGCACAAGATGCTACCTAGGTATCTCTTCAACAAAGAATACCATGGGAACACAGCAAATGTGATCATAGAAGTAAATTGGAAACGTTTTTGGGCTTCATATCCCTTTAACACTGGTGGTATCAGGGCCACACCTTCATATGTTATCATGAGCATGAAGAAATTGGTTTATCAAATGTAGGGACCTTGTCTTCCAAATATTTGTATGATAACAAATGTAGTACAATTTGTTCAGTACCAAAGCCATTTTACACAGCCGTTTACATTATATAACATAATTATTATGTGTGTCCCGCATTAAAATACTTTAAATGACTTTATATATAATGCCCTTATTTAGCAAAAGAGTTGAAAACTAACAAAATGTTATTATTGTGTTTCTAATGTGAAATATCCCCCTTACCTTAAAGGTAACTGTAAACACTAATGTAGTGAACACAATTGTTCCAAATGTCCAGTTTCCAAATACCTGAAAAGTAGAACAAAACAGGTCTTGATTTTTTTTAATTAAGAAAGGGTATAACTCTCAGTGTTAATAAAGAAAAACAATTGTACCAAAAACACATTAATTATTCAACACAGCAATAAAAAAAACAACAAAAAGTACAGATACGCAGAAATCCAGGATTAACAGCAGAGACCTCATTTACTGGCCGCTGATGTTGTACTAATGAATAGTTAGTTTAAGTAAGGTATAAGATATGGAAGAGACAATGTGATAAATGCCACATTAAAGAGAAATAACAAATTAAAAAAAAACTGCAGGGAAACAACCCATTTAAATATTTTGCTGCCATTGCTTTAGATTCAGAGGATTAGAAGTAGCTGAAATTTATTGTATTTATTTAAAAGGGACACTAAACCTATTTTTTCTTTTTCTTTCATGATTCAGATAGAGCATGCGATTTTAAGCAACTTTCTAATTTACTTCTATTATCAATTTTTCTTCATTCTCTTGCTATCTTTATTTAAAAAGCAGGAAAGTAAAGCTTAGGAGCCGGCCCATTTTAGGTTCAGCACCCTGGATAGCGCTTGCTTATTGGTGCCTACATTTAGCATTAGTTAAGCAAGCGTAACTATCTGAACCAAAAATGCGCCGGCTCCTAAGCTTTACATTCCTGCTTTTTAAATAAAGATAGCAAGAGTACAAAGAAAAATTGATAAAAGGAGTAAATTAAAACGTTGTTTACAATTGTGTGCTCTATCTGAACCTTTGAAGAAAAAATGTGTCAGGTAGGAGGCTGATCTCTACACTAAAGCTAAAAATTAACCCTACAAGCTCCCTAATTAACCCCTTCACTGCTGGGCATAATACAAGTGTGGTGCGCAGCGGTATTTAGCAGCCTTCTAATTTCCAAAAAGCAACGCCAAAGCCATATATGTCTGCTATTTCTGAACAAAGGGGATCCCAGAGAAGCATTTACAACCATGTGTGCCATAATTGCACAAGCTGTTTGTAAATAATTTCAGTGAGAAACCTAAAGTTTGTGAAAAAGTTAATGATTTTTTTTTATTTGATCGCATTTGGCGGTGAAATGGTGGCATTAAATATACCAAAATTGCCCTAGATCGATACTTTGGGTTGTATACTAAACTAAAGCTGAAATATACCAAAATGGGCCGATATTAATACGTTGGGATGTCTACTAAAAAAAAATATATACATGTGAAGGGTTATTCAGGGATTCCTGACAGATATCAGTGTTCCAATGTAACTATCGCTAATTTTGGGGAAAAAATGGTTTGGAAATAGCAAAATGCTACTTGTACTTATTGCCCTATAACTTGCAAAAAAGCAAAGAAAAAGTAAACATTGGGTATTTCTAAACTCAGGACAACATTTAGAAACTATTTAGCATGGGTGTTCTTTGGTGGTTGTAGATGTGTAACAGATTTTGGGGGTCAAAGTTAGAAAAAGTGTGTATTTTTCCATTTTTTCATCATATTTAATATTTTTTTAATAGTAAATTATAAGATATGATGAAAATAATGGTATCTCTAGAAAAGTCCATTTAATGGCGAGAAAAACTGTATCTAATATGTGTGGGTACAGTAAATGAGTAAGAGGAAATTTACAGCTAAACACAAACACAGCAAAAATGTAAAAATAGCCTTGGTCCCAAACGGTCAACAAATGGAAAAGTGCTCTGGTCACTAAGCGGTTAATTCTTTAGATATCCTTTGTTGAAGAAATAGCAATGTACAAAGGTGAGCCAATCACACGAGGCATCTATGTGCAGCCACCAATCCGCAGCTACTGAGCCTATCTAGTTATGCTTTTCAGCATAGGATATCAAGAGAATGAAGCAAATTAGACAATAGAAGTAAATTAGAAAGTTGTTTAAAATTGCTTGCTCTTTCTAATTCATGGAGAGAAAAAAATTGGGTTTCATGTCCCTTTAATATCAAAATCTCAAGATGTTTACTTGGCTTTTAATTCAAACTAAAATGAAAATGTGGTATAACACACTCTATATAACACATATATGACCCTTTTATATAATAGATATATTTTAACATCTCTTTCAGTTGTGTTTAATATCCCTTTAAGGTAGAAGAAACACAACTGAAAAAAATACTCCTTAGTGAATAAATCCTATAAGGCAACTGCAAGAGGGAAATTCAGCTTATGGTAGTGTACAATTTCCTGGTGGCTGAACATTTAATAGAATGATAAACACAGGTAATATTAGGCAACGTACAGAAAACAGAATTTATGCTTACCTGATAAATTACTTTCTCTTGTGGTGTATCCAGTCCACGGGTTCATCCTTTACTTGTGGGATATTCTCCTTCCTAACAGGAAGTGGCAAAGAGAGCACACAGGAGAGCTGTCCATATAGCTCCCCCTCTAGCTCCACCCCCCCAGTCATTCGACCGAAGGTTAGGAAGAAAAAGGAGAAGCCATAGGGTGCAGTGGTGACTGTAGTTTAAACTAAAAATCTACCTGACTAATAGCCAGGGCGGGCCATGGACTGGATACACCACAAGAGAAAGTAATTTATCAGGTAAGCATAAATTCTGTTTTCTCTTGTAAGGTGTATCCAGTCCACAGGTTCATCCTTTACTTGTGGGATACCAATACCAAAGCTTTAGGACACGGATGAAGGGAGGGAACAAGACAGGTACCTTAAACGGAAGGCACCACTGCTTGTAAAACCTTTCTCCCAAAAATAGCCTCCGAAGAAGCAAAACTATCGAATTTGGAAAATTTGGAAAAAGTATGCATCGAAGACCAAGTCGCTGCCTTACAAATCTGTTCAACAGAAGCCTCATTTTTAAAAGCCCATGTGGAAGCCACTGCCCTGGTAGAATGAGCAGTAATTGTTTCAGGAGGCTGCTGGCCAGCAGTCTCATAGGCCAGACGGATGATGCTTTTCAGCCAAAAGGAAAGAGAGGTAGCAGTCGCCTTTTGACCTCTCCTCTTACCAGAATAGATAACAAACAATTAAGTTGTTTGTCTGAAATCCTTAGTTGCTTGTAAATAGAACTTTAAAGCACGAACCACATCAAGATTGTGTAACAAACGTTCCTTCTTCGAAGAAGGATTAGGACACAGAGAAGGAACAACAATTTCCTGGTTAATATTCTTATTAGACACAACCTTAGGAAGAAAACCGGGTTTGGTACGCAAAACTACCTTATCTGCATGGAACACCAAGTAAGGTGAGTCACACTGTAAAGCAGATAACTCTGAAACTCTTCGAGCAGAAGAGATAGCTACCAAAAACAAAACTTTCCAAGATAAAAGCTTAATATCTATGGAATGTAAAGGTTCAAACGGAACCCCTTGCAGAACTGAAATAACTAAATTCAGACTCCATGGCGGAGCCACAGGTCTATAAACAGGCTTGATTCTGACTAAAGCATGAGTAAACGCTTGAACGTCTGGTACCTCCGCCAGACGTTTGTGTAACAGAATAGACAAAGCAGATATCTGTCCTTTTAAGGAACTAGCTGACAATCCTTTCTCCAATCCATCTTGGAGAAAAGACAATATCCTGGGAATCCTAATCTTACTCCATGAGTAACCCTTGGATTCGCACCAACAAAGATATTTTCGCCAAATCTTATGGTAGATTTTCCTGGTGACAGGCTTTCTAGCCTGAATCAGGGTATCGATAACCGACTCAGAGAAATCACGCTTAGATAGAATTAGGCATTCAATCTCCAAGCAGTCAGACGCAGAGAAATTAGATTTGGATGTTTGAAAGGACCTTGAAGTAGAAGGTCCTGCCTCATTGGCAGAGTCCATGGTGGAACGGATGACATGTCCACTAGGTCTGCATACCATGTCCTGCGTGGCCACGCAGGCGCTATTAGAATCACCGACGCCCTCTCCTGCTTGATTCTGGCAACCAGACGAGGAAGGAGGGCAAACGGTGGAAACACATAGGCTAGATTGAAGGACCAAGGCGCTGCTAGAGCATCTATCAACACCGCATGGGGATCCCGGGACCTGGACCCATAAAGAGGAAGTTTGGCATTCTGACGGGACGCCATCAGATCCAATTCCGGAGTGCCCCATAGCTGAGTCAGCTGGGCAAATACCTCCGGGTGGAGTTCCCACTCCCCCGGATGAAAAGTCTGAAGACTTAGAAAATCCGCCTCCCAGTTGTCTACTCCTGGGATGTGAATTGCTGAGAGGTGGCAAGAGTGATCCTCCGCCCACCTGATTATTTTGGTTACTTCCATCATTGCTAGGGGACTCCTTGTTCCCCCTTGATGGTTGATGTAAGCTACAGTCGTGATGTTGTCCGACTGAAATCTGATGAATTTGGCCGCAGCTAGCTGAGGCCATGCCTGAAGAACGTTGAATATCGCCCTCAGTTCCAGAATGTTTATCGGGAGAAGAGCTTCTTCCCGAGACCATAAGCCCTGATCTTTCAGGGAGTCCCAGACTGCACCCCAGCCCAATAGACTGGCGTCGGTCATTACGATGATCCACTCTGGTCTGCGGAAACACATTCCCTGAGACAGGTGATCCTGAGACAAACACCAGAGAAGAGAATCTCTGGTCTCCTGGTCCAACTGTATTTGAGGAGACAAATCTGCATAATCCCCATTCCACTGTTTGAGCATGCATATTTGCAGTGGTCTGAGGTGTATCCGTGCAAAAGGGACTATGTCCATTGCCGCTACCATTAGTCCGAATGTCTCCATGCACTGAGCTACAGACGGTCGAGGAATGGAATGAAGAGCTCGGCAAGTAGTTAAGAGTTTTAACTTTCTGACCTCCGTCAGAAATATTTTCATTTCTACCGAGTCTATTAGGGTTCCTAGGAATGGAACTCTTGTGAGGGGGGAGAGAGAACTCTTTTTGACGTTCACCTTCCACCCGTGAGACTTCAGAAAGGCCAATACAATTTCCGTGTGAGACTTGGCTCTTTGGAAAGTCGACGCCTGAATTAAGATGTCGTCTATGTAAGGCACCACCGCTATGCCCTGCGGTCTTAGAACCGCCAGTGGGACCCTAGCACCTTTGTGAAAATTCTGGGAGCAGTGGCCAACCCGAAAGGAAGAGCCACAAACGGATAATGCTTGTCCAGAAAGGCGAACCTGAGAAACTGGTGATGATCTCTGTGGATAGGAATGTGCAGATACGCATCCTTTAGATCCACGGTAGTCATATATTGACCCCCCTGGATCATTGGTAAGATTGTCCGAATGGTCTCCATCTTGAATGATGGGACTCTGAGGAATTTGTTTAGAATTTTGAGATCCAGGATTGGTCTGAAAGTTCCTTCTTTTTTGGGAACCACAAACAGGTTTGAGTAAAAACCCAGCCCTTGTTCCACAATTGGAACTGGGTGGATCACTCCCATGGTATGTAGGTCTTCTACACAGCGTAAGAACGCCTCTTTCTTTGTCTGGTCTGTAGACAAACGAGAAATGTGGAACCTTCCCCTTGGAGGGGAGTCCATGAATTCTAGAAGATATCGCTGGGATACAATCTCTAAGGCCCAGGGATCGTGTACATCTCTTGCCCAGGCCTGAGCGAAGAGAGAGAGTCTGCCCCCCACTAGATCCGGTCCCGGATCGGGGGCTACCCCTTCATGCTGTCTTGGAGGCAGCTGCAGGCTTCTTGGCCTGTTTACCCTTGTTCCAGCCCTGGTAAGGTTTCCAGGCTGCCCTGGGTTGTGAAGTGTTACCCTCTTGCTTTGCAGCAGGGGAGGATGAAGCAAGACCGCTCCTGAAATTTCGAAAGGAACGAAAATTATTCTGTTTGTTCTTAGTCTTAAAGGACTTGTCCTGAGGGAGAGCATGGCCTTTTCCCCCAGTGATTTCTGAGATAATCTCTTTCAATTCAGGCCCGAAAAGGGTCTTTCCTTTGAAAGGGAGGTTCAGTAGTTTGGATTTTGACAACACATCGGCCGACCAGGACTTTAGCCATAGCGCCCTGTGCGGCCGAATGTCGAAACCTGAATTCTTTGCCGCTAACTTAGCTAGTTGGAAAGCGGCATCTGTGATAAAAGAATTAGCCAGCTTAAGAGCCTTAATTCTGTCCATAATGTCCTCATATGAGGTCTCCGTCTGAAGCGCATCTTCCAGCGCCTCAAACCAGAAAGCAGCTGCAGTAGTTACAGGAACAATGCACGCTATAGGTTGGAGAAGAAAACCTTGATGAACAAAGATTTTCTTAAGTAAACCCTCTAATTTTTTATCCATAGGGTCTTTAAAAGCACAACTGTCCTCAATTGGTATGGTTGTGCGTTTAGCAAGTGAAGAAACAGCCCCCTCCATCTTAGGGACCATCTGCCACGAGTCCCGCGTGGTGTCAGATATGGGGAACATTTTCTTAAAAACAGGAGGGGGGACAAACGGAATACCTGGTCTATCCCACTCCCTTGTTACTATATCCGCGATCCTCTTAGGGACCGGGAACACATCAGTGTAAACAGGAACTTCTAGGAACTTGTCCATTTTACACAATTTCTCTGGAACCACCAAAGGGTCACAGTCATCCAGAGTAACTAATACCTCCCTGAGCAATAGACGGAGGTGTTCTAGTTTAAATTTAAAAGCCAACGTATCAGAGTCTGTCTGAGGAGCAACCTTTCCCGAATCGGAAATTTCTCCCTCAGACAGCACATCCCTCGCCCCCATTTCAGAGCGTTGTGAGTGTATATCGGATACGGCTACTAAAGCGTCAGAATGCTCATAATCTGTTCTTAAAACAGAGCTATCCCACTTTGCAGGTAACACGGGCAGCTTAGATAAAAATACTGAAAGGGTATTATCCATAACTGCCGCCAAATCTTGTAAGGTAAAAGAGTCAGACGCGCTAGAGGTGCTAGGCGTCGCTTGAGCGAGCGTAACTGGTTGTGACACTTGGGGAGAGGTCAACGGGCTAACCTCATTACCTTCTGTCTGAGAATCATCTTGGGGCACATTTTTAAGTGCAACAATATGGTCTTTAAAGTGTATAGACATATCAATACAAGTGGGACACATTTTGAGAGGGGGTTCCACCATGCTTCTAAACACATTAAACAAGGATTTTCCTTGGTGTCAGACATGTTTAACAGACTAGTAGTAAGACAAACAGGCTTAGAAATCACTTTAATCAAGTAAAAACACACTTTGCAAAAAAACGTTACTGTGCCTTTAAGAGATAAAAAAGGCACACAATTTTCCAAAACAGTGAAAAATGCACCAAACTTTTTGAAATTTTCACAGTATGTACCTAAAGAATTGGTAAGATTGCACAACTAGCAAGAAAAACGATTAACCCCTTAATGCCCAAACCGGATCAATAGTAAGCTAACAGACCGGTTAAAACAACTTTAGCACCTTGCCACAGCTCTGCTGTGGCCCTACCTTCCCTTAGGAGTCAGATTTATTGGGGAAAAGCTTCTTATGGGTCCTCAAACAGTAGCAGGAGCCTCCATGTGAACACAGCCTGAAGATCTAGTCAAACTAACTGCGCATCTGAGGCACGAAATTAGGCCCCTCCCACCCTACTCCGGTGCAGTGAGGCCTAAGAAAACACTCCTAAGAGTTATAATATTAGCCATGTGGGTAACAACCCCTGTAAGAAACCCAAAGGGGCCTTCAAAGTGTCTCAATAAACAATCTTTTCTAATAAAAACCATTTGCCATAAAAAAGTGTCAACTTGCCATAAAATAGTGTCAACCAGCATAAATTAGCCCTGTTATGTAAGCTTGTAATTCCATACTTAGTCTCTGAATAAAGCTTACCCTTCCCTCATGGGGATCTTATCAGTCCTTTTCTAGCATTATCACAGTCTTGTCTAGAAATAAATGACTGAACATACCTTATTGCAGCCTAACCTGCAAACCGTTCCCCCCAACTGAAGTTTTCTGGTACTCCTCAGTCCTTTGTGGGAACAGCAGTGGATTTTAGTTACAACATGCTAAAATCATTTTCCTCCCTGCAGAAATCTTCATCTCTTTTTTGCAGGAGAGTAAATAGTATAAACCGGTACCATTTAAAATAACAAACTTTTGCTTGTAGAACAAAAACTACAAATCTAACACCACATTCACTTTACCCTTCCGAGAGGGACCCTATTGCTTAGAGCCGGCAAAGAGAATGACTGGGGGGTGGAGCTAGAGGGGGAGCTATATGGACAGCTCTGCTGTGTGCTCTCTTTGCCACTTCCTGTTAGGAAGGAGAATATCCCACAAGTAAAGGATGAACCCGTGGACTGCATACACCTTACAAGAGAAAGTAATGGTACTCAACCAAGAACATGTAAAGATAAACAATTAAAGCATTGTCTTCACTTGTGGGTTAATATATTGTGTGCTCTCTGTGCTAAATGCTGTGGGGTAGCAGCTATACTATTGAGCAATCTGTAGCTACTGGGCCAGACCTGTTTGCTTTATCTTTTTTTCATATTTGATAAAGAACAATGCTAATATTTAGTTAAACACAATATTTTAAATCATGTATTTTGCATAGATATTAAGTGGCAGTTGTTTGTCAGAGAGGTGCAGATATTAATATGCCCTGATATAAATAGTCCTTTTGTAAAAGGCAACATTAACTATAGACAAGAAAAAAGACAGATGCGCCACATGGCCCAATATTGTTTGTTCCACACAATATATACAATATAGTTGTGCCAAATCAAACTCACAATATTAGGAGCACTCCAAATAGTGCAATAGAAGCAGTCTGGGATCTATAAGAGTCACCCAGCAGACCACCCAACAGACTATATGACAAGGCTTCCACAGGAGGCGAAACACCCGAGTAAAGCCTATTACTTTTATACAGAAACACTTGCTATTGTGTTATTTTTTGGGTCATTTTTTTGTCCACTGGATACTCGGGTGTTTCGCCTCCTGTGGAAGCCTTGTCATAGTCTGTTGGGTGATTGTATTGATCCCTTCCTACCTGAATAGCATCATTGGAGATGCTACACCGAATTTGAGTATATTTCTTAACATATACACCACTGTTCTTTGGGTCCAAACTGTACTAGGCCATATAGGCACCTCTGTGTCTCCTTGTATCTTTATACTACAGATTATCCATCTCTACCCAAGAGGTCAGTCTGCTGGGTGAATGTTATAGATCCCAGACTGCTTCTATTGCACTATTTGGAGTGCTCCCAAGATTGTGAGTTTGATTTGGCACAACTATATTGTATATATCGTGTGGAACAAACAATATTGGGCCATGTGGCGCATCTGTCTTTTTTCTTGTCTATAGATTACCTTCATAGGATCCAGGCAGGGTCCCCTACAGATTGCTGCCTTGAACATCTCCACTCCACCTTAAGAGACTCTCTTTACATCTTCTATTACAGTTTGAAATCCTTTTATCACTGGATCAATATTGTATTATTAGTGATAATATTGTTCATATAGTTCATACTTTTATAATATATCCTGCCTAGACTGGGTTCCTAGTACCAATTATCATATATATTATATAGACAGTCTGATTGAATATATCTGTTAACTGCATATCTTATATATATATATCTTATATCTACTTTAGGGCGCCCCCTATCATATAGAAACATTAACTAAACAGCTATTTAAAGGGACATGAAATACAACATTTTTAAATAACTTTCCAATTTACTTATATTATCACATTTTCTTTTTTACTTGTAATCTTTTGCTGAAAAGCAGGGACATGAGCTCAGGAGCGTGCATGTGTCTGGTGCACTATATGGTAGCAGTTTTGAAAGAATGTTATCCATCTGCAAGAGCACTAGATGGCAGCACTATTTCCTGTCATGTAGTGCCCCAGACATGTGCACGCTACCTATCTAGGTATCTCTTCAACAAAGAATAACACGAGAGTTACGCAAATTTGATAATAGCGGTAACTTGGAAAGTTTTTAAAAATTGGATGATCTGGCCTCTATTTAGCAAAGTCTGGCGGACCTGATCCGACAGTGCGGATCAGGTCCGCCAGACCTCGCTGAATGCAGAGAGCAATACGCTCTCCATATTCAGCATTGCACCAGCAGCTCACAAGAGCTGCTGGTGCAGTGCCGCCGCCAGCAGGGAGGTGTCAATCAACCCGATCATACTCGATCGGGTTGATTTCCGGCGATGTCTGTCCACCTGCTCAGAGCAGGCGGACATGTTATGGAGCAGCGGTCTTTGTGACCAATGCTTCATAACTGCTGTTTCTGGCGAGTCTGAAGACTTGCCAGAAACACGGGCCGTCAAGCTCCTTTTGGAGCTTGATAGATAGGCCCCTCTATCTCAATCCCGAAAGAAAAAAAACATAATTTATGTAAGAACTTACCTGATAAATTCATTTCTTTCATATTAGCAAGAGTCCATGAGCAAGTGACGTATGGGATATACATTCCTACCAGGAGGGGCAAAGTTTCCCAAACCTCAAAATGCCTATAAATACACCCCTCAAAACACCCACAATTCAGTTTAACGAATAGCCAAGAAGTGGGGTGATAAGAAAGGAGCGAAAGCATCAAAAATAAGGAATTGGAATAATTGTGAATAATACTTTATACAAAAAAATCATAACCACCACAAAAAGGGTGGGCCGAATGGACTCTTGCTAATATGAAAGAAATGAATTTATCAGGTAAGTTCTTACATAAATTATGTTTTCTTTCATGTAATTAACAAGAGTCCATGAGCTAGTGACGTATGGGATAGCAGATACCCAAGATGTGGAACTTCCACGCAAGAGTCACTAGAGAGGGAGGGATAAAATAAAGACAGCCAATTCCGCTGAAAAATAATCCACAACCCAAATCAAAAAGTTTTAATCTTATAATGAAAAAAAACTGAAATTATAAGCAGAAGAATCAAACTGAAACAGCTGCCTGAAGTACTTTTCTACCAAAAACTGCTTCAGAAGAAGAAAAAACATCAAAATGGTAGAATTTAGTAAAAGTATGCAAAGAAGACCAAGTTGCTGCTTTGCAAATTTGATCAACAGAAGCTTCATTCCTAAAAGCCCAGGAAGTAGAAACTGACCTAGTAGAATGAGCCGTAATCCTTTGAGGCGAGGACTTACCCGACTCTACATAAGCATGATGAATCAAAGATTTTAACCAAGATGCCAAAGAAATGGCAGAAGCCTTCTGACCTTTCCTGGAACCAGAAAAGATAACAAATAGACTAGAAGTCTTTCTAAAACCTTTAGTAGCTTCAAAATAATATTTCAAAGCTCTTACTACGTCCAAAGAATGTAAAGATCTCTCCAGAGAATTCTTAGGATTAGAACACAATGAAGGGACAACAATTTCTCTACTAATGTTGTTAGAATTCACAACCTTAGGTAAAAATTGAAATGAAGTCCGCAACACCGCTTTATCCTGATGAAAAATCAGAAAAGGAGATTCACAAGAAAGAGCAGATAACTCAGAAACTCTTCTAGCAGAAGAGATGGCCAAAAGGAACAACACTTTCCAAGAAAGTAATTTAATATCCAGAGAATGCATAGGTTCAAACGGAGGAGCCTGTAAAGCCCTCAGAACCAAATTAAGACTCCAAGGAGGAGAGATTGACTTAATGACAGGCTTGATACGAACCAAAGCCTGTACGAAACAATGAATATCAGGATGATTAGCAATCTTTCTGTGAAAAAGAACAGAAAGAGCAGAGATTTGACCTTTCAACGAGCTTGCAGACAAACCCTTATCCAAACCATCCTGAAGAAACTGTAAAATTCTAGGAATTCTAAAAGAATGCCAAGAGAATTTATGAGAAGAACACCAAGAAATGTAAGTCTTCCAGACTCGGTAATAAATCTTTCTAGACACAGATTTACGAGCCTGAATCATAGTATTAATCACTGAGTCAGAGAAACCTCTATGACTAAGAATCAAGCGTTCAATCTCCATACCTTCAAATTTAATGATTTGAGATCCTGATGGAAAAATGGGCCTTGAGATAGAAGGTCTGGCCTTAACGGAAGTGTCCAAGGTTGGCAACTGGCCATCCGAACAAGATCCGCATACCAAAACCTGTGAGGCCATGCTGGAGCCACCAGCAGTACAAACGAACGCTCTATTAGGATTTTGGAAATCACTTTTGGAAGAAGAACTAGAGGCGGAAAGATATAAGCAGGTTGATAATTCCAAGGAAGCGACAACGCGTCCACTGCTTCCGCCTGAGGATCCCTGGATCTGGACAGATACCTGGGAAGTTTCTTGTTTAGATGAGAGGCCATCAGATCTATTTCTGGAAGTCCCCAGATTTGAACAATCTGAAGAAATACCTGTGGGTGAAGAGACCATTCGCCCGGATGTAACGTCTGGCGACTGAGATAATCCGCTTCCCAATTGTCTACACCTGGGATGTGAACCGCAGAGATTAGACAGGCGCTGGATTCCGACCATACAAGTATCCGAGATACTTCTTTCATAGCCTGAGGACTGTGAGTCCCACCTTGATGATTGACAAACGCCACGGTTGTGACATTGTCTGTCTGAAAACAAACGATTCTCTCTTCAGAAAAGGCCAGAACTGAAGAGCTCTGAAAATCGCATGGAGTTCCAAAATGTTGATTGGTAATTTCGCCTCCTGAAATTCCCAAACCCCCTGCGCTGTCAGAGATCCCCATACAGTTCCCCAACCTGAAAGACTCGCATCTGTTGAGATCACAGTCCAGGTTGGACGAACAAAAGAGGCCCCTTGAATTAGACGATGGTGATTCAACCACCAAGTCAGAGAAGACCGAACATTATGATTTAAGGATATTAATTGTGATATCTTTGTATAATCCCTGCACCACTGGTTCAGCATACAAAGCTGGAGAGGTCTCATGTGAAAACGAGCAAAAGGGATCGCGTCCGATGCAGCAGTCATGAGACCTAGAATTTCCATGCACAAAGCTACCGAAGGGAATGATTGAGACTGAAGGTTTCGACAAGCTGAAACCAACTTCAGATGTCTCTTTTCTGTTAGAGACAAAGTCATGGACACTGAATCTATTTGAAAACCCAAAAAGGTTACCTTTGTCTGAGGAATCAAAGAAGTTGAAACAAAAAAAGAAAGGGCGCCTCCTAGTGTAGCCAGTATATATAAGGATAAATAGAATGAGATATAGATTTTGTACTCACATGTAGTGAAGGCAAAGATAATGCCTAGATAAGCAGTCTGGAAACTTATCAGTGTCCCAGTTGACTGTGCATTAGAATGCTAGGGCAGCTCCTCTTAGTAGATTTCCAAAATCATCTGAAAAGTAAGAAGATATACAGAGGGCGACTCCTAGTGTGGAATTAGTAAGCAGAGTGTGAACCCACCAGCTTTACCCTTCAGAGATATACTCACAAAGTATAGAGCACACTGTAGTGCTAATGAAGCAAGCTGGGTATATTAAAAGTGGCCCAGCGCACATACCACTCCGGTGAAAGATGGTCCAATGTATTCAGAAGGTTCAGATAAAAAATTCAGGAGACTCCAGATATATATAAAAAACACTTTATATAAAAATATAACAGTGTACAATAAAAATCAGTAGAATTCGCTACGCGTTTCTCAGAGCTACCACTCTGTTTCCTCAGGCAAGTTATACTGATCTAAAACTGAAGTCTCCTATTTATACATCCTCAAATAAATTAAAACATTGGTCACACCCAATTTACCAATTACTTATGCAAATGTTGCTATGGTGACCTTCACAATACAAACTGACTTTTCTTGATACCAGTATGTGAATATATAACTCATTGTATGCATAGATCTACTTTAACATATACAGCTAGTATCAAAACAAGTATATAGCAGATATTACAATATATCTCATAAACATTTCGGAAGAAAACATATATAGTATGCACAATAGTGTTTCAGCAAAAAAACAAATACAGCACTCATATAGTTGGTTCATTAAATTTTCAGCAATCTCTCTTTATGAAAGTGAATGCACTATTTATTTCTATTTTATATGGTTAATAACTTCTTTATTTCCTGAGGATTTCTTTCCTCCCCTTTGTTCATAGTAGAAAGTCTAATTTATTTATTAATTAAAAGCATTAGCTAGTTTGTTTATATCATATATAAAGCTGTCAGCTTGTGGGTGTGTGTCATTAGCCTATCTCACACTTCCATATGTGTGGGTAATGGCTAGTGGGCGTGTATCATTTATCGCCGGTCTTTAAATACAATTCCTCAACTTTCTTCCTAATATATTCTTACCCCTTTTGACATGATCTCCTACAATAAACTGTTTAAATGTTATCTGAATTGTTGTATTGTGCATATCATAAGCTGATTTTATGAAGGGCTATGTCTATTTGTTTAAAGCTCCCTCTCTGATTTCACAATGTCCAATGTGTAGGTGATAATCCGTGGGCGTGTAGCATAAACCAATCACGCGTCACTATGTGTGTGAATCCCAGCTTATAGGCGTGTGTTTTCTATCGTTAAAAAAAAAAAAAAAAAAATCAACTATTGTCTATTTATTTTTTTGGGATATGAACTGCTTTGCTATTATGATATATTTATATATAACCCTATGGCTATGTTCGAGATAGCATCAGCCAATTTGTGTAGCCCTTTGGTATTACTGCTCTGTGAAAGCTTATCCTATCCTCACAGTATTCGTCAATTTTTACTGAATCATAACATTCAAAATAATGCCAGTCTCGTAATCATTGCGCTTCAATCGAATAGATGCATATACTCATATATTTTTATATATTGGTAACCTGTATAATGTATATAAATAAAACTATATATATATAAAAAAATATGAATTATAGTCTTCCATTTTTTGTGTGTGCTTTCTGTGCCCTAGTGAATAAATTAATAAATTGTTCTATATGAAAAGACATGTGAAAAAACATATAGAGGAAAATTATGGTTACTATATGCTATAAATAGTGATAATTAGTGAATTCTATGTGTGACTAGTGTTAAGTACTCTAACTATATCTTATTTTATGTAAATAAATATATATAAATAGATGTGCTATTATAAAAACCTATGTGACTAGAGTAATAATATATAAATAATATAACTATAATAATATTATGTGTATGACCATGAATATATCAATTCCTATGTGACTCATATGATTAAATGTGTATAGTGTGACAATGTTAAGTGTTTATAATTAATATAATAAATACTCTATGTGTATGAATATAGACAAATTGTATGTTTATAGTATTCTAAATATACATATCTCCATTAATGTGATTAAATGTGTTTTATAGTGATATGATGCTTGAATGATTGTAAGATGGATAGTAAATACTGAATATATTTTCAAGATGAAACATTACTGGTATATTAAGATATTTACTGGGTGGTGACCTCAGGTGATCTATACTTACATTCCTTCTAAATAATATATATCAATATCAATGAGGATATGATCCATTATATACACATTAATATTAAGTGCACTACTAATGTGAGAGAACAGATATGAAGCTTGTATAACAGAACCCTTAAATTAAAAGATAGAATGAACTGAATGTTTGTACTGGATTGATCTAAAAGGCTGCTGTATCAATTACTTCATTGAGGCCTTCTGGATGTAAAGATGAAAATCTATAGATCCAGAAGGTCTCCCTTTGACGAAGTTTAATCATTCTATTTTGGGAATTACTAGCAGTCACTACCTCGAGTGGGGTTATCTTCATAAGGCATTTGTTAGTGCCATGTGATGCTGTATGATGTCTAGAAGTACTGTATTTATCTAATCCTTTCACAATGCATCTGAGATGTTCAGACCATCTCTGTCTTATCATCCTGCAGGTGCGGCCTATATAATGTAGGCCACAGATGCAGGTGATACAATAGACCACATAAGTAGAACTGCATGTTATTTTTTGTGTTAATGTAAAAGTTTCCCCTGTGTTATTTACTTTGATACTCTTTTGTCCATTGATGGTATATTTACACATACTGCATCTATTTTTGTGACATCTGAAAAAGCCTATTTTTGCACCTTGAGTGCTATCTTGTATGTTTCCTCTATTGAATGGTGCATTTGTTTCCCTTTTGCACATCACTATCTTACTAGGTGCAAGTTTTTCCTTTATTGTTGGGGCTCTCCTAAAAGTGCATATTGGTTTCTCCCCTAAAATGGATCGCAGAACAGGGTCTTTCTTTAATAGTGTCCAATGTTTAGATAAGATCTTTCTAATCTCCCTATGGTTGTCGTTATATCTCGTAATGAATGTTGATTCATATCCTGAATCAAATGTAGATTCTTTCTTCTTTTTACTAGTGAATAATTCATGCCTATTTTGGGCACGTGCCCTATGGTAACTATGTTCAATGAGAGATGCAGGGTAATGTTTTTCTTTAAAACGATCTATGAGGGTCTGGCTTTGGATATCAAATGTATTGATATCTGTACAATTTCTTCGAATTCTTCGAAACTGACTGTATGGTGGGGCATAGATGATAAGGTGGAATCATGCACTTTTTTCAAAACAGTCGATAGCAACAATTTACTAGACTATCACAGTAACCATTACTCCAGTTGGAAAATAAACATACCATACAGTCAGTTTCGAAGAATTCGAAGAAATTGTACAGATATCAATACATTTGATATCCAAAGCCAGACCCTCATAGATCGTTTTAAAGAAAAACATTACCCTGCATCTCTCATTGAACATAGTTACCATAGGGCACGTGCCCAAAATAGGCATGAATTATTCACTAGTAAAAAGAAGAAAGAATCTACATTTGATTCAGGATATGAATCAACATTCATTACGAGATATAACGACAACCATAGGGAGATTAGAAAGATCTTATCTAAACATTGGACACTATTAAAGAAAGACCCTGTTCTGCGATCCATTTTAGGGGAGAAACCAATATGCACTTTTAGGAGAGCCCCAACAATAAAGGAAAAACTTGCACCTAGTAAGATAGTGATGTGCAAAAGGGAAACAAATGCACCATTCAATAGAGGAAACATACAAGATAGCACTCAAGGTGCAAAAATAGGCTTTTTCAGATGTCACAAAAATAGATGCAGTATGTGTAAATATACCATCAATGGACAAAAGAGTATCAAAGTAAATAACACAGGGGAAACTTTTACATTAACACAAAAAATAACATGCAGTTCTACTTATGTGGTCTATTGTATCACCTGCATCTGTGGCCTACATTATATAGGCCGCACCTGCAGGATGATAAGACAGAGATGGTCTGAACATCTCAGATGCATTGTGAAAGGATTAGATAAATACAGTACTTCTAGACATCATACAGCATCACATGGCACTAACAAATGCCTTATGAAGATAACCCCACTCGAGGTAGTGACTGCTAGTAATTCCCAAAATAGAATGATTAAACTTCGTCAAAGGGAGACCTTCTGGATCTATAGATTTTCATCTTTACATCCAGAAGGCCTCAATGAAGTAATTGATACAGCAGCCTTTTAGATCAATCCAGTACAAACATTCAGTTCATTCTATCTTTTAATTTAAGGGTTCTGTTATACAAGCTTCATATCTGTTCTCTCACATTAGTAGTGCACTTAATATTAATGTGTATATAATGGATCATATCCTCATTGATATTGATATATATTATTTAGAAGGAATGTAAGTATAGATCACCTGAGGTCACCACCCAGTAAATATCTTAATATACCAGTAATGTTTCATCTTGAAAATATATTCAGTATTTACTATCCATCTTACAATCATTCAAGCATCATATCACTATAAAACACATTTAATCACATTAATGGAGATATGTATATTTAGAATACTATAAACATACAATTTGTCTATATTCATACACATAGAGTATTTATTATATTAATTATAAACACTTAACATTGTCACACTATACACATTTAATCATATGAGTCACATAGGAATTGATATATTCATGGTCATACACATAATATTATTATAGTTATATTATTTATATATTATTACTCTAGTCACATAGGTTTTTATAATAGCACATCTATTTATATATATTTATTTACATAAAATAAGATATAGTTAGAGTACTTAACACTAGTCACACATAGAATTCACTAATTATCACTATTTATAGCATATAGTAACCATAATTTTCCTCTATATGTTTTTTCACATGTCTTTTCATATAGAACAATTTATTAATTTATTCACTAGGGCACAGAAAGCACACACAAAAAATGGAAGACTATAATTCATATTTTTTTATATATATATAGTTTTATTTATATACATTATACAGGTTACCAATATATAAAAATATATGAGTATATGCATCTATTCGATTGAAGCGCAATGATTACGAGACTGGCATTATTTTGAATGTTATGATTCAGTAAAAATTGACGAATACTGTGAGGATAGGATATGCTTTCACAGAGCAGTAATACCAAAGGGCTACACAAATTGGCTGATGCTATCTCGAACATAGCCATAGGGTTATATATAAATATATCATAATAGCAAAGCAGTTCATATCCCAAAAAAATAAATAGACAATAGTTGATTTTTTTTTTTTTTTTTTTTAACGATAGAAAACACACGCCTATAAGCTGGGATTCACACACATAGTGACGCGTGATTGGTTTATGCTACACGCCCACGGATTATCACCTACACATTGGACATTGTGAAATCAGAGAGGGAGCTTTAAACAAATAGACATAGCCCTTCATAAAATCAGCTTATGATATGCACAATACAACAATTCAGATAACATTTAAACAGTTTATTGTAGGAGATCATGTCAAAAGGGGTAAGAATATATTAGGAAGAAAGTTGAGGAATTGTATTTAAAGACCGGCGATAAATGATACACGCCCACTAGCCATTACCCACACATATGGAAGTGTGAGATAGGCTAATGACACACACCCACAAGCTGACAGCTTTATATATGATATAAACAAACTAGCTAATGCTTTTAATTAATAAATAAATTAGACTTTCTACTATGAACAAAGGGGAGGAAAGAAATCCTCAGGAAATAAAGAAGTTATTAACCATATAAAATAGAAATAAATAGTGCATTCACTTTCATAAAGAGAGATTGCTGAAAATTTAATGAACCAACTATATGAGTGCTGTATTTGTTTTTTTGCTGAAACACTATTGTGCATACTATATATGTTTTCTTCCGAAATGTTTATGAGATATATTGTAATATCTGCTATATACTTGTTTTGATACTAGCTGTATATGTTAAAGTAGATCTATGCATACAATGAGTTATATATTCACATACTGGTATCAAGAAAAGTCAGTTTGTATTGTGAAGGTCACCATAGCAACATTTGCATAAGTAATTGGTAAATTGGGTGTGACCAATGTTTTAATTTATTTGAGGATGTATAAATAGGAGACTTCAGTTTTAGATCAGTATAACTTGCCTGAGGAAACAGAGTGGTAGCTCTGAGAAACGCGTAGCGAATTCTACTGATTTTTATTGTACACTGTTATATTTTTATATAAAGTGTTTTTTATATATATCTGGAGTCTCCTGAATTTTTTATCTGAACCTTCTGAATACATTGGACCATCTTTCACCGGAGTGGTATGTGCGCTGGGCCACTTTTAATATACCCAGCTTGCTTCATTAGCACTACAGTGTGCTCTATACTTTGTGAGTATATCTCTGAAGGGTAAAGCTGGTGGGTTCACACTCTGCTTACTAATTCCACACTAGGAGTCGCCCTCTGTATATCTTCTTACGAATCAAAGAAGTTGATTCGTATGAGATTCTGCAGAATGTAAAGACTGAGCAAGTACCAAGATATCGTCCAAATAAGGAAATACCGCAATACCCTGTTCTCCGATTACAGAGAGAAGGGCACCGAGAACCTTTGAAAAGATCCTTGGAGCTGTTGCTAGGCCAAACGGAAGGGCAACAAACTGGTAATGCTTGTCTAGAAAAGAGAATCTCAGGAACTGATAGTGATCTGGATGAATTGGAATATGAAGATATGCATCCTGTAGGTCTATTGTAGACATATAATGCCCTTGCTGAACAAAAGGCAGAATAGTCCTTATAGTCACCATTTTGAATGTTGGTATCCTTATATAACGATTCAATATTTTTAGATCCAGAACTGGTCTGAAGGAATTCTCCTTCTTTGGTACAATGAATAGATTTGAGTAAAACCCCAGACCCCATTCCAGAACTGGAACTGGCACAATTACCCCAGCCAACTCTAGGTCTGAAACACATTTCAGAAACGCCTGAGCCTTCACTGGGTTTACTGGAATGCATGAGAGAAAAAATCTTCTCACAGGCGGCCTTACCTTGAAACCTATTCTGTACCCTTGTGAAACAATGTTCTGAATCCAAAGACTGTGAATCGAATTGATCCAAATATCTTTGAAAAATCGTAACCTGCCCCCTACCAGCTGTGCTGGAATGAGGGCCGCATCTTCATGCGGATTTGGGAGCTGGTTTTGACTTTTTAAAAGGCTTGGATTTATTCCAGACTGGAGAAGGTTTCCAAACGGAAACCGTTCCTTTAGGGGAAGGGTCTGGCTTCTGTTCCTTATTCTGACGAAAGGAACGAAAACGATTAGCAGCCCTATATTTACCTTTAGATTTTTTGTCCTGAGGCAAAAAGGTTCCTTTCCCCCCAGTAACAGTTGAAATTATAGAATCCAACTGTGAACCAAATAATTTATTACCTTGGAAAGAAAGAGAAAGCAATGTTGACTTAGAAGTCATATCTGCATTCCAAGATTTAAGCCATAAAGCTCTTCTAGCTAAAATAGCTAAAGACATATACCTGACATCAGTTCTAATGATATCAAAAATGGCATCACAAACAAAGTTATTAGCATGTTGAAGAAGTTTAACAATGCTATACGCATTATGGTCTGACACTTGTTGCGCTAAAGCCTCCAACCAGAAAGTGGAAGCTGCAGCAACATCAGCCAAAGAAATAGCAGGTCTAAGAAGATTACCTGAACATAAATAAGCTCTCCTTAGAAAGGATTCAAGCTTCCTATCTAAAGGATCCTTAAAGGAAGTACTATCCGCCGTAGGAATAGTAGTACGTTTAGCAAGAGTAGAGATAGCCCCATCAACTTTAGGAATTTTGTCCCAAAATTCTAATCTATCAGATGGCACAGGGTACAATTTCTTAAACCTTTGAGAAGGAGTAAATGAAGTACCCAGACTATTCCATTCCCTAGAAATTACTTCTGAAATAGCATCAGGAACTGAAAAAACTTCTGGAATAACTACATGGGGTTTAAAAAACGAATTTAAACGCTTAGTAGATTTAGTATCAAGAGGACTAGACTCCTCCATATCTAATGCAATCAACACTTCTTTAAGTAAAGAATGAATAAACTCCATCTTAAATAAATATGAAGATTTATCAGTGTCAATATCTGAGGCAGAATCTTTTGAACCAGATAGATCCTCATCAGAAACAGATAAGTCAGAATGATGGCGGTCACTTAAAAATTCATCTGAAATATGAGAAGTTTTAAAAGACCTTTTACGTTTACTAGAAGGAGGAATAACAGACAGAGCCTTCCTAATAGAATTAGAAACAAATTATTTTACATTAACAGGGACATCCTGAACATTAGATGCTGAAGGAAAAACAACAGGTAAAGGATTATTACTAATGGAGACATTATCAGCGTTAGAAAGTTTATCATGACAACTAACACAAACCACAGCCGGAGGAACAGTTACCAAAAGTTTACAACAAATGCACTTAACTTTGGAAGAACCAGCATCAGGCAGCGTCTTTCCAGAAGTAGATTCTGATCCAGGGTCAGGTTGTGACATCTTGCAATATGTAATAGAAAAAACAACATATAAAGCAAAATTATCAAATTCCTTAAATGACAGTTTCAGGAATGGGAAAAAATGCAAAATAAACCAGCCTCCAGCAACCAGAAGCAATGAAAAAGTGAGACTTAAATAATGTGAAAAGGTGGACCAAGTACAACGCCCATATTTTTTGGCGCCAAGTATGACGCCACATCCTCTGGCGCCGAAAACGACGCCCACATTTTTTGGCGCAAAAAACGTCAGTAACACACATGCGTCAAAAAATGACGCAACTACTAACAAACTTCCGGCGTCAACAATGGCACCGGAAATGACAAAATGCGCCAAAAAAGTTTGCGCCAAGAATGACGCAATAAATTGAAGCATTTTCTGCCCCCGCGAGCCTAACAGCCTGCAAGGAAAAAAGTAAATTGAAAATTTTTAAGGTAAGAAAAAAATATTTATTCATATACATTATCCCAAATAATGAAACTGACAGTCTGAATGAAGGAATACTGATTATTCTGAATCATGGCAAATATAAGTTTAAACACACATATTTAGAACTTTACATATAAAGTGCCCAACCATAGCTTAGAGTGTCATAAATAAAATAAGACTTACTTACCCTAAGACACTCATCTACATATAGTAGATAGCCAAACCAGTACTGAAACGAGAATCAGTAGAGGTAATGGTATATAAGAGTATATTGTCGATCTGAAAAGGGAGGTAGGAGAAGAAATCTCTACGACCGATAACAGAGAACCTATGAAATAGATCCCCTAGAGGAAGACCATTGTATTCAAATAGGCAATACTCTCTTCACATCACTCTGACATTCACTGCACTCTGAGAGGAAAACCGGGCTTCAGCCTGCTGCGAAGCGCATATCAACGTAGAATCTAGCACAAACTTTCTTCACCACCTCCATGGGAGGCAAAGTTTGTAAAACTGAATTGTGGGTGTGGTGAGGGGTGTATTTATAGGCATTTTAAGGTTTGGGAAACTTTGCCCCTCCTGGTAGGAATGTATATCCCATACGTCACTAGCTCATGGACTCTTGCTAATTACATGAAAGAAAATATGTTTCATGTTCTTATAATGCAGCAACAAAGGAACTAAACCCCTTGTGAAATGGAAAATCCCTTTCAAAACATCATACATTGTGATAAAACCATCTCATATTAGTGGAAATGCAGTTATGTTTATAAGGGCACAATGACAAGTAATGCAGTTATGTTTATAAGGGCACAATGACCAGTAATGCAGTTATGTTTATAAGGGCACAATGACAAGTAATGCAGGAAGACAACGTACACACAAAGTTTGATATATGACATAACACAACTCTAATTCTCTCCAACAAATGGTGGTGGTTTTAAAATAAAAATAGAAAACCTGTATATGTATCAGTGGATGTGAGTCGCTTGGCTGGAATCTGTTATCTCTTCATAAATAACGGAGTAAGGCAACACTTTTGAAACAAATCAGCTCAATATATGAATCACAGACCACACAAGATTAGGTATTACTTTAAAGGGACAGTCTATTCAAAATTAAACTTTCATGATTCAGATGGGCCAGCTCCTAAGCTTACATTTTAGCTTTTTCAAATAAAGATACCAAGAGAACAAAGAAAAACTGATAATAGGAGTAAATTAGAAAGTTGCTTAAAATTGCATGCTCTATCTGAATCATGCAAGTTTAATTTTGACTAGAATATTGATTTAAAGTGAAGGTAAAGTTTAGCTTTTTTGTAAGCTGTATTATGTTACCCATGTACTATATAGTAAGATCGCTAACTTTTTATAACATATACGTATATATATCAAAGTATAAGAAACAGTTTTTATCTACCTTCTTGGCCGGTCTTAGCTCCTCCCTCCATGTATTTCCTGGTTTCTCACTGTATTATGTACAGAGCGGTCCCACCCGCTCTATACGTACTGGAAAAGCGCGTTCACGATTGAGGGGCAACTTGCGCATGCGCACGCCTCGCCGTACATTCGAATTGCGCCTGCGTGACTCTAATCATTTGTGACCTAAAGCGCAGGCGTCAAATTGCTTGGAAGTAGACTGCGTTCTGAAGATTTCAACTTATAAGGATTAATTGCGCATGCGCTAATCAGGAACGAGCACGGCTTGGAAGGGAGAGGAACTTAGAATAGCCAACGCATGCGCAGAACTTCTCTAGATGTTGTGACGTCAAATGACGGCCGCCTAACGGCCAGACCTATTATTGGCTAATGGAACAACGTGACCAGACTGCAAAAAAAAAAAAAAACGGGCTGTTTAGATAATGACTAAAATTGGATAGAAAAACGGCGATAACTAGGTAAATATTTCAAAATAACAAAATTGATGACTTAAAGTACCCTTAATTTTCGGTGTATTTGCATGTAACATTATCGAACCTGGCAAAGTTTACCTTTACCTGTACACTATTTTACAAAGTCATCTGTAAATGCCCATTTCAGTAAATAACTACATTTGTACAAAACTCAGAAATAAGGCAGATCTGAAGAATATTTTCAAGCGGATCATGTGATCAGTTTTCAATTTTTATGAATATACAGTATTAATGTATAGTCATTTGTATTGAATCACATATGCAAACACTAAGCTTTATATGTGTGACTAGATCATCTTGATTCCCACAGAGCTGACAGTACTGTGCATTGCATCACATAAGACTTGTATAGTGTCATACAAGTCACAGCTGACTCTCGTAGTGTGGTATTTGAATACCATAGGCTCGTATGCATCTGAGAAACAGTAAGAATTCACTAGAAGCATTTTTGCTAATGGAAGTATAGTTCAAAAATGCTTCTATTTAAATTGTTGACCTTTCTATCCGTTTACATGAAAGACTGTTTTGGTAATGTAAAAAATAAATAAATAAAAAAATATATATATACTGATTTTAAAGTTCCTTTATAGTATAGTTTTTTTATGTTTAAAATACAAAATAAGTTCTTACTATCATTATAACTATTTAAACATTTGCTTAAATAAAGCTGGCCTGAAAATAAATTGACATTGCTTTAAAATGTACGTAGTGAGAACTGAGCTTGCCTCTGCACTCTATTAAAAAGTTCCAGTTTGGAGAATAGGGGTCTATGTCACTTTTGTACTACTGCACATGGTTTGATGTGATGCCTACACCATTCTTTAAATATGCATAATACCCATGTTTTTGTCACTATGAATGCAAAAGCCATATGACAAGCTTCAAAAAGATGGACTGTTAAGCCTCATCATCATTATAAAACTATTGATAGAGCTGATCCAATGTACTTGAGGACTGGAATGGAACAGCATAGCAGAGCTCGCATGTAAAGCTGACATACCAATTATCTGTGAATATTATTTATGTTATCTTTGTATTGCTGTTTAATTATATACAATAAAGCTTTTTAAAAAGTTTGGATTTAATTTGCCTGAAATTAGCTAGCATTTCATTTAATTGCGCATTTAAAGGGACCTTTAACTTAAAAAAACAAACAAAAAAAAAACCCAATAATAATTATAAAATACACATCCACATGAAACAGCAGCATTTAATTATGCCAAAAATATTTTTGCCGGAAAAAAAAATGTGAAGTAAACAATGCTTACATGTAAATTAAAGTGAATACAACATTATCAGTTGTTTACTTCCTACTACTGCTAAGTAGCTGATAGCTGCTTCCTGCTAATGCTGATTGGCTGAAAGATACACACAGTTCTTTACTTCCTATACCAGTTTAAAGAACACAATTGATATTGCTGAATTTGCTTCAGTTTTTTAGTTCAATATGTTTTCAGGGAAAAATATGTTTAAATGCTTCTCTTTCATATAAACAACAGCAGATTTCTGAGTACTTTTAAGATTCCACATATACCTGATCTATTTTTGAGTAGGGAAATATAATTTTGGATTTAAAATAAAGGTGTTTGGGACTTCCGGTGGGCGGGCGCAGCGAGTGGAAGCAGAGAACAGAGCTCCGCTGCTTTCGGCTCCCTAACTTGGGTAAAAACCTAAAGTGCGCCCCTAAACTGAGCTGGACTCCTTGGCAGGGGAACCTGTACCTGCCCGGACACTTGACAGCAAGGGATCGGACATCGGATCCCCCCGCCGCAGAAGCCGCAAGACAGAGGTGGCAGAAGGCAGTTGCGGCTGCAGCTGAGCTGACACGCAGAGACCGCAGGCTGAAAAAAAAAAAAGGGGGCACGCACACCTTCCAGGAGACTGGCGACAGGCACCCACATTTAGGCAGGAGCCAGGACACTCCGTGGGATATCTGTAAGTCCGGGAGGGAGAGCATAGTCAAAGGCGGGAAAAGCCGCCATTTTGCCCCTACTGTGGATAGCATAACTTAAGAAAGGCGGAAGCGCACCTGGTTAACAGTACAGGAGAGACTTTATTAACGCCTGCAAGCTAGTCAGTTATAACAGACATACTTGGAGGGGGGAACGATTTTCTACTTGTTATTGCAGCGAGTGGCTATTAACCCCTTGGATGCTCACCCAGCAGTAGAGAACACCACTTAAGTAACAGAGAGATAAACACAAGCCAAGGGTCCAAAACACATAAGGGAATAGAAGTGTTATCTCTGAAAAAGGGGACACATAAACTCGCAAAGCCAAATACCCGCTTATGGGCGCTTACCCCAAATAGCCAAAGGATCACTGAGGGGCCCCCTTTTCCACCCACCCACCCCCTCTTTGAAAGCACAAATTTTCTAGACTTGGGGAGGTTTATCATTTTTATTATTCTGTGCTGCTGGTCAGGCTGCAGGAAAGGAGACAGGACACAACCTGGGGAGAGACAACCCCTTGGCCCAAGACCTCCCAGACCGCCTTCCTCCTGAGCAGTAGCATCACCCACCACAACATGCAGGGCTAGGGGGTGTGGGTCCGCCCCCCCTGCTCACCTAACGCTTACTAAATAACATTTTAAACCTAGTTCGAACTTCACTCTGTGGCCTATAGAACACCAGGCAGGATCTATAATCTTATAATTAAAAAAAAAAAAAAAAAAACTGCAGAAACAAAACATAGTTGGTGAACATAGCTGGAGACCTCCAAAGCTGTATGCAAAAATACTATAATTCTTACATTAAAAAAACAGGAACAATGGCGAGCAGACTTAAAAATGCAGACAAGAAAAAGAACCACGGGGAGACACCACAGGCTCCTGTGGGGGCTGAAGAGGGAGTGAACTTTAACTCTATGGATACCCACCCAATTGTTTCACAGATCTCGGCGCTGTTCTTACCAAAAATAGAACAACTGCAAACAGGAATGGACTCACTTACAGCGGAGGTAAAATCTTTCAATGGCAGACTAACTCAAATGGAACAGAGGGTGGCGGAGGGAGAGACCCGCCATAGAGAAGCTGCAGCTACCATTCAATCATTGCAACAGCAGACTGACCGGCTATGGGCAAAGATTGATGACCTGGAGAACAGGTCGAGAAGAAACAACCTGCGGATAGTGGGTATACCAGAATCACTCCCGGGATCACAGCTTGTGGAGTTTGCAGAGAATACCCTACCAAAGATGCTACATATCCCTCAAGCATGTCTCCCATGCAAGGTGGAAAGAGCCCACAGAGTGGGGGACCCAAGAAGACAGGGGGAGAGTAATCAACAGCCGCGACAGATCATGGTAAAGTACCTCAACTTCAAGGCAAAGTGGCAATTCTGCAGGCCTACAGAAAAATCGCTTCCCTGGAATATGAGGGCAAAAAAGTATACCTGTTTCAAGATTACTCAGCAGCAGTCGCAGCCAGAAGGAAAGAATTCTCACCCTATTGCAAGCAACTGATGGAGCAGGGCAGAACGGCAGCCCTCCTGTACCCAGCAAGATTAAGACTGCACACAACCAACAGACCGCTGTTCTTCGAGTCGCCAAAATAACTTAAGACGCATCTGCAAAGAGAGAAAGAGCGACGACAAGTACCAGAGCAAGGAAGTGCTGCTCCTGATCCATAAAACCAAAGCCCAAGGCTGGGGCCACAGAAAGACACTGAAAAGAAAAGAGTAAAACATCTTAAGGACTAAGACATGTTAAACCATATCCTTTACAAGTGAGGGGGGGACTTTATCTCTCTGTTGAGAGCACTTTGTTGGCTGTTGAAATTGTTGGGGGGGGATAGAGAAGTGAGGAAAATTACTGTTGTATTGCAAGGCCTGTTAACTGTTTTATTCAACACTAGATAGCATAGGTTCGGCCCTGAGGCGCTACCCCCCAGGGAAAAGAGGACGGACCTTGGTGACCGCAGTAACAAGTAAGTACAGTGCATTCTGACATACCCAAACAGCTACACACAGCACACCACACACGACTACATTGACAAATAGTCCTAAGAGCACAAACTAATCATACTACCCTGGGAACATGAAAATCACCATATGGAACGTAGGGGGGATAACCTTCCCTATTAAAAGAAAGGCGATATTAAGGCACCTTAACACCAAGAAGGCTGATATTGCAGTATTGGAGGAGATGCATCTCTCACAAATTGAACATCAAAAGCTTAAACAGAATTGGGTGGGGGAGGTGCTATATACCCCATATGAAAGGAAAAGAGCGAGGGGAGTGGAAATCCTACTCCGTAAGGGTTTGAATTACACTATCTCACAGACACTGACTATCGTGGAGGGCAGATACCTGATGGTCAAGCTACAAATAGACGCGCAGCCCTTAGTGCTGTGTGGGATATACGGCCCCCAGACGGGGAAGAGACAGTTTTTCAATCACATCCAAAGCCAGCTCATACAATTCTCGGACCTCCCCATTATAGCGGGAGGAGACTACAACATTGCTCCACACACACCGGCTGACAGGTTCCGTAACCCCAATAGTGACACACACCCAACACAACCATGGAAAGGATCCAAAAGATAAACACTAATCTTGAAAAACTTCTGTAACACCCTATCCCTGTCAGATGTCTGGAGAGAGAGAAACCCTGAGACACGAGATTACACATGCTCACACCCCTCTAAAACCACTCTCTCCCGCATAGACTACTTTTTGGTTTCCAAATTGCTGTGCCCCAAGGTTGATGAGATAAAAATAGATCCTATAACAATATCAGACCATGCTCCAGTCACACTAGAGTTGCGCACTGACACCCCTCAGAGAAAGACCTGTAGATGGAATTTTCCCACATATCTATACCACGATCTAAATCTCAGGAAACACCTGATAGGAGAGTGGCTGGTGTACAAAGACCTTAACACTCAACATATAAACAATGTATCCCTTTTCTGGGAAACTGCAAAGGCAGTCCTGAGAGGGGTGGTGACAGCCTACACGATAAGGCTCACTAAAACATGTAAGAAGAGAGGAGAGCTCCTCTTGCGCCAACTCCTTAATGCTAGGAACCAGTATTTAAGACACCCGACAGACCAGAATATAATTAAATACAGAGACACTAAGGCCCTTAGAGATACGCACCTCATACAAACATCAGTTAAAGCCCACAACAGGTTACAGGCTAAATTCTACCGCTATGGGAATCGTACAGGGAAGCTAGTAGCAAAAATTACCAAACTAGATAGGAAACCTAGCATTGTAGCGGTCATCAGAGGAGAGGATAGGATATTAACACAGGAATCAGAAATCCATAGGGCATTCATAGACTACTATTCTAATCTTTACAACTCCCAAGAAGTAAGTGCAGAACAGAAACAAAATTTCTGGAAAGATATGACTCTCCCACAGATAGATGAGGAACAACTACACAAACTAAATGCCCCAATCCAGCCCTGGGAGGTCGCTAGAGCCATTGACACGATGCCTCTGGAGAAAACCCCTGGACCTGATGGCTTACCAGGGGAATTCTATAAAATGCTCAAAGGAGAAACATCAGAAACACTCACACTATTGTTCAACGCAATCATGGAAAGGAGGGCAAACTTATCTAACAGATTTACGGAAGCAAACGTAACAATCATCCCCAAGCCAGACAGAGACCCCCTACTGACGTCATCCTACAGACCAATTTCCCTACTTAATTCGGACTACAAACTGTTTACAAAAATTTTGGCCAACAGACTGGCAGACATACTGACATCACTACTACATGAAGACCAGACGGGGTTTGTCTAAGGCAGATCTTCTGTCAAAAACATGAGAAAGCTGCAGGTGGTGCTCTCGCACTACTGGGGAAAAGGTAAACAAGATCAAGACCGGAAGGGTGAGGATGCTTGCCTGATACTTGTGGAAAAAAAAAAGCATTCGACAAGTTACTGTGGGATCACCTGTTCACGACACTAGGGAAATTTGGGGTACAGGGCGACTTCATGACAGCCATACGCACCATTTACAATGATCCTCGTGCAGCGATCCTGGTCAATGGCACACCATCCAATACATTCCCGCTCTTGAGGGGTACGAGACAGGGATGCCCTCTGTCTCCGATCCTCTTTGACCTCGCACTTGAGCCATTGGCGATCAAAATTAGAAAAGACACGGAGGGACTCAGGATAGGCAAAGAAACTCTACATATATCCCTCTTTGCAGATGACATGATACTATACACGCGCGAGCCTAGAAGGAATATCCCCTATATAATGCGTATTATTGCTGAATTTGGGGAAATCTCAGGATACTGCATGAACAAAGAGAAATCGGAGCTATTATGGCTGCAGAATAGTAGGCCTTCTGTGCCACTTCGAGACAACTTTAAAATAGTTGCCAATACATTTAAATACTTAGGTATCACGCTGGCTAGAGATCCCACTCAGTGGTATGACCTCAATTTTAGACCACTTCTTAAAGATTTGCGACAAACACTCTTGAACTGGTCCACTCTACCGCTTACACTGTCGGGGAGAGTGGGACTAATCAAAATGATATTATTTCCCAAACTACTGTACACACTACAGATGCTCCCAGAGCTGATACACAAACAAGATCTCAAAACACTAAATAGGGACATTACACAATTCCTGTGGAAAGGGAAAAAACACAGACTAAGCTATCTCAAAATGACATCTACGCCAGAGATGGGAGGTTTTGGACTCCCAAATATAGAACACTACAACTGGGCGGCTTTGGCTAAATATGTGATGGACTGGCTCCTAGATAAAGACAACTTCACCAATTATAAATTGGAGGAGGAACTCATCACACCGGGGTCCCTGAAAATGCTTCCACACATGACCAGAGCTCAGGTAGACGGGGCAGTTGGAGGCATAGCCCTCTACCTCCACCCCATAAAAGCGTGGTGGAGGATTTGTAGGGCCTTTGGAGTCTCACACAAATACACTGTCTATCTCCCATTACGAGGCAACCCTGACTTCCAGGCGGGTTTCACTACCAAACCTTTTAAACAGTGGGAGGAACGGGGAGTAACGACCCTCCGACAAGTACTGACAGAGGATCTGAAGACTATAAAGCCATTCATTGACTTACAAACAGACTTTCACATACCTAACAATCACCACTTTGCTTTCCTCCAGATGAGACACTACGTGCAGGGCCTTCTGAGGTCTGGGGACCTGCCTGACACTGACTGTGAGGTTTACAAGCTGCTGTCACTGACTAGAGGGGGGATGACTTCCATCTCCCACACCTATAGAGCCCTCCAGACACTACCCAATAACACTACTAGAGATCACATCCAAGATACATGGAATACCACTGATAGGTCAATCAACCGTAGACCAAATCATTGAGCAAAGTGTCACAAAGGTGAGAAAAGCTTCACTATCAAGTGAAATCCGAGAATCACATACGAAGCTGTTACACAAAGCATATATAACTCCTAGGATGTATCACAAGTGGAATCCTGACGCCTCTGGGCTATGCCCAAAATGCTCACATCCCAAACCAGACATGGTACACATGATATGGCAATGCCCGAAACTTACAAAATTTTGGGGAATGACAAGGAGATGGGTAGAGAGTGTCACTGGGGAAAACTTTGAACTGACAGCGATCAGGGTGATATTTCTGCACTCACCGACAGAGGAACTGACCCACTCTAAGTTTATTCATAATGTGATACTGTTAGCCAGAAAACTCATTCTTAAACATTGGATGACAGCTGACTCACCAAATCTGACACACCTTAAACTCGCTCTACAACAACAAATGGTTTATGAACAGATAGACACGCAGGGAGACATAACACTAAGGACTAAGCACTTTCTGAACAAGTGGGAGCCCCTTATTGATAGCTTAGACCTACAACATCAGAAACAGATTATATACCCACTCAAAGACTCAGAGTATGTACTAGAAGCACAATTACATGGCAAATGGAATATCTTCCGTTAGCTAACCAACAGCCCACCAGACAGGAGGGAATGAGACTTCGGGAGATGAATACGGAGGGCGGGGGCGCCTCGGGTGAGACTGGGAAATACAGTCTTCTGATGATGAGAGAGAGGTGAGGCGATAGGACAGAAGCTGATACTTTATGTTACTAGTTACTGCTTAAAAGCTTTACCCTAAATAGAAAAGTTTATGGTTATCGCACTGGGATGATAGCCGGCTGATAAAGACTTTTCATGAACTGTCACAAAACCACAATGAGATGCGGACTTTCTGTAACCAACTATAGTAGAGAGGCGTGACAAGCTGGCAGCCCACATTTCGCGGTTTATGATACTAGGACTTTACATAGGCTTAGTAGAAGGGAAGGCTGTAGACAGGGGAATAGTGAAATCAGTTGGAATTAGAAGAATTAGAATGTATTATAAAACCCAGTACTGTTATAGCGACAATATTTTCTGTTGTAATCTGTCTAAATTCCAATGTTTGTTTTCACTGTTGCTGTGACGGATGCTGGAAATAAATAAAGTATTTAAAAAAAAAAAAAAAAAAATTAAAGGTGTTTGAGGTGCCAACCTCCCTTTAAGCTTAATAAACCTTATAAAATTGCAGTGAGACTGACATTAATACCAATGACTATACTGTATGTATTATAGTCATTTTGAGAACACAAGGCTTAAAATTATGCTTACCAAAGCTGCCAAGATCTGGATGCCGACATTAAAACAGGAAGTGAAATATAAAGCTTTTTTATTGCGCACCAAAATAAAATGATGATAACAATAATAAAAAAAAAAAAGAATTGGAAACGTGATATAGAAATATTAGTCCATAAAAAATAGTAGTATTTTATTTAAATGTTAAATTCAAGCAGTCTGCAATATAATTTGTACTAATGTGGCTTTAAAGAGACAGAAAACCCCCAAAAAAATATGTCATGATGCAGATAGAGCATACAATTTTAAACAACTTCCTAATTTACTCCTATTAACAAATTTTGTTAATTGGAACATGCATGAGTCTGGAGAACTTATATGGCAGCAGTTTTGCAAGAATGTTTTTTCCTGCTAAATAGTTCTCCAGACACCTACATAGGTATCAATACAACAAAGAATACCATGAGAACAAAGCAAATTTGATAATAAAAGTAAATAAGAAACTTTTAAAATTGTATGCTCTGTCTGAATCACAAGAGAATTTCTGGGTTTCATATCCCTTTACCCTCCTTTCTGTAACGCTTGTATTATATTGCTATGATACAGGCTTTACTGTACACTTCCTGTTTCATGTGGGTCTTTTTTTTAGCTAATATACTGTACATATCATTTTACAGGCATGTATGTATTCTGTATTACTTTAATTAAAACAAGTTTTGTTTTGTTTTTTAAATAATCTCATTATCTGTTCAACAGCCAATACTAATACTAATTATACCATGTGACCTCAGAGCTCCTGGTCTCTGCCATCAGCACTGGAATGATAGCACTTATGGGCGACTGTAGAATGAAAAGTAGCTATTGGCTATGTGGTGACCCCAGAGGCAGAACTTTTTTTCACTTTCTGCGATGAGATTTTTTTAGTGAAATTTTCTCTGCAGGTCATTTTTAAATGAAATAAAATTGTAAATTTGTCAGTTACACTAAAGCACCAGATCAATTGCAATGTGTTGGCTAACTGGAGAATAAAGCAATATTTAAAGTTTAATAATCTAGTGCAGTAGTTGAAAATTGCATTGCAAATTAGCTGCAGACAAAAAAGTAATTGTAAAATGTCTCTTGAATTAATTTGTTTCCTTTTCTCTTAGTCTAACATAGAAATGTAGAAATAAAAAAGGTGCATTGCTTATACGAACATCTTACAGTCAGAGAAAAACGGCTTTGCAGACTGTGAAAAGCTAGGGGACGAGCTTGCAAAAATCTGAGAGCCAATCAATGCACTGCTGCTTTGCAGCACTACTGAATATTTGACTTTTTTCTTCAAACAGCACTTTGTTCTGGATGCACTGTGTTAAGGAAAACTTATACAATGCAGCCAGAGAACAGCTTTGTTTAAAAAGAACAGCCTAATGTGGAGCAGTGCTGAAAAGTTCAAGTGCTGTTCTTTCTGCAGACATGCTGCATTTTCTGCGATGACATCTCAGATCACTCAATGTTCTGCCTTGGGGGTGGTGACTATGGAAGCCTATTATATGATTACTATTTTGCTAGATTCTTCTGTAATTGATCTCTGGATAGAATAATAAATAAATACAAAACTTTTTGTGCGTTTTAGAAAACTGTGAGATCCATTTAGTAAAGCAAAACTAAAGAGAGAATATACTATTTGTCATTACAAAGAATACTAATCTAATTGTTACGTGCTTTTAATGATAATGAGTCCGTTGGAAAAACTGGCAAATTAAAAATGACAAAATAAAATTAAAAAACAAAACACAGAAGAATGGTACTGAATAATAATCAAGTAAATTCCTATTTTCTGGTTATGCTTTTTCTTTGTTAAAGTTTTTTTACTTGTATGTATAAATTACACCTTATTAATAGTCCACAAAACAGTTTTTATTAACAGACAACACAATCATATACTGACACAAATTAAAATGACATTTTTACAATTTGTGACATTTGTGTATTTTAGGATATGCAATTATACATTAACACATTACCTGTCCATTGCCTTCCAGTGATGGATTCTGAAATAGCAAGTAAACTCCAAAGAAAAATACAAGCCCTTCAAACAATCCTAGTATGGTCCAGTAGAGAAACGGCCACCACTGCAGCATTGCGTTATCAGATATCCTCCTGTTTAGAAGCAATTTATTGTTAGAATAGTCATCATAGAGTGTTTGAATTGCAAATTCAATTGACAATTATAACAATATATCCTACCAGTTCCTTTGCTGGAAGGGGGTGTGGTCTATTAGCAGATACATTAGGCAGCTGCCTATGGGTTACACCAGACTGGATGAATTCTTTATATTCTGTCTAATACAGTTTCTGATTATCGGCATTCAGTGACATTACATTTTTATAGAGATAAATGTTTGGGGTGGTCGTGGTGCATGTCCACTCCAGATATAACGTGACTAGGTACGAATGGCAAAGAGAATGCCTTTTTTTTAATATGATATAATAATAATGCAATTATTAAAGGGACATGAAACCCAAAAGATTTTTCATGATTCAGGTAGAGCATACTATTTTAAACACTTTCAAATGTACTTGTATTTTCAAATTTGCCTCATTCTCTTGGTATCCTTTGTTCAAGGAGGAGCAATACACCACTGTGAGCTAGCTGAACCTATGAGAAGAGGCATACATGTGCAGCTTGCAATCAGCAGCTAGCCCCTAGTAGTGCATTTCTGCTCCTGAGCCTACCTAGGTATGCTCTTCAACAAAATATCTCAGGATAACAAAGCAAATTAGATAATCAAAATAAACTGAAAAGTTGTATAAAATTGCATGCTCTAACCGAATCATGAATCTTCAATTTTGACTTTACTTTCTCTTTAATTCATACTCACATATATAATTTAGGATCTGAAATTAATGTTTCAATGCTGATGTGCTGCTCCAATAGGCTGTATGCTAGGATAGGTAGTGAGGTGAAGCAGATATTGTACATGGTAAGATAGGCAGCATCATACAGTGGCTGTAAAGTAACAGAGAGATTGAGTTAGACAACGGAAGCCTAATGTATGTTCTTTATCGTCTAACAAAGCCCATCTTAACAAAATGCATCAGATTATAGTGATATTATGGACGTGCCTGACTAGATTATCTATTCTGCATCCCTTACTTCCTTTGCACTACAGTCCTGTTACCCATCTGCCATGAAGAACCTCACTTACATCACCCTATGACTGGCAGAGAATGGTGTGAATATGGCACAAACCAGGAGAGCCCATTGAAGATATGTAAAACCAATGACTTAGGAAAATGTAATCGTGGACCCTCTCCAAAAACATAATGGAAAGCCATGGCATGTTGGTATTTAAAAAACACTTGGTATGTCAACAAAAGTATCTCATTGCAGCCAAAGAAGCACCACTCTTGTTCCACTGACTGTCCTGACTTATTAACTGATTCTGTGCCTCCTAATCTATCCCCAGCACTCTTATTGTTATTTTAGATTTTTTTAAAAATGATTTTTTGGAAGGAAATAAAAAGACAACAGTTTTCAATAAACTACTTTGGTGATTACATAAAATATATAATGAGCGATTAGATTACGTTCCAATTGACTCTCTTTACTGCATGTGCAGCTGCTAACGGTAGAATGGTCAGGTTGGTCATTACAAGCAGGTGGTACATTTTGTTATGTGGATATATCACAAGCTTACACTTCTAATGAAATTTTTTTTAAAATACAGTGTACTGTAAAATTTGTTTTCCGCTTAATGTGTTTCCAATGACTTGTTATACCACCTGCAGAGTTAAAAAAAAAGCTTGGGGACATTTTATTTTAGGTTTATTTTTCTATATGAAACAGCTGTCTTTGCTAACTGAAACCACAACCCAATCAAATTGCTGAGCTTGCAGGGAGTGCAGACGTCTATCCAATCTATATATACACCAAGTCCTCCTTATATTATTTCTCACTGTATACACAAAGGCCTATACTGAGGGCATGATAAACTAAAGCTCTCTGCTCTGGCGAGATTATCTAAGACTTGTCATAACAGAGGTCTGTCCCCTCAAAAAAGTTAAAATAGGCATTTTTTTTTCTTGAGAAATGTTTATCTAGCTATCCATAATTATATATGTAAAGGATAAACACATACATTGCATAGAAAAGAAGCCTCCAAATATTTTGTGTGATTTCTTTCTATGCTGGCAAGTTTTTGTTTATCAAGCCCTTAGAGAGAACATTTGAAAATTTACATTTTACTTACTCTCTCTCCCACATCCCCACTGGAAGTGTGATTTCTTATGCACCTTCTTGTTTTGCAAAGCTTTTCTATAACCAGTACTGATGTATTGAAACGTTCAGTAAAGGTGGGGATACAGCTGGCAAAAGCAGCTATTTTAAATGTCAAAATAACTGTAAAGGAGTTATTTTTATATAATTAAATACACCTGCAGGTAAATGGACCATTGAGCACACAATAAGTTGTAAAAAATAATAATAAAAGCACTCTGTCCCTTTTATTTTGGTAAAACATATATTTTTTTTAATTAAAGTCAAACTATGTTATTGTATTGATTAAAATTGTTGCATCTTGTTGCATATGAGAAATTGTGTTTATGTACTTACACCTAAATACTTTTACTTTCTGAAAATCACATTTTTTCATTAAGATCTTTTTAGATTGCTTGCTATGAATCAGAAAGTTTAGAGTTTACAACCACGTGTAATTTTTGAATACAAAGGCAGAAAACACCCAATGTTAATTAGAGGCAATTTCACTTTAATTCCCTATTTGTGTTAAACCAAATCTACACTTGCAGTGCAGTGTGTACACACCCTGTTATGCCTGGGGTCTAAGATGCTGAATGCGTGGGATGTGCAGCTCTGAGCAAGACAGCCCCACCCTGGCCCACTGTGTGCTGATGTACAGTACACAGCATATGTCTGACTATTTATTATATGTAGTTAGAGTCATTTTAAGAAACAGATTATTTCATCACATTAAATTCCCCTTGTATGTTGACACCTTAAACAAAACCATCCCATATACACAATGAATCACTAAACTGTACACACAACCTTGCAGGCTTGCATGGCATATTATACTCACCTGTTGTGAGAATCCACAAAAGAACTGATACAAAAATTGTGGTAGGATAAAGCACAGGTTCTGAAATATAAAATGAATTAAATGTGAATAAAAGTCTGTCCTTGAACAGCAAGGTTTAATCTGACACAACTGTACAGTTTTTAAAGCAATAGGTGCATGTGAAATGTTCCAAGTATAATCTTCAATAATTTATTTTAAAAAGACACAGAGCACCTCTTGCCTTGTGTAAAAATTGCACTTGTACCACAACCCCTAGAGAAAATTCTGTAACCTACAAATGCTACAAAATGGCTGGTTTAGGCAATTTGTGGGTTCTAGAATTAGCTTTTTAGTCTCTTTAGGGAGTGTGGGACAAAGCACAGATTAATTTCACTTAATTTAAAATGTAATTGCTGTATGCTAACCACATTAGAAACAATTTCATAACATGTTTTATACGTTAACAAGGATGATAAAAAATATTATTTGGAGACATATATAGTTCTCTCCTGAATAGAGATAGAATATAAGGTACATCTGTTTTTCAACTATAGAAGATTTCTACTACAGAAGACAAGGAATATAATTGTATTCTTGCAAATGAGAGAAAGTAACCTGCATATAGGTAAAATCAAAACTTCTCAACAAGTGAAAAAGGCTGCACATTCCACAGTTGATAAACACAAAAGTTATTTTAATTACTGTAAGAATCATCAATTATTCATTGAAAAGTAAAAATTCCGGATCAAAGTTCATCTCATATTATAAATGGAGATTATGAATGATACTTTTTCAATTGTTAGTGATTCATTTTGTAACTAAATGAGCTTTTAATTATTGTAAACCTGCGTGGTTTCTACTAGCTACTTAAAAGCGAAACATGTGAATATTTATATTTGTAATGCATTACTAGAAAGCGAAAGACTTGCCTCACGAACTGGGGACCTATAAAATTATCTGAATATAAAATGTTAAATTTTGTATATTAAAAAACTTTGCAATCTACTTACATTCTTTATCCCCCCCCCCCCTTTACATGTTATGTAATACTCAGTAGGTGTATTTGGATAGCAAATTGCAAAAAAAAATAATATTTTCTGTGTCATTTGCCTGCGACTCTTCCTCTTCAAAGCCTCTGTCAGTTGACTACTTCAAGGCTCTGCCCTGGGTCCTTTATTCTTCTCCATTTATACTTCTTTACTGGGTAAACTTATCAGCAGCTATGGGTTCAAATATCAGCTCTATGCTGATGACACTCAGATCTCCCTCTCCACCTCTGTTCGCTCTCCCTCTTTCCTCTCTCACGTCAGTGACTGCTTATCTGGCATTTCTTCCTGGATGGCCTCTCAGCACCTAAAAATTAACATGTCCCATACTGAGCTGCTTCTAACCCCCCCCCCCCACCTCTACTCTATCACTGTCGATGGCATCACTATCTCCCCATCATTCCAAGTCCACTGCCTCAGAGTTACACTTGACTCCAATCTGTCCTTTATCTCCCACATCCAATTGCTCTCTCCAACCTGCCACAACCACCTACGTAATATTTCCAAAATGTGTCCGTTTCTGAGTGCTGACACCACTAAGCAACTAATCTACTCCGTTGTAATTTCCCGACTTTACTGCAATAACCTACTAACTGGCCTTCCTCTCTCCAATTCACCCTAAATACCTTTGCCAGGCTAATCTACCTTTCCTGCCACTCTGTATCTGCTCCACCTCTCTGCGAGTCCCTTCACTGGCTCCCCATTTAAAGCAGAATTAAATTCAAAATTCTCGCCCCGACCTACAAAGCCCTCACCTATGTCGTTCCCCACTACCTGTCCTCACTAATCAATAAATATACTCTAGCCCACTCCCTAAGACCCAACAATTATCTGCTCCTTGCATCTTCTATTATCACCTCTTCCCATGCTAGACTGCAGGACTTCTCTTGTGTGGCACCAGCCCACCGGAACACACTTCCTAATGCTATCAGACTTCCCCTAATCTGCTCCCTAAAGACATTTTTTGTTCAGGGAAGCCCACCATCCAACTCACTAATAAATTAGTTCCACCTACCCAATAACTGCCTTCAACCAACTGATGGCGGCTTATAAATAAAGTATATTAATAATAATCAAAACAATGCAATTCATCCTAATAGAATGAAGTGGCATTGTCTTGTCTACTGCAGTAACAAATCATAAATGGCTCAAGTGGTGGTCAAGTTTTAGGAAGAGATTGGCTACTGAAATACAATTGCAGTGAATAAGGTGTTAATTTGTTTAAAAAAAAAATGTTCTAGAAAAAGGGTTTGTATGTCCCCTTAAAGGGACATGAAACCCATTTTTTTTCTTTTATGATTCAGATACAGCAGCTTTAGACAACTTTCTAGTTTACTTCTGTTATCAAATTATCTTTGTTTTCTTGGTATTTGTTTTTGAAAAGCATGGACATAAGCTCAGGAGCATGCATGTGTCTGGAGCACTATATGACAGCAGTTTTGGAAGAAGGTTATCCATTTGCAAGAGCACTTGATGGCAGCACTATTTCCTGCCATGAAGAGCTCCAGATGCCTACATAGGTGTCTCTTCAACAAAGAATACAATAGGTACAAAGCAAATTTAATAATGGAAGTAAATTTGAAACTTTTCAAAAAATTGTATGATCTGTCCTAATCACAAGACATTTTTTGCGCTTCATATCCCTTTAAGTCTAAAAATTGATAAAGCTTGTACATTTTCAAACTATTCTACTAATGTTCCTAATACATAAGCATATTATTAATATACTATTAACATATTATTAACATGCCATTCAATAAGGTCAGTGTAAAGTTTTTTTTTTTACCATGAATCTCAATTTTGTTTTCTGTTATCTTCTCTATAAATTTGAAAACATTAGAAGTGTTACACTCAGAAATTAAGTACCAATTGCATTATAATGATGCAAAGCGATAAATACTTTAGCATCTGGTATTATGTTATCCTGACTTACAAAAATATTCAATCTGCTGAAACATTCCATGTAAACTAGTAAGTAATAATTGTTGGTACATATTATTAAAGGGCACTACACATCTCAAAGTATTTCTTGTGAGATGGACGTAATGTAATTGATAAAAACAGCAATATATTTGTATTTACTTATATAACATGAACTAAAGAAATACTATATCCAACTTTTCTCTAAATGTTAAATATTAATCAGAAGAGGACCCCAAATGAATCCACTAACTTATGGTTCAAATCCAGTCTGTTTTTCAGACCAGCAGTGTGTGTGTAAATCTTAGAATGGAAAATCCCATTAGTGTAGAGTGTACACACATCAAAAAACGCCAAAGGAATGTACTCAAGGAGGAGTAAAGATTCAGCCATATTTATTGAAGAATGGACTTGGGTTAGATCCAAAATGGTTTTAAGTTCTTTTATTGCATTACTAGCTCTTAAAAAAGTGGTTTTCCGCTGAGATGTGTTAAGCCTTATAATTATAACCTGTTTTTAATAAGATTAAAACCATTTGTTGGATGTATGTACAAACTACACTATTGTGATTTTTTATTCTGAGGTTCACCTACACCTGGTCTGAAGAACAGACTGGATTTCCAGATTCTTTTCTTAGAGGTTAAAACTTAAGAAATTTTTAAATTGTAATGAACCTATGAAAAACTATTAGCTATTAATTATTTACTCAAACCATTTGGTCCAGACCATCACGATAGATAAACCAAGTAAAAAAAAAAAAAGGTTTTATTTAGAATGCATAAATATAGTGGATATTATAAGAGACAGTAGCTATCTCATGGTAACAAATTCTCTGGCTGGAAATAATTAGTCCAAGGCAACAGTGATTTAACAAGAGGACCTATAATACCACGTATACGTACAGGTCACACAAGAGTACATGCTGGTAAAGCCTCTGGGTTGACAATATTGCATATGCAGTACTCCAGCTCTATAAGATAAAGTCACCATACTCATAATAAGTATTGTGGCCCAGCAGCGCAATAATTGTGTCTTTAAGGGTAATCCAACGGTAAAGATCACAGTGCATATTTCATTTCAAGGTGCTACTGGTTTAAAATTGCAAAAACACTGTGAAAGTCAAACCTCATCAAATACACAACAGCAATGACAATCCTCAACTAACCACCATAGAGGAGACGTATTTGTATTTCACAAGCTGTTGTGTTGGAGTGTGTGGATGCAGTTTACTTACTTATAGAACATTATATTTACAATTCCAAACCAGTAGCAACTTGTCCCAGACGACATACTGTGATATTTATGTACAGCTCAAATCTCAGGGATCACTAACACTTAACATAGAAACTAAATGACACTAACATATAACTTAGAGAACAAATGAGGGAGGGTTCCTTATTCTGCACAAACTTGCAAACTAACAAATCAATTTCTAGACTTTCCCATGTTAGAAACCTTCTTCTTTGATAACTTGCTGCAAGATACTACACTCAGATTTAATCCTGGCAAAACGTTAGAACAAAGTCACTATGTCATTAAGCTGGACGATGCCTGAGGACCTCGCCTTATCTGGAAAGATTGACATCTACACTGGTAAAAGTCAAGTTGGGCTTCAGTCATTTCTTACTTTTGGAGTATTGTGTTTTGTTTTTTTACCAACCACCAAATGGCGGGATGCTATAACAGAATAATCCTTTAAGGTGGCAAATCCAGAAACACAGTGCTATTGCAACATATTGGAGGTTCTCATCAGCATCTAAGTCAAGACTCCTGAGAGTAAACCCCGGTATACCTTTATGTATAAGGGAGCATGCATGCCAGGGTTCAAATGGCAACTGGTAACCCTGATGTAGGTCTGCAAAGGTAGCAGAGGAAGGATTCTCAAGATCTGGGAAGCCTTATATGACATGACAATAAAATGACAGAACTGACATTGCGCTATGGGTAAAAGGTACAGAGACTTTAATATGGAGAGACTCATACCTTGTAGAAGAAATACTGCACTAAGTGGGCTATCCTCACATAATACAAATGCCCATGTGCTAGCAGCAGTTTTTTTAAGTGTTTAAATTTTGGCACAGCATAATCACTATTTCTTGATGCCTGACGACCTTCTTTTCCTTTAATGCCTGTAAAAAAACATACATATCATAAAATCAACATAGCAGGCTACTTTATTTGCATCACTCAATATTTCAAGTGAAAATTAAAAAAACGGATTGTTTAATGTGAATTGCACAATTAAAATTGTCTATATGTAGTTTACGGTGAATCAAAACATATTATAAAATCTTTTAGCTAACTCTCTATCTATAATCTGGATAATATGTAATGTGTAATATGATTTCTTCCTAAATACAACGTTGGTAATTAAATATATGTATATCATTTATATTTTTATACAATAAATCACTTTTCAAACGCATTATAAAGATTGCTAATTGTTATTGGCTGATTTATACAGAGGGACTGGGACACAAAAACCAGCTGCAAATATATCTTTTACTTGACCATTATCCCTTTAATGCATTTGAAAGTTTTCACTTTTACCTCCCTCCCCCCTTCTAAGTACAATTTACATTTGTGCTATGAAACTGCATAAAAAGTGATTAGTTATAATGATTATAATTATTTACCTATCCCGACATGTGCTTCCAAGATCATGCTGACGTCATTAGCGCCATCACCCACTGATAAGGTAATTGGATTACCCTTGGTGTTCTTTACCATTTTAACAATCTAAAAAAGGTAAACATATCTTATTTTGGTCTTTAGCTGAACATATATATGAAACAAAGGGATAAAATGATACTGGTCATATAAAAGATGCATTCAATTATACAAAGGGAGTTAATAAATTCTTTGAGATTGTAATATAAAATGTTAAATTATGTGTAATTAAAAAAACAAAACAAACTTTGCAATATATTTTCACTATTTATTTTGACCTTGTTTCCTGTAATTTAAAGAGACACTAAAGTAAAAAATAAACTTTCATGACTTAGATTGAGCATACCAATTTAAAAAACCTTCCTATTTTGCATCTATTATCAATTTTTACAGTCTATTTTATGCACACTTTCTGAGGTGCCATCTCCTACTGAACATGTGCAAAGTGCACAGTATATACATATATGCGTTTTGTGGTTGGTTGTTGGATATCGCATGATACAGGGGTAGGGGAAATGGAATTTACTTTGAAATTTGGCAGAAGAATATCTACTACTCATTTCTAATTTAAAATAAGTGCTACTGGATTTTTGTTTTATTATGCATGTTTTAAATATGGAATTCTACTATATTTAATGGTCATTTAAGTCTGAAACTTAAGAGAGTTTTCAAATTCTGGGCAATAGAAGAGCACATGCCAGGCTTCACAAGCCTAACCCTGCAACATTTGTCCCTAATAAGCAGAAATGATATAGTTAACAGACTAACAAACAACTGAATTTGGCTACTCCAAATAAGAGGTGGGTGGAATTTGTTATTTAAAGGGATAAGAAACCCATATTTTTTCTTTCATGATTCAGATAGAACATGCAATTTTAAGCAACGTTCTAATTAATTTACTCCTATTATCAAAATTTATTTGTTTTCTTGGTATCTTTTATCAGCAAGCACTACCCAGGGTACTGAACCAAAAGAGGACTGGCTCCTAAGCTTACATTACTGCTTTTTCAAATAAAGATACCAAGACAACAAAGACAAATTGATAAAAGGAGTAAAATTAGAAAGTTGATTAAAATTGCATGTTCTATCTAAATCATGAAAGAAAAAAATTGGGTTTCATATCCGTTTAAAAACAACTGAGAGCAGAAGTGAGCATTACAAACTAGCACTAAATTATGAAACTCAGTTTTCACAACTTATCATTTTAATATACCCTGTATATTTACAGCATGACACTACCAATGTTTGCTAGTCCTGAAAGCATCAATATAATGTTTAAATGCATTTAAATGTTTATCTATAAAACGGTACCTGCGCCTTCTGCAAAGGAGCCATGCGACAGCACAAGACTGCAGTACATTTTTGGCAAATCTGTAAAAAGATGTTTTTGTAGTGGCTCGAGCTGCAGTTTGAATTGAATATTAGTGATAATGTAGAGCCATCGATTATCAAACCATATTCTTGGCTTCCAGACCAGCTCCTGAAATGCAAAATAAAAGAGAATTTGAATGATTGTGTATAACTGCTACAAGTGATAAAAAGGTGATGTTGTGCTTATAGTAATCAAGATCAAAACGTGTGTGTTCTAAAAGATTATCTACAGTCGACATTAGTTGAACATTCACAAATCTCCATTTCATCCTTAAAGCGACACTAAACCCACAATTTTTCTTTCATGATTTAGATAGAGAATACAATTTTAAACAATATTCCAATCTACTTTTTGTATCTAATTTGCTTCATTTTTTTAGATATCCTTTGTTGAAGAAATAGCAGTGCACATGGGTGAGCCAATTACACGAGGCATCTATGTGCAGCCACCAATCAGCAGCTACTGAGCCTATCGACATATTCTTTTCAGCAAAGGATATAAAGAGAGTGAAGCAAATTAGATAATAGAAGTAAATTAGAAAGCTGTTTAAAATTGCTTGTTCTTTCTAAATCATGAAATAAATCATTTGAGTTGCATGTCCCTTTAAACCGATTCTGTGGTATAAAGTAGAGTCAAAATATTTAACCATTACAATAGGTGCCAAATAAGTGTATGATACACTGTACCACATGCATTTGTTTGCAGCATTTTAGTATTGTTCCACACTTTCCAATATAAACAATTTATTTCAAAGAAGGTTTGGCATCCCCACAATGGAAAGCTAATGACACAATGTCACTACCTAATAAGACTATCAAATTAATTCATTATTCTAATAAAAATGTACTAACAACTGGGTTATACTTAATATAAATCATTGCAATGAGTATTATTCATCATTTTTAAAAGGTTTTTTTTTCGTTTATTTTTTTGAACTTCATTTGTAAAGTGACCATTACTTCCTGTCACAGTCCCACTGTGGTATCTACAGAAAGGCAAAGGAGCAGCTTTTTTTTGGAAGTGTTTCTAGGAGAGACTTATAAAAGCTGCAGTCAGTTTATTGCCCATGCTCAGCAGAGGATGCTTGCTGCAAAATCATGTGACAATAGAACTTCTATTTATATAATGGTAGCTCTGTCGTCTAGCTGCAGACAGTGACTACACTGAGAATTTCTAAGTATTCATTTAGCAAGAAAATAAGTAAGTTGTATTCTGTTTTTGTATTCTGTTTTTTTTTACACAGTTCTTTTTATGCTTACTTTGATTTAACATATATCTACTGTAATATATATATATATATATATATATATATATATATATATATATATATGGAAATCAGGAGACAGCACTCACTGGTCATGACAATACTGGATTTATTCAGTGACGTTTCGGGGTCTGATGAAGGGGTGTATTCCCCGAAACGTCACTGAATAAATCCAGTATTGTCAAGACCTGTGAGTGCTGTCTCCTGATTTCCATATTCTACACCATATTCTAGCACCCTGGCATTTGGAATTAAAGTGTTAGTGAGAGTGCACATGCCAATACCTGCTGTATATATATATATATATATATATATATATATACATACATATATTATTTTTTACTGTAGGAGCACTGTTTCATATCCCTTTAAGGCAGGGTGAGAATGTGGGCTATGTTTGCTGCTGGTCAGAGGACCTAAACATGTTCATATCAATGAAAATTAAACATCCAAGTGTAGCAAAATTATAAATATATATATATGTGTATATATATGTATATATATATATATATATATATACACACAGAGAGAAGTACACTCACAGGAACGAACAACTGGCTCAATACCATTGTTAGCCTGTTCTATGGCGATATACCATCTGGGTGCAACTTTTTAGCCCAGTAATATATAAACATAATTAAGAAATGAGTAAGAACGTCTAATTAAGACTGTTGCTGGAAAATTTAAAATGCAAAAAATGAGAGGGGTGTGGAAATCAAACCTTTCAAATCTAAAGGAATTGAGTATTTGTGGCTATGTTGTAGATTTTTAGCAATCTGTTAGTGTAATTTGGGTGGTTCAAATTATTATAGCTTGGGCAGTCCAGCTCCCAAATAACTCTATTCCAGGCTGTCTGATAGACAGTGAGATATACAGGAAAAAGGATTTGATGGTGAGTCAGAGGTGCAAATTGTGGTACTTGGGATTATGATCTTGGTCCAAATTTATACTTTAGTAATGTAGTCATTGCATAGAGAAATATGTGCTTGGTGTATAGAAACTGTCAGTTCAGGGGTACGGTGTGCACTTCTGCTTATAACATTTATTCAAATCAATAATATTTAGAAACACAAAATGAAAACTTGATAACTGGATTGTTCAATATGTATTAGCCCTGCCACCATGTCTGGTCCATGGATTGGCCAATGTTTTTTAAAATGTAACTTAATAAATACAATTATTTTCAAGCATGTTTGTGCATTAATTTCGGTTATACAGTATGTGCAGACTTTGCATAGATTACACTGTCATTCCATGTATTACCTTTTAATGCCTTTTATCTTTGGCACCTCCTGAACCAGCTTCCTGTGATATTCCAGAAGCAGTTCTTGTAAACGATCTTCTTTCCTTTCATACTCATCCACAGTTTTGGTGGTCAGCTCCAGCAATTCTGTGTTGTTCTGGAAGAGCCGGCAGGCATAGCAAGTAGACTTGGCAGTCTCCATTTTGTCTCCAGTTAGCACCCAAACCTTCATTCCTGCTGCATGAAGCGCTTCAATGGTCTCTGCCGCTTGCTCCTGAAGTCTGTTACCAAAGATAATGAGGAATCTTCATTATTAATCCAAATTAAAACACATTTCCCCCTGCAATACTTGTTTTTACACAAAATAAAATTGTGTCACTGCAATATTATCATATAGACTTTAGCAGCATTTTTATTAAAGTTATTACAATTTATGGGATGAATAGGGTGGATGGGTACATTAGTTAAGTGGCTTATTGACTGCAGAAGTCTACATTTATAATTAAGATTTTCTTGGAATATTTAACTTGCCTGCAATTTTAACAAGTGCACATCCTCTAAGAAAATTATGAATGCTGCAAGTGAGGAGAAAGAAACAAATGAGATGAGAAATGGAGATAAAGTAAGCAGGAAATAAGAAGTATAAAGTGGACATAAACCAAAACTGATTCCACAAGTACAAATGTGGCAAAAGGATAAAAGGGAGCCAACAGACTTTTAAAAGAGGATATTTTAATAATTTATTACAGCATCTTTTTTTATTTAATTTTTTTTTTTTGTGGTGAAAACAGACATCCCTTACTGACATAAAAAATAATCTTATGAGGTGTTTCACTGCCCACCTATAAAGAAGTGGGAGATCAACTTATCAGGCAGTAAGCAATTAGGCCGTAAGGCCCAGTTGAACCTTCTGTTCAAATAAAAATAAACATCTATAAAGGGATGATGTAAACAATAGAAAAAAAAAACTAACACTAAAGCCCCAAATAGGTACTAAAGGTTTCAGAAGTCCGGCGGAGGTCTTCTTCCAGGCAGGTCCATCATCTTCATCCACAGCGAAGGCGGCGCGGAAGTCCAGAGCGGTCTTCTCAGATGTGGCAATCCTCGGCGGCAGTGGCACTCCTCAGCGAAGGCATGGAGGTTCCTCTTCATGCCATCGTCCGCCGCACACTGAAGAAAGAATTCAAGGTTCCCCATATTTATTGGGGTACCTTGAATTTCTATTGGCTGAAATTTTCAAAATCAGCCAATAGGATGAGAGCTACTGGAATCTTATTGGCTTATTTAAATAGAAAATAGGATTACAGTAGCTCTCATTCTATTGGCTGTTTTGAAAAATCCAGCAGCCAATAGAATGAGAGCTACTGAAATCGTATTGGCTGATTTGAACAGCCAATAGTATTTTAGTAGCTCTAATTCTATTGGCTGTTTTGAAAAATTCAACCAATAGGAATGCGGTACCTTGCATTCTTTCTTCAGTATACCACGGATGATCGGATGAAAAGGAGCCTACATGTCGCCGAGGACCACCCCCGCCGAGGACCGCCACAGCCGAGGACCGCCGCTGAGGGTCGCCACATCTGGGAAGACCGTTCTGGACCGCCTTCGCTGTGGATGAAGATGATGGACCCGCCTGGAAGAAGACCTTCGCCGGACTTCCGAAACCGTGAGTACCTAATTGGGGCTTTAGTGTTAGGTTTTCTTTCTAAATTTTTTATTTTTTAACTTAGGTTTTTTGGGGCACTTTGAAAAAGAGCTGAATGCCCTTTTAAGGGCAGTGAAAAAGAGCTGAATGCCCTTTTAAGGGCAATGCCCATACAAATGCCGTTTTCAGGGCAATGGGTAGATTAGGTTTATTATTTATTAGTGTTTTTTTCTGTAGTTCTATTTTTTATGTTTTGGATTTACAACATATAGACTGCCCTCTGGGCAGGCTTACCAACTAGTTTTTAATATTTGATTGTAAGTCACACTTGTAGAGTTGTAATTGTCACTAATAGTACTGGCGTTATTAAAATCAGGTTTTAAAGGCGATTGCTTAATTGCGACTCTTATACTTAACTATTGTATTACGTTTCCATCCTCACCACAGCTAACTCATCTGAAATCATCTTTTAAGTTGTCAGAACGGGAAGACTGTGCACTGATTTTCTACCCCTATATGGTGGCTTTTCAACTTGCACAAGTATTTTTTTAAACATTTTTTTTCAACTAGCGTTTGGTAAAGCAGTGTTTGCATTTTGTTGTGAACTGAAAATAAAATGTAAACTACGAGTTTCTATGCAAAACACTTATAATATCTTATTTTACTGGAATTTAACAATCTTTAAACTTTAAATCAAGATCCCGCTGCCTTGCTACATTGTATCTTCCTAAGAGACCATTAAACAAGATTGCGCCTTTGTGAACGGGTTTTTATAGGAGAGAGCATTATAAAGGGCCTGCACCTAAATTAAAGAACGTGTCAACTGGAATGAACATTTGTGAACTTGAGCTCCATAATGTAGGTGCAAGCACTTTCAAAGGCACTCTTGTGATAATATTTCTCTTTTTGATAATACTTGAGTTGATTTGCTCTTTTGTATGGGAAGAAACTTTTAATTTAATTAGGCAAACATAAGAAAATAGATAAAAGCCTAGAAAACAGTTATACAAGACAAACGCATTTTTACACGAAAATGAATTTGACATACTATGGTAAACAGGTCATGACTTTCTTGAATGATGACTGGGTAACACCAGAAGGATAACGGTGAAGGATAAAAGATGTCTAATGAATGAGCAATAGCACAAGCACCTAATCTAAAGTGGTGTTAAAACTTCTCAAAAATCCTCAAAACTCTCAATAAATACATTTGAGTATAACAAAATACAGTAGTTTGTAAGCAGGAAAAAAACATTGTGTAGCCTACTGCTTTTACTGCCTTCCTACAAGTTAATTATACACAAATGTGATGTGTATATAACTAGCATGTGAAACAATGTTTTATAAAAATGTCCACTTACAGAATACAGGATTTTCATCTTATTTTCTTATCCCCCATGTAAAATAGCCTTCTACAAACGTTTTGCATGCTCTATTTACAGAATGTAATAGTAAGAGATGAGCCCTGCCAACACAGAGTAAGATTACATTTGCTTAGTAAAAAGAAAGCCCAGAAGGTAAAGAAACGTTATAATCAACGCTGTTCTCAAATATCCCAAAGTTCCTGTCATGAGGGGCCCTGCCGGAGAACGCTTCCATGTTTGTAACAGAAACAGATGATGTGTAGTATTGGTCTCCCATGTGTCACACAATGTACCAAAACTACACTGTCCCACACACTCGTTTTGTCTCTCACTATCTCTGGTCTAATAAGACTCAAAAAGAAATCAAAATAGTGTTTGTGAAAAGAGATGTCAAAAGAGAGTAGAATGAGTTGAGAGACCATTAACCCCTTAATGACCGAGGACGTGCAGGGTACGTCCTCAGAAAAAAGGCAGTTAACGCCTGAGAACGTACCCTGCACGTCCTCGGTGTGGAAAGCAGCTGGAAGCGATCCTGCTCGCTTCCAGCTGCTTTCCGGTTATTGCAGTGATGCCTCGATATGGAGGCATCCTGCAATAACCTTCTACGGCCATCCGATGCAGAGAGAGCCACTCTGTGGCCCTCTCTGCACCGGACATCGATGGCCGGTATCGTTGGTGGGTGGGAGCCGGTGTGGGAGGTGGGTGGCGGCCATCGATGGCCCTGGTCATGTGGAGGGGGGCGGGATCGTGGGCGGGGGAGTCCGCGGGCGGGGGCGGGATCGTGGGCGGGGGAGTCCGCGGGCGCGCGCACGAGGGGGCGGGGGCGGGCGCGTGCACGGGGAGGGAGCGGGTGGGAAACGCTACACTACAGAAAAATGTGTCCCATAACAAAATAAAAGTGGGACCATGAATGTAAAAAAAAAAACCTTAGATGTAATTTATGTTGTGGGGGTTGGTCGGGGGGTTGGGGGTGAAGCTACACTACAGAAAAAAATAAAAAAAAATAAAAAAATAAACATTTGTTTGTGTGCAAACTGGGTACTGGCAGACAGCTGCCAGTACCCAAGATGGCCCCCAATAAGGCAGAGGGGGAGGCTTAGAGAGCTGTTTTGGGGGGATCAGGGAGGTTGGGGGCTAAGGGGGGATCCTAATCACAGCATATGTAAATATGCTTTTTTTTTTTTCTTTTAAAAAACCCCCAAAAAAACCTTTTATTTTAGTACTGGCAGACTTTCTGCCAGTACTTAAGATGGCGGGGACAATTGTGGGGTGGGGGAGGGAAGGGAGCTGTTTGGGAGTGATCAGGGGGTGGGATGTGTCAGGTGGGAGGCTGATATCTACACTAAAGCTAAAATTAACCCTGCAAGCTCCCTACAAACTACCTAATTAACCCCTTCACTGCTAGCCATAATACATGTGTGATGCGCAGCATCCCAGAGAAGCATTTACAACCATTTGTGCCATAATTGCACAAGCTGTTTGTAAATAATTTCAGTGAGAAACCTAAAATTGTGAAAAAATTAACGTTTTTTTTTAATTTGATCGCATTTGGCGGTGAAATGGTGGCATGAAATATACCAAAATGGGCCTAGATCAATACTTGGGGTTGTCTACTACACTACACTAAAGCTAAAATTAACCCTAGAAGCTCCCTACATGCTCCCTAATTAACCCCTTCACTGCTGGGCATAATACACGTATTGTGCGCAGTGGCATTTAGCAGCCTTCTAATTACCAAAAAGCAAAGCCAAAGCCATATATGTCTGCTATTTCTGAACAAAGGGGATCCCAGAGAAGCATTTACAACCATTTATGCTATAATTGCATAAGTTGTTTGTAAATAATTTCAGTGAGAAACCTAAAGTTTGTGAAAAAATTTGTGAAAAAGTGAACAATTTTTTTTATTTGATCGCATTTGGCGGTGAAATGGTGGCATGAAATATACCAAAATGGGCCTAGATCAATACTTTGGGATGTCTTCTAAAAAAAATATATATATACATGTCAAGGGATATTCAGGGATTCCTGAAAGATATTAGTGTCCCAATGTAACTAGCGCTAATTTTGAAAAAAAGTGGTTTTGATATAGCAAAGTGCTACTTGTATTTATGGCCCTATAACTTGCAAAAAAAGCAAAGAACATGTAAACATTGGGTATTTCTAAACTCAGGACAAAATTTAGAAACTATTTAGCATGGGTGTTTTTTGGTGGTTGTAGATGTGTAACAGATTTTGGGGGTCAAAGTTAGAAAAAGTGTGTTTTTTTCCATTTTTTCCTCATATTTTATAATGTTTTTTATAGTAAATTATAAGATATGATGAAAATAATGGTATCTTTAGAAAGTCCATTTAATGGTGAGAAAAACGGTATATAATATGTGTGGGTACAGTAAATGAGTAAGAGGAAAATTACAGCTAAACACAAACACCGCAGAAATGTAAAAATAGCCTTGGTCCCAAACGGACAGAAAATGGAAAAGTGCTGCGGTCATTAAGGGGTTAATTACAGTAGAATCTCATAATTAACAAATCCATAACAAAAAACAGCAAAACTGCACTTACTTTGAATTTCAAATGAGCAGTACATGTTTTCTGCTGAATTTCAAAGTTTCCTTTAATTTCCCTATCCCCTGTATTATGTGACAGCAATCTGCCAATCACAGACACATACAGTATATATATATATATATATATATATATATATATATATATATATATATATATATATATATATAGCATCTGGTACCTCAGAAAGTGTGCACAGTTTAAAAATTGGAAGTAAATTGAAAAGCTTCTATAAAATTGCACACTCTATCTGAATCATAAAAGCTAAATTTTGACTTTAATGTCTAGTTAATATAGTGTCACACCAGATAATAAAAAACATGGGGATAGAAAAATCTATGGGGGGAAAAGGTAGCCATGTGAATATAGATGTTGATCAATAAAGAAACTGCTAAATGCCAAAAAAGTAGATACAAACCACTACTCTGATGTGCAATCAAACTGATGTTTAATAATAGTTCATGATAGAAGCACTAGAGTGTTACAAGATATCAGCACACTCAACTGAGACAGAACAAAAGCTGGAAAAACTTCCTTGAATGTTCATAAGGCCAGTGCCACCCAGGGTAGCACTATGCCTTTTACAGAGAAAACAGAATTTATGCTTACCTGATAAATTACTTTCTCCAACGGTGTGTCCGGTCCACGGCGTCATCCTTACTTGTGGGAATATCTCCTCCCCAACAGGAAATGGCAAAGAGTCCCAGCAAAGCTGGCCACACAGTCCCTCCTAGGCTCCGCCCACCCCAGTCATTCGACCGACGGACAGGAGGAAAAAATAGGAGAAACCATATGGTACCGTGGTGACTGTAGTTAGAGAAAATAATTCATCAGACCTGATTAAAAAACCAGGGCGGGCCGTGGACCGGACACACCGTTGGAGAAAGTAATTTATCAGGCAAGCATAAATTCTGTTTTCTCCAACATTGGTGTGTCCGGTCCACGGCGTCATCCTTACTTGTGGGAACCAATACCAAAGCTTTAGGACACGGATGAAGGGAAGGAGCAAATCAGGTTACCTAAAACGGAAGGCACCACGGCTTGCAAAACCTTTCTCCCAAAAATAGCCTCCGAAGAAGCAAAAGTATCAAATTTGTAAAATTTGGCAAAAGTGTGCAGTGAAGACCAAGTCGCTGCCTTACATATCTGATCAACAGAAGCCTCGTTCTTGAAGGCCCATGTGGAAGCCACAGCCCTAGTGGAGTGAGCTGTGATTCTTTCAGGAGGCTGCAGTCCGGCAGTCTCGTAAGCCAATCGGATGATGCTTTTAAGCCAAAAGGAAAGAGAGGTAGAAGTCGCTTTTTGACCTCTCCTTTTACCAGAATAGACGACAAACAGAGAAGATGTTTGTCTGAAATCTTTTGTAGCTTCTAAATAGAATTTTAGAGCACGGACTACGTCCAAATTGTGTAACAAACGTTCCTTCTTTGAAACTGGATTCGGACACAAAGAAGGTACAACTATCTCCTGGTTAATATTTTTGTTAGAAACAACCTTTGGAAGAAAACCAGGCTTAGTACGCAAAACCACCTTATCTGCATTGCAACGGCAAAGAGAATGACTGGGGTGGGCGGAGCCTAGGAGGGACTGTGTGGCCAGCTTTGCTGGGACTCTTTGCCATTTCCTGTTGGGGAGGAGATATTCCCACAAGTAAGGATGACGCCGTGGACCGGACACACCAATGTTGGAGAAATATCCTGTAGCATATCAGTCTGATTCTGCCCAGTGAGAGTCCAGCCCCAAAATACCAGGCAATTCTCCTCTGAACAAGAGAAAACAACAAACCCCAGATGTATGTTTCGGCCTCATCAGTGATATACAGTTGCATTTCTCTAGAGCAGTGTTACTCAACTCCAGTACTCAGGACCCTTAACATGTCAGATTTTAATTATATCCTAACTAGAGCACAGGTGAAATAGTCATCTGAAGGGGGAGAGCAGGTTAGTAACTGTGCTCTAGTTAAGATATAATTAAAATCTGACCTGTTTAGGGTCCTGAGGACTGGAGTTGAGAAACAGTGCTCTAGGGCATGTGTGCAAGAAATTGCCCCACTATTTACATACCAGTAATCTTACTGCATACTTGGCAAAATATTCTGTATAACTTGATTCTATATAGTGAAGATTTAAAAATCGTTTTAAAAGGAACATAAAATGATTACGTCATACAGGGCTAGATTACGAGTGGAGTCGTACTTTGTGCTCCCACTCAGGCATTAACTTCACTGGACGGAGGCTTTTTGCGTGCGTCGGGTAGCGCACATATTACAGGTTGAAAGTAAACAGTTTTCGCACTGTGCTAACCTGACGCGTGCAAAAAGCTGCACATTTGCTCAAGTTCACTTCCCTAATTTTGCACTCTATTGAAGTCTATGGGGGAATACGTTAATGTGTTTGCGATATTCAACGTTCCAATGTTCATCACATAGCAGATAAAGTTCTATTTATTCTTAAATACATATTTCTAAATGTATCTGATTTTTAAAAAATATATGAGAGAGAGATTTATGTGTGTACATATGTATTTATGTATGTATATGTGTATATATGTATTTACAGACATATATACCAATATAAACACAAATACATATGTATACAAATATAGACATATATATAAGTGCATTGGAACCCTTTGCAGTTAAAGGGACAGTCTAGTCCAAAAAAAACTTTCATGATTCAGATACGGCATGTAATTTTAAACAATTTTCCAATTTACTTTTATCACCAATTTTTCTTTGATCTCTTGGTATTCTTAGTTGAAAGCTTAACTTAGGAGGTTCATATGCTAATTTCTTAGACCTTGAAGGCCATCTCTTAAGAATGCATTTTAACAGGTTTTTCACCACTAGAGGGTGTTAGTTCGGGTTTTTAATATAGATAACACTGTGCTCGTGCACGTGAAGTTACCTGAGAGCCATCACTGATTGGCTAAACTGCAAGTCTGTCAAAAGAACAAATAAAGGGGCAGTCTGCAGAGGCTTAGATACAAGATAATCACAGAGGTAAAAAATATATCAATATAACTGTGTTGGTTATGCAAAACTAGGGAATGGGTAAACAAGGGATTATCTATCTTTTAAAACAATAACAATTCTGGTGTAGACTGTCCCTTTAAGAAGCTGAAAACATGTAAAAACAAAATTTATGCAAAATATGTACTAAGTATTTTTAAACAGATATTCTTATACATAAACAGTATATAACTATATAGCTATACCTATATATAATTTTATTATATGTTTTTGGGTGTGAAGTGTACCACAATATGTGAATAAAGTGGTAACATCCTTATTGAAGAAACCTGGTGCAAGTTATTTCTTTGGAGTATATATATATATATATATCGGACAGCAATCAGCCCAATCAAATACGATCAGGTTGATTAACACCCCATGCTAGAGGCCGATTGGCCGCAAATCTGCAGGGAGCGGTATTGCACCAGCAGTTATCGATGTGCGGCGGACATGATACGCTACATTGTATCATGTCCGTCCGCATAATAATAAATTGACCCCATATATGTATTTATGTATCTCTATGTTAAAGCCCTTTGCATGTAATTTTTTTCCTAACACCTGAGACCTCATTTCTTTGAGCCCTAATAACGTTTATGCAATATTTTTCTTTTTTTTTTTAAATGTATTTTTGATGTTTTCCCCCCACCTTTTAGTCAAGCTAACAGTTAACTAGAGCTCTGAAGTTGCGATATACCGACTTGCATTAAATTCCATTGCGCTCCAAAGAACATGTTTACTTTTAACGCATAATATGCGTGCTACTTCCAACGCGTGCAAATAGTCACGATGAACCCATTTTTGCTTGCATGCAACAGTTAGCGCGCCACTCATAACCGAGCCCACGATCTGCAAAGTAGGAGAGATAGGGACAGTGTACTGTAATATTGTTTTTCCCTTAATGTGCTTCCAATGACTTGTTATACCAGCTGCAGAGTATAAAATGTATGAGGAATTGCTGCTTTATGTTTATTTTTGTACATTAAATAATTGTTTTTGTTCTTTGAAACTCCAATCCATTAAAATTGGCTGAGCTTGCAGGGAAATCAGAATTATTTATTTTATCACTTTCTAGACACACATGCTTCTTTATATTATATCTGTCTGTAAACCACAAGTCCAATACTTAGAGAGAACAATTGAACATTAATGCTTTATTACTTATCTCTCCTACCTCCCACTGGGAGTGTAATTTCTTCTGCTGACTATGTTTACATAGCTTTTCTATAGCCTATACTTAAAGGGACACTGAACCCAAAAAATTTATTTTGTGATTTAGATAGAGCATGCAATTTTTAAGCAACTTTCTCATTTACTCCTATTATCAATTTTTCTTCGTTCTCTTGCTATCTTTATTTGAAAAAGAAGGAATCTAAGCTTTTTTCGGTTCAGAACTCTGGACAGCACTGTTTTATTGGTGGATGAATGTATCCACCAATCAGCAAGAACAAACCAGGTTGTTCACCAAAAATGGGCCGGCATCTAAACTTACATTTTTACATTTCAAATAAAGATACCAAGAGAATGAAGAAAATTTGATAATAGGAGTAAATTAGAAAGTTGCTTAAAATGTCATGCTCTATCTGAATCACGGAAGAAAAAATTTGGGTTCAGTGTCCCTTTAAGTATAGAAACTTTAAGTGCAGGTTGGGATACCACAGGCAAATTCAGCTATTTCATATGCTGATTTGCAAAAAATTTAATAAACTCCAGCAGGTAAAATGGATCATTGGGAACAAAGTAAAGGGGAGAAAAATGTAGGGTAAACTGTCCCTTTAATATAATTTTACTTTGTATCACATTCATATACAATCACCTTATACATTCATATAAGGTGCACTTGATAACAGTGATGTAACAGTTATTTAAATAAAAATACATTTTGATGGTAAATACAGTTAAGGACAAACTAGCTTTTACACTCTACCTAAATATTTATATACAAATCATTATTATATATTTGCTAATTAAATTATATTCATAATTTAGAAGTTTGAATGATAAAAAAATGTCACTTTAAGCTGCAGTCTGTCATTTATTCCTGCCAAACTGCAATCTTCAAGCAACCTTTCCTCCAAACATCATATGACACAGCTGTGAGATGGTTCCCTTTATAACACATTATTCTTCACAAGTAGCAGCCATTTGTGTGACATATATAACAGTATTATTTACCTGTCTTCCACTGCGGTAGCTCCTAGTAAGTGCATGTCAGCTTCTATTTCATCAAACACTCTGGACAACTTTTCTTCTCGATCTTGTAGAGCCATTTTTGCCTCGTCAAGCTGTTTGTTGATTTTATCATAAACATCTGGGCTTAGTTCTTTAAAAGCCACACACAGAGTCCGATACCCATCCTGAGAGCAATAAAATATATTAAAAGAAAAGGTGTTCCTCAGTCAGATAATACGGAAGCTTTGTTCTCTTTCTTTTTGGGCATTCTAATATTTTCATGAGGTTTAAAAATATAAGGTTTTGGGTTTTAGTTAGGGGCTACAAACTAAGGTACGTTACAAGTAGAACAAAGAATTACAAATCTCTTTTAAATAAAAATGAGAAAATGAGAGTTCATCCATAATTAAGCACATTACAATTTCCTAATTTGTATAAAACAAAATTAAACTATTGTACTTAAAGGGATAGTCTAGTCAAAATTAAACTTTCATGATTTAGATAGGGCATGCAATTTTAAACAACTTTCCAATTTAGTTTTATCATCAAATTTACTTAGTTTCCTTGGTATTCTTTGTTGAAAGCTAAACCTACGTAGGCTCAAACTGATTACTAAGCTCAGTGCATTTTGACATTTTTTCACAGCTAGACAGTGCTAGTTCATGTTTTCCATATAGATAATATTGTGCTCACTCCTGTGGAGTTATTTATGAGTCGGCACTAACTGGCTAAAATGCAAGTCTGTCAAAAGAACTGAGATAAGGGGGCAGTCTGCAGATGCTTAGATACAAGGTAATCACAGAGGTAAAAAGTATATTGATATAAACGTGATGGTTATGCAAAACTGGAGAATGGGTATTAAAGGGATTATCTATCTTTTTAAACAATACAACATCTGGGATTAGACTGTCCCTTTAAGAAGAAGAGTACTAATTCTGATCCTATCTAAGTATACTGTACAACAAGAAATACTAAGGGAATTAAGAAAATTTGATAATAGAAGTAAAAGTCTTTTAAAATTGCATGCATCTGAATCATAACTTTCATGTCCCTTTAATAAAAACAAGTGCATTTTAAATAAGAAACTGGATTTAAGGTGAGTATTACACTAAAATGTATTGGATCACTTTAAATATCTTTAAAACATCAACTTACATCCTACACCAATATACAAAAATGTTTGTATACTGATATAACATTTCTAAAGTAGCTACTTGATAAATAGATTTAAGTTTGTGTATTTTTTAGTTTACTCCCTTTAGTAATGTTTGTTAAAATTCATTGGTTATATCGTGTAAAATAAACGTCACCTTGAGATATTGCAGAATATATGAACTAGTTTATTTCTGGCTCTATGGCTCTTTGTAAGCCCAGAAATAACAAAGTGAATGAAGAAATCAGACCGGCCTCACAACAACTGATAAAACAGTGATAAGTGTAAGGCCAGATAAGTTATGTGTAAAATAAACGCCTGCCCTTCCTATACTGGCACAACACACCAAGCGTCATACAACCCTGCTTACTAATCTGTGCTATTAATTTACTTTACTGCCAACACCCTCTATCCAAACGGGAAAATAGACCTAGGACAGGGGTTTTTAAAGTCTTAGACGGTGGGCCTCCCCTCCGGCAACATTTACAAGACAGCGCCCACCCCATAATAGTAGTTTATTTATTTATTTATTTTTAAAGAAAATTGTAATATTTATTTTAGTGTTAATTTGGGGAATCCAGGGTTTACACACCCCTCTCAAGCTGATTCTGCTCAACAAAAAGAGCATCTCACGTTTCAGTTTGCACTTTGTTACTCCTTTGTTAAACACAAGTTACTAACCAAGACAATAAACTCAATGCAGTCACTGAGCGATTATGAACTCAGCGCCTTTCTTCCACCTACATCCCAACTTTTGACTTATTCCAGCACAAAATGGAAGTCTCATTGTCGGCTCTTGATTTCTATGTTGTATGATTTGCCAACGTTTGCTGCTGCGTGCAGTTTCCATAGGACAGTGTAAAGTGTCACTGCTCCCGTGCCTAGGGCAATACGCAGCAAACCTAAAACTGTATTATCTTTATAGAATAGCACTGAAAAGTAAGGCCTGGTCTGGATACTTGGAGATCCTTTCTGTCCGCTTCACAGTGATTCTATGCTTTTCAGTTTCCTAGAATGGGTTCATATATCCTGCACATATTTATGGGGAAAGAATTACCAGAAATGTGACTTATTTACCTAGAAATACTAACATTATTGCCTGAAATGCCTGTGTCAAATTGTTGCATGAGCTGAAGTGTAAGATAGGCTTATACCAGGTGAGGCTGGACAGGTGTTTAACCTCTTAAGGACATATGACGGAATTTTTCCGTCATAAAACAATTGAGCAAACTGAAAGCTGTGTCCTTAAAGGGTTAAACAAATACCTATGAGCTAAAGTGCACATTGTTGCACAATTTAAGTCTCTCCTGACTACCTACACTTGTTACGTATTACAAAGCATTTAGTGTTCATTTACTGCACCATTACTAGCCACAGCACCTTAGACTTGTATTCCACAAATGTCTCACAGGTTGTTACATTTAAACTATACTGAGAACCTAAATAGTTGACCAAAAGGCCTGTCATTGGGCAGGGTCAGACTGATATGCTACAGGATATTTTTTCTCTGTGAAGGGGCATAGTGTGCTAAAAGAGTATACACCCTGAGTGGCACCCTAAAATGAACAGGCACGGAAGTTTTTTTAGCTTTTGTTCTGTCTCAGCTGAGTGCATCTCTCTCTCTTTTTATATTTATACATTGTTAATATGACATTGAAAACCTCTTGCGCTTGTGCAACAATTGTACTACATTCCATAGAGAGGTCAAAAAGCAAATGCTGCAAATTGCCTAAACCAACTATTTTATTTACAGAATTTGCTTTGAGGACTCAATTGTTCTAGAAAAATAGTGTTAAATGCCCCTTCAAGTATATTTACTAGAACTTGCTAACTAATAAGTAAACATATAGGGCCCCATTTATTAGTGGCCAGACGGACAAGGTCCGCTGCTTGTGCAATGCTGTGTGAGCAGGAGCTAGCAATCATCCCGGAACAGAATGATTTCACTCTGCCACACTTTAGGTGGCAGAGACTTTAAAAGAACATGAAACCCAACATTTTTATTTTGTGATTGAGACAGGGCATGTGATTTCAAACAACTTTCCAATTTACGTCTATTATGTAATTTGTTTCATTCTCCTGGTCTCCTTTTTTAAAAGCATACCTAGGTAGGCTCAGGAGTAGCAATGCATCACTGGGAGCTAGCAGCTGATGGATGGCTGAACACAAATGCCTCTTTTTATTGGTTCACTAGATATTTTAAGCCAGCTCCCAGTAGTGTATTCCTGCTCTTTCAACAAAGGATACTAAGAGAATGAAGCAAATTTGCTAATAGAAGTAATTTAGAAAGTTGTTTAAGAATGGCATGTTCTGTCTGATTCATGAAAGAAAACAGTGGGGTTTCATGTCCCTTTAAGTACTAATGGTCTTAAGACAGCAGCTACTTAACTAGCATTTCAGACTTGCTCGAGTAAGCCTGAAAATCTAAGGCCCCAAAGCTGCTTTGCAGCTTCATAAATGTGGCCCATAATACAAATACTAGCTTTAGGTAACTTTAAAGGAACATAAACACCCTGTAATTACAAGACATTTGTTTAGTGTTGAACAAATAAACATACAGTCCCTATGAGCAAGCTTTCCGAACAGATTAACACCTTGTTTCCTGCAATTGAATTAAAGGGTCAAACGGCACTCACCACATGCCTTATTTGGTGTTGCAAAAAACGGGCTTGTTACTGCAGCAGTCAAGGATTGCTACCGTCAGTCTGTTAACAATACTTTCATTGGTTTCTCTGTCTTACCTATGCTGAAACCATTTATGGACAACTATGTAGCAGGGTTTACAGTGGGCACAAAACTGGGAAAACTTGCAATTTTCAGAGTTAACTTACAGGAAAAAGGGGCAAAAACTAAATTTCTTTCTTTCCGGATATGGCGAGTCCACGGCATCATCAATTACTGTTGGGAATATCACTCCTGGCCAGCAGGAGGAGGCAAAGAGCACCATAGTTAAACTGTTAATTATCACTTCCCTTCCCACAAACCACAGTCATTCGACCGAAGGTAAAGGAGAAAAAGCAGAAACACAAGGTGTAGAGGTGCCTAAAGTCTTAGTAAAAAATAACTGTCTTAAATAAAGGGCGGGGCGGTGGACTCACCATATCCGGAAAGAAAGAAATTTATCAGGTAAGCATAAATTTAGTTTTCTTTCCTAAGATATGGTGAGTCCACTGCATCATCAATTACTGTTGGGAATCAATACCCAAGCTAGAGAACAGAGATGATTAGGGAGGGACAAGACAGATAACCTAAACAGAAGGCACCATGGCTTGAAGAACCTTCCCTCCAAAAGAAACCTCGTCCAAGGCACAAAATCAAATCAATAAAATTTGGAAAAAGAATGCAAAAAAGACCAAGTTGCAGCCCTGCAAAACCGATCCACAGAAGCTTTACCCGTGAAGCCCAAGAAGAAGAGACAGCACTCATGGAATGATCCATAAATCTCAGTAGACCGCAGCCCTGCAGTCTGAAAAGCAAACGAATTAGACTTCTCAACCAGAAAAAGGAGAAGTAACAGTAGCTTTCTGTTACAGAAAACTGAAGAAAAAATATTAAGCACGCACAACAACTAAATTGTGCACACACGTTCTTCAAGGGATAAGAATGAGGACACAAAGAGGGAACACAAATTCCCAAACAATATTTCCACTTAGGATAAATAACCGCCTTATCCGTAAATAAGATAAAGCAAATCACACTGCAAAGCCGAGAGTACCTAAACCCTCCAAGAAAAAAAACGAAAACTTCCAAGATAAAAAAATTAAATCTATGGAAAGCTCAAACTGAGCCTGCTGCAAAACCTTAAAACAAAGTTAAAAAGAGGAGCAACAGACTTAAACACAGGCCTGATACTAACCAGGATCTGACAAAAAAATTACACGTCCAGTGCATCTGCCAGACACTTGTGTAAATAAGGATAACACAGAAATCTGACCCTTCAGAGAACTGACTAACAAACCAACCTCCAGACCTTTCCAGAGAAAGGGCAAAACCCCTAGGAATCCTGGCCCTACTTCCAAGAGTAGTCCTGGGATTCTGAAAGTTAGGCCATACCTTACGGTAAAAGTTACCAATAACAGGCTTACGAGCCTAAATCATGGTCTCAATGACCGATACAGAAAAACCACGCTTAGACAGAACTAAGCATTCCATCTCCAAGCAGAAAGCTTCAGAGAAAACGAAAGTTGGATGAAAGAATGGACTCTGATTAGAAAGTCCATCCTATGGAACAACCACCAAGGTGGAAGTAATACATCTCCGCTAGGTCTGAATACCAGAACCTGCAAGACTATGCAGGAACTATTAAGATACCAATGCTCACTCCCATTTGACACAAGCAATGACTCGTGAAAGGAGAGCAACCTTGAGGAACAGGGATATCAGATGGAAATCCCAAAGAACCACCAGGGTATTTAACAGAGTAGCCTGCTGATCTCTTGACCTATAACATAACTAGGAAGCTTGGCGTACTGCCACCTCCAACTCCAGCACCCCCCATTTGAGGGATAACCAGGAGAACACCTCCGGGAGAAGCGCCCACTCCCCGGGATGAAATCTTACTTCTCAAGAAGTCCGCTCCCGGTATTCACACCTGAAATGTGAATAGCTGATAAACCAGGAATGTGAGCGTCCGCACACCGAACAACCCACGCCAATCATGGCAAAGGAACTCCATGTTCCTCACAGGTGGTTAATGGAAACCACTGAGATGAAATTATTTAACTAGGACCTGAAAAAACGGTTAAGACAACTGAGGCCAAGCCATCAGAACATTGTAGATTTCTCTCAACTCCAAGATGGTTATGGGGAAAACAGATTTCTTCCGAATCCATAGTCACCAACCCAACAAGCTAGCGACTGTGGTCACTATTACTCAGGAAGATCTCCAAAAGCATGTGCCTTTCCATAGAAACCAAAAGATTCTGTAGAATGCGGGCAACGAAGCGAGCGTTCTACCACTAATTCCCCTCTCTGAACCACAGGGAAGAATCTTATGTCGACAGATCTAGATCTATCCTGCGAGACAGAGCCACAAAATCCCCAGTCCACTATCTGAACATGCATAACAGCAGACTCTCAGATGTAAGCGAGCAAGGGATGAAATCCAATGAAAACAACCATTAGACCAATTACCACCATACATTGAGCACTTGAAAGGCCTAACAGTAGACAGCAGAGAGAGGCAATACCTTGATTTTATGATCTCTGACAAAAATATTTTGCTTACCCTTGTAAGGAATTGCCAGAGACTTGGACTCAGAGGAAAAATCCACTAACCAAGAAATAGCCACAATGCCCCGCGGGCTAGCACAGCGAAGCCAGATATCTTGGCTCCCCGCTAAAAACTTACATGGTAGCATCAGAAAAAAGGAATTCCGTTCTGGATCTCCTGCAAAGAGCCCCTACCAAAATTAATTAGACAAGGCGTAGCACCAATACAGTGCCGCACTTGACACCGTTCCATTGATCCGTAAAAAATGAGTTATCCTCTATAGGAATCATAGTTCTCTTAGCCAGAGTAGAAATGGTACCTACTACTTTAGGCACCGTGCTTCATGCTAGTTGATGAAGAAAGCGACAGGAAACATATTTTTAAAGACAGGAGAAAGGGAAAAAAGAGATCCCTGACAACTCACAGAGCACAGTCTGGAACAGGAAAAACTTTCACAGTGGAAGTATTATCCTAAAATAGTGCATACACTTTAAAATTAAACACCTTTTAATGTAAAAACAAATGCCTTTACTTTCACTTTAAATATATAAGTTGCCCATGTGGCTAGCACATATATATGAAAGATTTCTCTGATAAACTCCCAGCCTTTATAGTGCAAGGACTTGGAGCAGCACCAGCATGGCTCTGTCACGCAGCCTCAGATAATCTGAATTAGGAGAGCAGCTCCATCAGAGCATCGGGTCTCCCGGGGAATACCTATAAAATAGGAAATAAAAGAGACGTAACACCAACTAAGTCTCTTGCAAAGCACCGTTTCCTTCTCAGCCGGAGAAGGAGACGGGCATTAGAAAAAAACAGGCTTAACATAATGAAAATGGCGTTGCTCCGTTCTAGGAGGCGGAGACACCATCAAGTGAAAATGAAGAGAAAATGAAGTGCGCAGTTAAAATGAACTGCGCGCTTCATTACAGCAACCGCCAGAATAATTTGCCAAAAGTAAGACATCAACCGACTATATCCCGGTACACACACTCACCAAACTATTGACTCACCACTGTAATACAGTGGATATACATCCGTAACAACACTGATAAATTCCAATAAGCTGACAGGTGAAGGAGTATTAAAACCGAAATTAAAACCCACAGAAATTACTGTAAAGGGTACCATAATTTGTAAATAAAGCCTCATGGGGGGATTCCACTATAAGTAACAAACCCCACATGTCTCACAAAAAGTGCCTGCCACTGCCAAAATGAAATCCTTCCCAAGGATTATGTGTCCCAATAATGTTGCAGTTCATTCTTAAGTGCCCATCTCTTAACCTAGAAGACAAATAAGGCACTTACCTGCAATCAAGCTGTCAGGCAGGACGACAGCTTGCCTGGTATAAGAGGATGCCACTCCTCACAAAGACCTGCAGAAACAGAGAGAACAGAGTAAGCCTACTCTGGCTTTCTATACCATGATCAGCAAAATGTTAGGAAAACGCAGCAAGGCCCACCTCACAAGTTCCTAACTGCTTTAAAGCCACCACTGCCCTACTGAAGAGACCAACGTGGAATACGGCTAGACCCAATCTTGAGAGGAAAGTTTCGAGTAAACCTACTCTGGCGTTCAAAAGAATAGCATTTTAATTGAAGTGAAATAAATCCAATCTTCATCAGAAACCAAAACCTCACTTCCTCCTTGCACTGAAGGCAAAGAGAATGACTGGGATTTGTGGGAAGGGAAGTGATACTTAACAGTTTCACTGTGGTGCTCTTTGCCTCCTCCTGCTGGCCAGGAGGGATATTCCCAACAGTAATTGATGATGCTGTGGACTCACCATATCTTAGGAAAGAAACAGATAATAAAACCATATTACAAAGTGTTTTTACTGTGTCAAATTCATGTCCCTTAAAACATGTTAAAAAGTTAAAATTACATGCAGAAAGAGAAGTGCTCAATGAGAAATGAACAACAGCTCAGTAGCTTGTTCTATGGCGAGTTACCACCAGGGAGAAGTTCATGTGGGCCATATATATAACATTGTGCTCATCCCTGTAGAGTTGTGGTTTACACTGCACTAACTGGCTAAAATGCAAGTCAATAGATAATAAATAAAAATTCATGATACAAGGTAGTCACAGAGGTAAAAAGTATATTAATATAACAGTGTTGGTTGTGCAAAACTGGGGAATGGGTAATAAAGGGATAATCTATCTTTTTAAACAATAACATTTTTGGAGTAGACTGTCCCTTTAATGTGAACATGAATTAAAGCCGTGCGTGCCTCCGCTACCCTACCTAGGTAACTCTCCGTTATGGGAGTATGATAATAAGATAATGGAGGGCTGGCTAACTATTATATATTGGAATTTAAAAATCTTCAGCACGGTCACACATTGGTAAAGTAAGGTATTGAGATATTAATTTTAAAGGGACAGTCTGCTCCAAAATTGTTATTGTTTAAAAAGATAGTTAATCTCTTTATTGCCCATTCCCAACACTATTATATTAATATACTTTTTATCTCTGTGTTTACCTTGAATCTAAGCCTCTGCAGACTGCCCCATGATCACATGGCTATTTCATAATTCTAATTTAAATTCCATATTAAAGGCAAGTTAAACATACCAGCGCGTTTTGCTCCACATGTACTTTTATTCTTTCCACTTCATCATGTGACACTCGGTGGAACATAGAGGAGTCTGCTCCTTTGCAGAAAAGGTAAATCTTTCCTGAAACAAAATAATTGTTCAAAAGGAGGATTAGATATTATAGAGACATAATGCATAAATTTTGTAGCTCTTAAGATCATATCTTCATCTCTTCATATCTCTCTTCATATCTCTCTCTCTCTCTATATGCTGTATATATATATATATATATATATATATATATATATACTGTATATATATATATATATATATGATTTTTTGATTTGTTGAAAGATCTAATTTTGATCTGAAACGTCATCCAATAAATTTGACACTATTTGTGAAAATCCTGAGATTCAAAAAAACATAATTTATGCTTACCTGATAAATTCCTTTCTTCTGTAGTGTGATCAGTCCACGGGTCATCATTACTTCTGGGATATTACTCCTCCCCAACAGGAAGTGCAAGAGGATTCACCCAGCAGAGCTGCATATAGCTCCTCCCCTCTACGTCACTCCCAGTCATTCGACCAAGGACCAACGAGAAAGGAAAAGCCAAGGGTGAAGTGGTGACTGGAGTATAAATTAAAAAATATTTACCTGCCTTAAAAACAGGGCGGGCCGTGGACTGATCACACTACAGAAGAAAGGAATTTATCAGGTAAGCATAAATTATGTTTTCTTCTGTTAAGTGTGATCAGTCCACGGGTCATCATTACTTCTGGGATACCAATACCAAAGCAAAAGTACACGGATGACGGGAGGGATAGGCAGGCTCTTTATACAGAAGGAACCACTGCCTGAAGAACCTTTCTCCCAAAAATAGCCTCCGATGAAGCAAAAGTGTCAAATTTGTAAAATTTGGAAAAAGTATGAAGCGAAGACCAAGTTGCAGCCTTGCAAATCTGTTCAACAGAGGCCTCATTCTTGAAGGCCCAAGTGGAAGCCACAGCTCTAGTAGAATGAGCTGTAATTCTTTCAGGAGGCTGCTGTCCAGCAGTCTCATAAGCTAAACGAATTATGCTACGAAGCCAAAAAGAAAGAGAGGTAGCGGAAGCTCTTTGACCTCTCCTCTGCCCAGAGTAAATGACAAACAGAGAAGACGTTTGTCGAAATTCCTTAGTTGCCTGTAAGTAAAATTTTAGAGCACGGACTACATCCAGGTTGTGCAGTAGACGTTCCTTCTTTGAAGAAGGATTTGGGCATAAAGAAGGAACAACAATCTCTTGATTGATATTCCTGTTAGTAACTACCTTAGGTAAGAACCCAGGTTTAGTACGCAGGACTACCTTATCCGAATGAAAAATCAAATAAGGAGAATCACAATGTAAGGCTGATAATTCAGAGACTCTTCGAGCCGAGGAAATAGCCATTAAAAATAGAACTTTCCAAGATAACAACTTTATATCAATGGAATGAAGGGGTTCAAACGGAACGCCCTGTAAAACATTAAGAACAAGGTTTAAACTCCATGGTGGAGCAACAGTTTTAAACACAGGCTTAATCCTGGTCAAAGCCTGACAAAAAGCCTGGACGTCAGGAACTTCTGACAGACGTTTGTGTAACAGAATGGACAGAGCTGAGATCTGTCCCTTTAATGAACTAGCAGATAAACCCTTTTCTAAACCTTCTTGTAGAAAAGACAATATCCTAGGAATCCTAACCTTACTCCAAGAGTAACCTTTGGATTCACACCAATATAGGTATTTACGCCATATCTTATGGTAAATCTTTCTGGTAACAGGTTTCCTAGCCTGTATTAAGGTATCAATAACTGACTCAGAAAACCCACGTCTTGATAAAATCAAGCGTTCAATTTCCAAGCAGTCAGCTTCAGAGAAGTTAGATTTTGATGTTTGAAGGGACCCTGTATCAGAAGGTCCTGTTTCAGAGGTAGAGACCAAGGTGGACAGGATGACATGTCCACCAGGTCTGCATACCAAGTCCTGCGTGGCCACGCAGGTGCTATTAGAATCACTGATGCTCTCTCTTGTTTGATTCTGGCAATCAATCGAGGAAGCAACGGGAAGGGTGGAAACACGTAAGCCATCCTGAAGTCCCAAGGTGCTGTCAGAGCATCTATCAGGACTGCTCCTGGATCCCTGGATCTGGACCCGTAACGAGGAAGCTTGGCGTTCTGTCGAGACGCCATGAGATCTATCTCTGGTTTGCCCCAACGTCGCAGTATTTGGGCAAAGACCTCCGGATGAAGTTCCCACTCCCCCGGATGAAAAGTCTGATGACTTAAGAAATCCGCCTCCCAGTTCTCCACTCCCGGGATGTGGATTGCTGACAGGTGGCAAGAGTGAGACTCTGCCCAGAGAATTATCTTTGATACTTCCATCATAGCTAGGGAGCTTCTTGTCCCTCCCTGATGGTTGATGTAAGCTACAGTCGTGATGTTGTCCGACTGAAACCTGATGAACCCCCGAGTTGTCAACTGGGGCCAAGCCAGGAGGGCATTGAGAACTGCTCTCAATTCCAGAATGTTTATTGGCAGGAGACTCTCCTCCTGACTCCATTGTCCCTGAGCCTTCAGAGAATTCCAGACGGCACCCCAACCTAGAAGGCTGGCGTCTGTTGTTACAATTGTCCAGTCTGGTCTGCTGAATGGCATCCCCCTGGACAGATGTGGCCGAGAAAGCCACCATAGAAGAGAATTTCTGGTCTCTTGATCCAGATTCAGAGAAGGGGATAAGTCTGAGTAATCCCCATTCCACTGACTTAGCATGCACAGTTGCAGTGGTCTGAGGTGTAAGCGTGCAAAGGGTACTATGTCCATTGCCGCTACCATTAAGCCGATTACCTCCATGCATTGAGCCACTGACGGGTGTTGAATGGAATGTAGGGTGCGGCAAGCACTTTGAAGTCTTGTTAGCCTGTCCTCTGTCAGGTAAATCTTCATTTCTACAGAATCTATAAGAGTCCCCAGGAAGGGAACTCTTGTGAGTGGAACGAGCGAACTTTTCTTTTCGTTCACCTTCCATCCATGTGACCTTAGAAATGCCAGCACTAACTCTGTATGAGACTTGGCAGTTTGAAAGCTTGAAGCTTGTATCAGAATGTCGTCTAGGTATGGAGCTACCGAGATTCCCCGCGGTCTTAGTACCGCCAGAAGAGCACCCAGAACCTTTGTGAAGATTCTTGGAGCTGTAGCCAATCCGAATGGAAGAGCCACAAACTGGTAATGCCTGTCTAGGAAGGCAAACCTTAGGTACCGATAATGATCTTTGTGAATCGGTATGTGAAGGTAAGCATCTTTTAAATCTACAGTGGTCATGTACTGACCCTCTTGGATCATAGGTAAAATTGTCCGAATAGTCTCCATCTTGAACGATGGAACTCTTAGGAATTTGTTTAGGATCTTTAAGTCCAGGATTGGTCTGAAAGTTCCCTCTTTTTTGGGAACCACAAACAGATTTGAGTAAAACCCCTGTCCCTGTTCCGATCGTGGAACTGGATGGATTACTCCCATTAACAAGAGCTCTTGTACGCAGCGTAGAAACGCCTCTTTCTTTGTCTGGATTGTTGACAATCTTGACAGATGAAATCTCTCTCTTGGAGGAGAGTATTTGAAGTCCAGAAGGTATCCCTGAGATATTATCTCTAGCGCCCAGGGATCCTGGACATCTCTTGCCCAAGCCTGGGCGAAGAGAGAAAGTCTGCCCCCCACTAGATCCGATCCCGGATCGGGGGCCCTCAATTCATGCTGTTTTAGGGGCAGCAGCAGGTTTCCTGGCCTGCTTGCCCTTGTTCCAGGACTGGTTAGGTTTCCAGCCTTGTCTGTAGCGAGCAACAGCTCCTTCCTGTTTTGGTGCAGAGGAAGTTGATGCTGCTCCTGCTTTGAAATTACGAAAGGAACGAAAATTAGACTGTCTAGCCTTAACTTTGGCTTTGTCCTGAGGCAGGGCATGGCCTTTACCTCCTGTAATGTCAGCGATAATCTCTTTCAACCCAGGCCCGAATAAGGTCTGCCCTTTGAAAGGTATATTAAGCAATTTAGACTTAGAAGTAACATCAGCTGACCAGGATTTTAGCCACAGCGCCCTTTAGAATAATATTAAAACGTACTGTGCCTTTAAGAAGCACAGAAGATCTATGACAGTTGAAAATTAATAAATTGAAACAGTTATAGCCTCAATCCTTGTAAACAACACAACTTTAGCAAAGGTTTAATCCCATTAGCAAAGATAACAAATTCTGAAAGCAGGAAACCAATTACAGAATAAACGTTTTTTATCTCAGTCAAACTACAATTCTCACAGCTCTGCTGAGAGAAATTACCTCCCTCAAAATAAGTTTTGAAGACCCCTGAGCTCTGTAGAGATGAACCGGATCATGCAGGGAATACAATGAGTTGCTGACTGAAATATTTGATGCGTAGTAAAAGCGCCAAAAAACGGCCCCTCCCCCTCACACACAGCAGTGAGGGAGAACAGAAACTGTCAGAAAACAGATTAAGCAACTGCCAAGTGGAAAAATAGTGCCCAAACATTTATTCACTCAGTACTTCAGTAAATGAAAACGATTTTACATTCCAGCAAAAACGTTAAACATAATCTCTAGTTATTAAACCGCTTTATGTATTTCTTACAGTGTAATTCTAGTGAAGTACCATTCCCCAGAATACTGAAGTGTAAAGTATACATACATGACATTATATCGGTATGGCAGGATTTTCTCATCAATTCCATTATCAGAAAATAAAAACTGCTACATACCTCTATGCAGATTCATCTGCCCGCTGTCCCCTGATCTGAAGTTTACCTCTCCTCAGATGGCCGAGAAACAGCAATATGATCTTAACTACTCCGGCTAAAATCATAACAAAAACTCTGGTAGATTCTTCTTCAAACTCTGCCAGAGAGATAATAACACACTCCGGTGCTATTTTAAAATAACAAACTCTTGATTGAAGATAAAAACTAAGTATAATCACCATAGTCCTCTCACACATCCTATCTAGTCGTTGGGTGCAAGAGAATGACTGGGAGTGACGTAGAGGGGAGGAGCTATATGCAGCTCTGCTGGGTGAATCCTCTTGCACTTCCTGTTGGGGAGGAGTAATATCCCAGAAGTAATGATGACCCGTGGACTGATCACACTTAACAGAAGAAATATATTATATATCTAGAAAAAAGAAAAATACACAACAATCATAGATAGAATGAAGGTAAATATGGTTTCCATTACAGAACTAAAAACCTCAAATGCATAGAAAAACACTTTTCTGTGATCTTCAATCTGAACTACCAACCACTCTTTGCTTATTAATCAGTAAAGCTTTTAAAAAAACTTTAATTGTTCCTGCATTCTGAGTTCCGCACACCCTAACCTCCTCTCGCATAATTAAGTAGGCTCAGGAGCTGGGAACTAGCTGCTGATTGGTGGCTGCAAATATATTTATAGTCATTGGTTTACCTATGTGTTCAGCTAGCTCCCTGTAGTGCATTGTTCCTCCTTCAATAAAGGATACCAAGAGAACAAAGCAAAATTGATAATAGACGTAAAAAGGAAAATTATTTTAAATGGTATGCTCCGTCTGAATCATGAAAAACATTTTTTGAATTTCATGTCCTTTTAAGTTGGAGAATAGAAGGTTTGAAAATAAGCCGTCTAAGCATTTCTTTACAGAAAGAGTTATCTGTTCATTTAACAGACGTCTAGTAGTGGAGATAGGAACAGCTTGAGATACACAACTAAGGTGCTAAGATGATCCTGAAAGATGAATTAAAGGGAAATTAAACAGAGGCTCAGATATTTTGCTTTGTTCTATAGGTGTATATAAAAAAATAATTTTATGCGATGTCTCAAACATATCATAAAGCAGGGGATTCTTAAACAATATTTCTAAAGCTCTGTGATTCAATCACTGTGTGAAGGGGCAGTAATATGGTGTTAGGAAGCAACATTTATTAAAACACTGTAACACAGTGTACTATTTAGATTAAAGAAAATACCAGTCATCAAAATATTTCTCTCTTTCATGCTAAGCTAAGCATATTATGTAGTAAGCTGTTACCACCGTTATCTTGTCTGATTTGAACATTATTATGTCTTGGAAGAAGTGTGACCGGTGACTAAGCAGTATTGTGTAGTGCTTGTTATGTGATCCTTTGTAAAAAAAATAATAATAATACATAAATATGTAAAGAAATTGCTAAAATAGACTAAATACTTATTTAAAGGATCGTTAAATATTAATATAGTACAACTACAATTGCATAATCAACAAATGCATAATAAAAAAGGCAATGCAATAGTACAATAGACAGTCTACTCCAGAAAAAAAGCGTTATTAGCGATCCACTGTGTAATACCAGCGCATGCTAATGTGCGCTGGTATTACAAGTTAATAGCAATGCAAACGTGAGCTCGCATTCGCATTACGCTCACAGGAGCGCGCTTCCATAGGTGCCAATGGGAGCATCATTCTTCATGGCATCAGAACCTCGAGCAGCGAAGGGGGTAAGTAGCGCAGCAATGGCAGCAAATTTTATATTTATATATATATATATATATATATATATATATTTTTTTTTTTTACGTGTTAATATAAATATATACATACTTATTTACAGGGAACACACAGTTCCCAATAGACCACCGTGCAAAGGCACTTTTCAGTGACGTTTTTTTATTCTAACACCCCAATCCCACCAACTTTAGACCCCAAAAACTGCCATGTGCAGTTTAAAAAAAAAAAAAAAAAAAAATGCTACATTTTTTTAAATTAAAAACTATAATGCCCTCTATTTTTAAGGCATTTGGGGTACATTTAGAAAATTAACCAGAGGTCTGAGCGCTATTTGCTACCACTTGTAATGGCTGGTTAATTATCACGTGCCCGCAAACGGGCTAATTTGTTTGTTTGCGGATACGCAATAATTTAGCGCTCCATTCGAAAATTCAATGGAAAAATAACTTTTGTCAATATCAGGGTTATCTCACTGAAAGGGATAGTCTAGTCAAAATTAAACTTTCATGATTCAGATAGGGCATGCAATTTTAAACAACTTTCCAATTTACTTTGATTATCAAATTTGCCTCCTTCTCTTGGTATTCTTTGTTAAAAGCTAAACCTAGGTAGCTAATGTCTAAGCCCTTGAAAGCTGCCTCTTATCTAAGTGCATGTTAACAGTTTTTCACATCTAGACAGTGATAGTTCATGTGTGCCATATAGATAACATTGTGCTCACTCCTGTGGAGTTATTTATGAGACAGCGCTGATTGGCTTAAATGCATGTCTGTCAAAAGAACTGAAATAAGGAGGCAGTCTGCAGAGGATTAGATATAAGGTAATCACAGAGCTAAAAAGTGTATTTATATAACAATGTTGGTTATGCAAAAGCGGGGAATGGGAAATAAAGGAATTATCTATCTTTTTAAACAATTCGGAGGTAGACTGTTCCTTTAAACATACAACCCACAGGAAATTCTTGGTTTAAAGGGACAGTCAAGTCCAAAAAAAACCCTTCATGATTTAAATAGGGAATGTAATTTTAAACAACTTTCCAATTTACTTTTATCACCAATTTTGCTTTGTTCTCTTGGTATCCTTAGTTGAAAGCTAATTCTAGGAGGTTCATATGCTAATTTCTTAGACCTTGAAGCCTCTATTCTGAATGCATTTTGACCACTAGAGGGCATTAGTTCATGTGTTTCATATAGATAACATTGAGCTCAGGCACGTGAAGTTACCACTGAGCACTGATTGGCTAAAATGTCAAAAGAACTGAAATAAGGGGGCAGTTTGCAGAGGCTGAGATACAAGTTAATCACAGCAGTAAAAAGTGTATTTCTATAACAGTGTTGGTTATGCAAAACTGGGGAATGGGTAATAAAGGGATTATCTTTCTTTTTAAACAACAAAAAATCTGGTGTTGACTTTCACTTTAAGTGTCTAAATAAAAGGAATTAAAGAATATAAAATCCCAAACCTCTTAACATTTTGAGTATGACCTCACCCTAAATAAATCACACAAAGGGACACCTTCAGTTCAGTTCCAGGAGGATACAAGACCATCAAAATGGCAATAAGGATCACCAGACAGAACAATAAGTATATGGAACAAAATCAAAGGGGCTGGGGAAGCCCCTCTCTCAGCATGATACATAAGTGGGAAATGAGACACTAATATTTAAGAATCATTCATCCTCTTATAAATGAGTCCAATATTTATCAAAATAACAGAAAAAAACATACTCTGGCCACATTATGGGGTCTGAAAAATCTGAAGAAGCCTAATGACCACCAAAGAATAAAATTTATGCTTACCTGATAAATGTATTTATTTCCGGACATAGAGAGTCCATGACATCATTCCAATTACTAGTGGGATATTCACTCCTGGCCAGCAGAAGGAGGCAAAGAGCACCACAGCAAAGCTGTTAAGCATCACTTACCTTTCCCATAACCCTCAGTCATTGAGCCGATGGGAAAAGGAAAAAGACGATAACACAAAGGTGTAGAGGTGCCTGAGGTTTAGAAAAAATAAATTAAATGTCTAATCTTAAGGGAGGGGTCGTGGACTTTCCATGTCCGGAAAGAAAGTAATTTATCAGGTAAGCATACATTTTATTTTCTTTCTTAAGACATGGAGAGTCCACGACATCATTCCAATTACTAGTGGGAATCAATACCCAAGCTAGAGAACACGGAATGAACAGGGAGGGAGAACAAGACAGGCAGACCTAAACAGAAGGCACCACCGCTTGTAGAACCTTTCTCCCAAAAGAGGCCTCACCCGAGGCAAAAGTATCAAATTTGGAAAATTTGGAAAAAGTATGCAGAGAGGACCATGTTGCAGCCTTGCAAATCTGTTCCACAGAAGCTTAATTTTTGAAAGCCCAAGAAGAGGAGACAGCCCTAGTGGAACGAGCAGTAATTCTCTCAGGAGGCTGCTGTCCAGCAGTCTCATATGCAAAACGAATCATACTTCTCAATCAGAGGGAAAGAGAAGTAGAAGTAGCCTTCTGGCCCTTACACCTTCCTGAGAAATAAACAAACAGGGCAGAAGACTGACGAAAATCCTTAGTAACATGTAGGTAGAATTTTAGATCAAGTTGTGCAACAGACATTCCTTATGAGAAGAAGAATTAGGACAGAGAGAAGGAACAACAATTTCCAGATTAATATTTCTATCCGAAACCATCTTAGGGAAAAAACCCAACTTAGTACGAAGAACCGCCATATCCGCATGAAAAATAAGGTAAGAGGAATCGCATTGCAAAGCCGAGAGTTCAGAAACTCTCCAAGCAGAAGAAATAGCAATAAGAAACAAAACCTTCCAAGATAACAGCTTTATATCTATGGAATGCCTTGGCTGGTTAAGGCTCCAAGGAGGAGAAACCGGTTTAAACACATGCCTGATTCTAACCAGGGCCTGACAAAAAGATTGAACATCTGACACATCCGCCAGACGCTTATTGAAAAGAATAGATATTGCAGAAATCTGACCTTTCAGAGAACTGACTGACAACCCTTTCTCCAGGCCTTCCTGGAGAAAATACCAAATTCTAGGAATCCTGACCCTACTCCAAGAGTAGTCCTTCGATTCACACCAATAAAGGTATTTACGCCATACCTTATGGTAAATCTAATGAGTAACAGGCTTGCAAGCTTGGAGCATGATATTAATAACCGATTCAGAAAACCCACACTTAGCCAGAACTAAGAGTTCAATCTCCAAGCAGTCAGCTTCAGAGAAACGAGATTTGGATGGAGGAAAGGACACTGAGTTAGAAGATCCTTACTCAGAAGTAACCTCCAAGGAAGAAGAAATACCAGATCCTGCGAGGCCAAGTAGGAGCTATTAGAATTACAGACGCTCTCTCCTTTTTGATACGAGCAATGACTTGTGGAAGGAGCCCAAACGGAGGATACAGGTATGCTAGACCGAATTCCCAAAGGACCGCCAGAGCATCTATCAGAGCGGCCTGCGGATCTCTTGACCTTGAACCGTACCTTGGAAGCTTGGCGTTCTGATGAGATGCCATAAAATCTAACTCCGGCACCCCCCACTTGAGGGTTAGCCTGGAGAACATCTCAGGATGGAGAGCCCACCCAGTTGTCCACTCCTGGAATGTGGATAGCAGATAGAAAACAATTGTGAGCTTCCGCCCACTGAATAATCTGTGTCACCTCCTTCATGGCTAAGGAACTCAGAGTTCCCCCCTGGTGGTTGATGTAAGCCACTGAGGTGATGTTGTCCGATTGGAACCTGATAAACTGGGCTAAGGACAATTGAGGCCAAGCCATCAGAGCATTGTAGATTGCTCTCAACTCCAAGATGTTTATGGGGAGAACAGACTCCTCCCGAGTCCATAGGCCCTGAGCCTTTAACGAGTCTCATACTGCTCCCCAGCCTAGAAGCATGTGCTCTGAGACAGATAATCCTGAGAAATCTGGACAGACAACTGGTCCAGATCTATCCTCTGAGACAGATCTGAATGATCTCCGTTCCATTGTCTGAGCATGCATAATTACAGAGCTCTCAAATGGAATTGAGCCAAGGCAATGTCGTCTATGGACGCGACCATCAGACCAATTACCTCCATACACTGAGCCACTGATGGCTGAACAGTAGACTGTAGAGAGAGGCAAGATGAGAGAAGTTTGGATTTTCGGACCTCCGTCAGAAAAATCATCATAGATACGGAATCTATGATGTTCCCTAAGAAACAGACCCTTGTAGCTGGAACAAGGGAACTCCTCTCCAGATTAATTTTCCATCAGTAGGAACGTAGAAAAGACAAAAAGATATCTGTATGAGAGTTTGCTTGTTGTAAAGATTGCACCTGAACCAATATGTTGTCCAGATAAGGTGCCACTGCAATTCCTCCGAGACCCGACAACTGGAGACCTGACAACTGCCAAGAGAGCCCCCAGAACCTTTGAGAAATTTCTGGGAGCTGTGGCAAGGTCAAACTAAAGAGCAACAAACAAAGTGCTTGTCTAGGAAAGCAAATCTCAGGAAATTGTGATGATCCCTGTGGATGGGAACATGAAGATACACGTCTTTCAGGTCTATGGTCGCCATGAACTGACCTGCTTGGACCAAGGGAAGAATGGAACAAATGGTTTCCATTTTGAAGGACGGAAGCCTGAGAAACTTGTTGAGACACTTTAGGTCTAAAATGGGTTGGAAAGTTCTCTCTTTTTTGGGAACCACAAACGGGTTTGAATAAAATCCCAAAACTTGTTCTCTTACTGGAACTGGAACAATCACTCCCAGGGAGGAAAGGTCCTGAACACACTGTAAGAATGCCTCTCTTTTTACCTGATCCGCACATAACCTTGAGAGGAGAAATCTGCACTTGGGAGGATGAGATTTGAATTCTATTTTGTAACCCTGAGATACTATGTCCACAGCCCAAGGATCTGGGACATCTCATATCCACGCTTGACAAAAAAAGGAAAGTCTGCCCCCCACCTGATCTGATCCTGGACCGGGGGCAGATCCTTCATGCTGACTCAGCTAAGGGTTTCTTTGATTGCTTCCCCTTGTTCCAAGACTGATTGGGTCTCCAAGAAGACTTGGACTGTTCCTGCTTAGAAGAGGGAGAGAAAGGCTTTGGACCTCTGAAAGTTACGAAAATTACTTTGATGTCCTTTAGGTCTATTCTTCTTGTCTTGTGGTAGAAAGGACCCCTTTCCACCCATAATTCAGAAATTATTTCTGCCAGACCAGGACTAAACAAGGTCTTACCTTTATAAGGTAGCGACAGAAGCTTGGACTTGGAGGTAACATCAGCTGACCAAGATATTAGCCACAGAGCCCTACGGGCTAGAACAGTGAAGCCAGACATCTTGGCTCCCAGTCTACCAACTTGCATGTTAGCATCAGAGATAAAGAAGTTGGCTAGTTTGAGAGCCTTAATCCTATCTTGTATCTCCTCCAACAGAGTCTCTTCTAAAATCAATTCAGACAAAGCATTGCACCAATAAGATGCAGCACTTGCTACTGTGGCAATACAAACTGCAGGTTGCCATTGAAGACCTTAATGAACATACATCTTCTTCAAATAAGCCTCCAGCTTTTTGTCCATGGGATCCTTAAAGGAAATAGCCCCTTCTACCTAAGGCACCGTGCGCCATGAATATCTAATGGAGTTAGCAACAGGAAACACCTTTTTAAAGACGGGGAGAAAGGTATCCCTGGCTTCTACCATTCATGTGTAATAATCTCTGTCAGATGGTCTGGAACAGGAAACACTTCCACAGAGGAAGGGACATCATAGTATTTGTTAAAGGGACAGTCTACACCAGAATTTTTATTGTTTTAAAAGATAGATACTCCCTTTATTACCCATTTCCCAGTATTTCATAACTAACACATTTATAATAATATACTTTTAACCTCTGTGATTATCTTGTATCTAAGCCTCTGCAAACTGCCCCTTTTTTCAGTTCTTTTGACAGACTTGCAGTCTAGCCAATCAGTGCCTGCTCCCAGATAACTTCTCGTGCACGAGCAGTGTTATCTATATGAAATACGTGAACTAACACCCTCCAGTGGTGAAAAACTGTTAAAATGCAATCTGAAAGAGGTGGGCTTCAAGGTCTAAGAAATTAGCATATGAACCTCCTAGGTTAAGCTTTCAACTAAGAATACCAAGAGAACAAAGCAAAATTGGTGATAAAAGTAAATTGGAAAATTGTTTAAAATTACATGCTCTATCTGAATCATGAAAGTTTATTTTGGCCTAGACTGTCCCTTTAAGCTTACTAGATTTCTTAGGGTTGACAGCGACAGGAGAGTCGGAGTCGTCCAAAGCAGCCAATTCATCCTTTAATATTAAACAAAGGTGTTCAAGCTTAAATCTGAAGTTTACTTCTTCAGCATCAGACAAAGGAATTATACTGTCCGAATCTGAGATTTCACCCTCAGAGGCTACTGAGGTATCCTCCTCATCAGACTTATGAGGGAGGGCACCCTGCGTAGCAGCAGACGGGACAGACACCTTACACTTTGAAATTGTGCGCTTCCCCATCATGGGAAAAAAACGATAAAGCCGCTGATACCGCAAAGGATATCTGAGCAGCAAAATCTGATGGCAAATAAACTTCTCCAGGAGGCTGAGAGGAACTGCATGGCACTGTATGTGAAGCCGTGGAGGCTTGGGATGTTAGAGGAGAAAGCTGTGGCATTGACTTAACAGCATCATCCTGAGAGACATTAGGCTCAGAAACAAAAAGTTTATCTTTACATTTCAAAGTCTTTTCTAAACATGAAGAACAAAATTGTATAGGTAACACAATTTGAGTCTCAAGACACAATAAACATTTATCCATAGGGGCAGACTCCTGTTCCATGTCCATAGGTAAAAGAATTCCCAATAATTAACCCCTTAATGACAACAGTATTTTTCCATTTTCTGTCCGTTTGTGACAAAGGCTATTTTTACATTTTTGTGGTGTTTGTGTTTAGCTGTAATTTTCCTCTTGCTCATTTACTGTACCCACACATATTATATACAGTTTTTCTCGCCATTAAATGGATTTTCTAAAGATAGCATTATTTTCATCATATATTATAATTTACTATAAAAAAAATTATAAAATATGAGGAAAAAAATGGAAAAAAAACACTTTTTCTAACTTTTAGCCCCAAAATCTGTTACACATCTGCAACCACCAAAAAACACCCATGCTAAATAGTTTCTACATTTTGTCCTGAGTTTAGAAATACCCAATGTTTACATGTTCTTTGGTTTTTTTTTGCAAATTATAGGGCCATAAATACAAGTAACACTTTGCTATTTCCAAACCACTTTTTTTCAAAATTAGCGATAGTTACATTGGGACACTGATATCTTTCAGGAATCTCTGAACATCCCTTGACATGTATATATATTTTTTTCAGAAGACATCCCAAAGTATTGATCTAGGCCCATTTTGGTATATTTCATGCCACCATTTCACTGCCAAATGCGATCAAATACAAAAAATCGTTCACTTTTTCACAAATTTTTTCACAAACTTTCGGTTTCTCACTGAAATTGTTTACAAACAGCTTGGGCAATTATGGCATAAATGGTTGTAAATGCTTCTCTGGCATCCCCTTTGTTCAGAAATAGCAGACATATATGGCTTTGGCGTTGCTTTTTGGTAATTAGAAGGCCGCTAAATGTCACTGCGCACATACGTGTATTATGCCCAGCAGTGAAGGGGTTAATTAGGGAGCATGTAGAGAGCTTTTTGGGGTAATTTTAGCTTTAGTGTAGTGTAGTAAACAACCCAAAGTATTGATCTAGGCACATTTTGGTATATTTCATGCCACCATTTCACCGCCAAATACGTTCAAATAAAAAAAAACTTTACATTTTTCACAATTTTTGGATTCTTACTGAAATTATTTACAAACAGCTTGTGCAATTATGGCACAAATGGTTGTAAATGCTTCTCTGGGATCCCCTTTGTTCAGAAATAGCAGACATATATGGCTTTGGCATTGCTTTTTGGTAATTAGAAGGCCGCTAAATGCGCATCACACGGGTATTATGGCTAGCAGTAAAGGGGTTAATTAGGAAGCTTGTAGGGAGCTTGCAGGGTTAATTTTAGCTTTAGTGTAGAGATCAGCCTCCCACCTGAAACATCAGACCCCCTGATCCCTCCCAAACAGCTCTCTTCCCTCCCCCACCCCACAATTGTTCCCGCCATCTTAAGTACTGGCAGAAAGTCTGCCAGTACTAAAATAAAAAGGTATATTTGGGGGGGGGGGGGGGTTTGTTTGTGTTTTATAGCATATTTACATATGCTGCTGTATAGAATCCCCCCTTAGCCCCCAACCTCACGGATCCCCCATCAAAAAGTCCTCTATCCCTCCCCCTCAAGCTTAATGGGCGCCATCTTGGGTACTGGTAGCTGTCTGCCAGTACCCAGTTTAGTAAAAAAAAAAAATATGCTTTTATAATTTTTTTGCCTTTTTTGACATTTTCTGTAGTGTAGCATCCCCCTCCCAGAACCCTTCAATTGTTTTTTAAGTTATAATCCCCCCCTTTTCTCCCAATTTTGTATTAAATGTTTCTGTAGTGTAGCAGTTCCCACCTGCTCCCACCCCGTGCACGTGCCCGCCCGCCGCGTCCGTGCGCGCCCCCGGACACTGCCGCCTCCGATCCCGCCCCCCTCCACATCACAGGCCCTTGGCAGGCCGCCCACCCGCCTCCCTGCCTTACATCCACCCACCGACGTTCCGGTGCAGAGAGGGCCACAGAGTGGCTCTCTCTGCATCGGAGGCTTGTAAAAGGGTATTGCAGGATGCCTCCATATCGAGGCATCACTGCAATACCCTAAGAGCTGCTGGAAGCGATCGCAATCGCTTCCAGCACTCTGTTAAACAACTGACGTACCAGGTACGTCTATTGTCATTAACTGCTTGTTAATGCATGACGTACCTGGTACGTCAGTTGTCATTAAGGGGTTAAAGGAATGACTGATATATGAAAATTACACTGTCACTTTAAGAGAGAAAAACCTTTAATCTCCTCAGAGCAATATTCAAAACAAATAAAAGGGCAGACTGAGGTGCCCTACCTTAACCTTCAATTTTCAAATTGTTAGGCAAGCAGCTGTACATCAATAAAAAAAAAAAAAAAAAAACGATCCAACACCAAGAAGCTGTCCAAAATGACAACCAACTACTTAGTTTAAACTTTATACAACAAAGTAGAGCCCAACAATCACATTTCCTAATAAATAAAAGTCACAATAAACTGAAACTTATGTATAGAAAGCCTCAGAGAAAACAGAATTTATGCTTACCTGATAAATTGCTTTCTCCAACGGTGTGTCCGGTCCACGGCGTCATCCTTACTTGTGGGAATATCTCTTCCCCAACAGGAAATGGCAAAGAGTCCCAGCAAAGCTGGCCATATAGTCCCTCCTAGGCTCCGCCCACCCCAGTCATTCGACCGACGGACAGGAGGAAATATATAGGAGAAACCATATGGTACCGTGGTGACTGTAGTTAGAGAAAATAATTCATCAGACCTGATTAAAAAACCAGGGCGGGCCGTGGACCGGACACACCGTTGGAGAAAGCAATTTATCAGGTAAGCATAAATTCTGTTTTCTCCAACATTGGTGTGTCCGGTCCACGGCGTCATCCTTACTTGTGGGAACCAATACCAAAGCTTTAGGACACGGATGAAGGGAGGGAGCAAATCAGGTTACCTAAACGGAAGGCACCACGGCTTGCAAAACCTTTCTCCCAAAAATAGCCTCCGAGGAAGCAAAAGTATCAAATTTGTAAAATTTGGCAAAAGTGTGCAGTGAAGACCAAGTCGCTGCCTTACATATCTGGTCAACAGAAGCCTCGTTCTTGAAGGCCCATGTGGAAGCCACAGCCCTAGTGGAGTGAGCTGTGATTCTTTCAGGAGGCTGCCGTCCGGCAGTCTCATAAGCCAATCGGATGATGCTTTTAAGCCAAAAGGAAAGAGAGGTAGAAGTCGCTTTTTGACCTCTCCTTTTACCAGAATAGACAACAAACAAAGAAGATGTTTGTCTGAAATCTTTTGTAGCCTCTAAATAGAATTTTAGAGCACGGACTACGTCCAAATTGTGAAACAAACGTTCCTTCTTTGAAACTGGATTCGGACATAAAGAAGGTACAACTATCTCCTGGTTAATATTCTTGTTAGAAACAACCTTTGGAAGAAAACCAGGCTTAGTACGCAAAACCACCTTATCTGCATGGAACACCAGATAGGGCGGAGAACACTGCAGAGCAGATAACTCTGAAACTCTTCTAGCAGAAGAAATAGCAACCAAAAACAAAACTTTCCAAGATAGTAACTTAATATCTATGGAAAGGTTCAAACGGAACCCCTTGAAGAACTAAAAGAACTAGATTTAGACTCCAGGGAGGAGTCAAAGGTCTGTAAACAGGCTTGATCCTAACCAGAGCCTGAACAAATGCTTGAACATCTGGCACAGCTGCCAGTCTTTTGTGTAGTAAGACAGATAAAGCAGAGATCTGTCCCTTTAGAGAACTTGCAGATAATCCTTTCTCCAAACCCTCTTGTAGAAAGGAGAGAATCTTAGGAATTTTTATCTTATTCCATGGGAATCCTTTGGATTCACACCAACAGATATATCTTTTCCATATTTTATGGTAAATCTTTCTAGTTACCGGTTTTCTGGCCTGAACCAGAGTATCTATCACAGAATCTGAAAACCCATGCTTCAATAGAATCAAGCGTTCAATCTCCAAGCCGTCAGCTGGAGGGAGACCAGATTTGGATGTTCGAATGGACCCTGAACAAGAAGGTCCTGTCTCAAAGGTAGCTTCCATGGTGGAACCGATGACATATTCACCAGGTCTGCATACCAAGTCCTGCGTGGCCACGCAGGAGCTATCAAGATCACCGAGGCCCTCTCCTGTTTGATCCTGGCTACCAGCCTGGGAATGAGAGGAAACGGTGGAAATACATAAGCTAGGTTGAAGGTCCAAGGTGCTACTAGTGCATCTACTAGAGTCGCCTTGGGATCCCTGGATCTGGACCCGTAGCAAGGAACCTTGAAGTTCTGACGAGACGCCATCAGATCCATGTCTGGAATGCCCCATAATTGAGTTAGTTGGGCAAAGATCTCCGGGTGGAGTTCCCACTCCCCCGGATGGAATGTCTGACGACTCAGATAATCCGCTTCCCAGTTTTCCACACCTGGGATGTGGATCGCAGATAGGTGGCAGGAGTGATCCTCCGCCCATTGAATTATTTTGGTCACTTCTTTCATCGCCAGGGAACTCCTTGTTCCCCCCTGATGATTGATATACGCAACGGTCGTCATGTTGTCTGATTGGAATCTTATGAATCTGGCCTTTGCTAGCTGAGGCCAAGCCCTGAGAGCATTGAAGATCGCTCTTAGTTCCAGAATGTTTATCGGGAGAAGAGACTCTTCCCGAGACCATAGTCCCTGAGCTTTCAGGGATTCCCAGACCGCGCCCCAGCCCACTAGACTGGCGTCGGTCGTGACAATGACCCACTCTGGTCTGCGGAAGCTCATTCCCTGGGATAGATGGTCCAGGGTCAGCCACCAACGGAGTGAATCTCTGGTCTTCTGATCTACTTGAATCATTGGAGACAAGTCTGTATAGTCCCCATTCCACTGTTTGAGCATGCACAGTTGTAATGGTCAGATGAATTCGTGCAAAAGGAACTATGTCCATTGCTGCAACCATCAACCCTACCACTTCCATGCACTGCGCTATGGAAGGACGTGGAACAGAATGAAGAACTTGACCTCTGTCAGAAAAATCCTCATTTCTAAGGAATCTATTATTGTTCCCAAGAAGGGAACTCTTGTTGACGGAGACAGAGAACTTTTTTCTATGTTCACCTTCCATCCGTGTGATCTGAGAAAGGCCAGAACGATGTCTGTATGAGCCTTTGCTGTTGACAGAGACGACGCTTGTATTAGAATGTCGTCCAAGTAAGGTACTACTGCAATGCCCCTCGGTCTTAGAACCGCTAGAAGGGACCCTAGTACCTTTGTGAAAATCCTTGGAGCAGTGGCTAACTCGAATGGGAGGGCCACAAACTGGTAATGTTTGTCCAGAAAGGCGAACCTTAGGAACTGATGATGTTCTTTGTGGATAGGAATATGTAGGTACGCATCCTTTAGATCCACGGTAGTCATAAATTGACCTTCCTGGATAGTGGGTAGAATCGTTCGAATGGTTTCCATTTTGAACGATGGTACCCTGAGAAATTTGTTTAGGATCTTCAAATCCAAAATTGGTCTGAAAGTTCCCTCTTTTTTGGGAACTACGAACAGATTGGAATAAAATCCCATTCCTTGTTCCTTTATTGGAAATGGGTGTATCACTCCCATCTTTAACAGGTCTTCTACACAATGTAAGAACGCCTGTCTCTTTATTTGGTTTAAGGATAAGTGAGACATGTGGAACCTTCCCCTTGGGGGTAGTTCCCTGAATTCCAGGAGATAACCCTGAGAAACTATTTCTAGCGCCCAGGGATCCTGAACATCTCTTGCCCAAGCCTGAGCAAAGAGAGAGAGTCTGCCCCCTACTAGATCCGGTCCTGGATCGGGGGCTACTCCTTCATGCCGTTTTGTTAGCAGCAGCAGGCTTCTTGGCCTGCTTACCCTTGTTCCAGCCTTGCATCGGTTTCCAGGCTGGTTTGGGTTGTGAGGCATTACCCTCTTGCTTAGAGGATGCAGAATTAGAGGCCGGTCCGTTCCTGAAATTGCGAAAGGAACGAAAATTAGACTTATTCTTGGCCTTGAAAGGCCTATCTTGTGGAAGGGCGTGGCCCTTTCCCCCAGTGATGTCTGAGATAATCTCTTTCAATTCTGGTCCAAATAGAGTTTTACCTTTGAAAGGGATGTTAAGCAATTTTGTCTTGGATGACACATCCGCTGACCAAGACTTTAGCCAAAGCGCTCTGCGCGCCACGATTGCAAACCCTGAATTTTTCGCCGCTAATCTAGCTAATTGCAAAGCGGCATCTAAAATGAAAGAGTTAGCCAACTTAAGTGCGTGAACTCTGTCCATAACCTCCTCATATGGAGTCTCTCTACTGAGCGACTTTTCTAGTTCCTCGAACCAGAACCACGCTGCTGTAGTGACAGGAACAATGCACGAAATGGGTTGTAGAAGGTAACCTTGCTGTACAAAAATCTTCTTAAGCAAACCCTCCAATTTTTTATCCATAGGATCTTTGAAAGCACAACTATCCTCGATAGTAATAGTAGTGCGTTTGTTTAGAGTAGAAACGGCCCCCTCGACCTTAGGGACTGTCTGCCATAAGTCCTTTCTGGGATCGACCATAGGAAATAATTTCTTAAATATAGGGGGGGGAACAAAAGGTATGCCGGGCTTTTCCCACTCCTTATTCACTATGTCCGCCACCCGCTTGGGTATAGGAAAAGCGTTGGGGTGCACTGGAACCTCTAGGAACTTGTCCATCTTGCATAATTTCTCTGGAATGACCAAGTTGTCAAAATCATCCAGAGTAGATAACACCTCCTTAAGCAGTGCGCGGAGATGTTCTAATTTAAATTTAAATGTCACAACATCAGGTTCAGCTTGTTGAGAAATTTTTCCTGAATCTGAAATTACCCCATCTGACAAAACCTTCCTCATGGCCACTTCAGATTGGTGTGAGGGTATGACAGAACAATTATCATCAGCGCCTTCCTGCTCTTCAGTGTTTAAAACAGAGCAATTGCGCTTTCTCTGATATGTAGGCATTTTGGATAAAATATTTGCTATGGAGTTATCCATTACAGCCGTCAATTGTTGCATGGTAATAAGCATTGGCGCGCTAGATGTACTAGGGGCCTCCTGCGTGGGCAAAACTGGTGTAGACACAGTAGGAGATGATGTAGTATCATGTTTACTCCCCTCATCTGAGGAATCATCTTGGGCAATTTCATTATCTGTGGCAGTACTGTCCTTACTTTGTTTGGACGCTATGGCACAATTATCACACAAATTTAAATGAGGAGACACATTGGCTTTCATACATATAGAACATAGCTTATCCGAAGGCACAGACATGTTAAACAGGCTTAAACTTGTCAATAAAGCACAAAAAACGTCTTAAAACAAAACCGTTACTGTCTCTTTAAATTTTAAACAGAAAACACTTTATTACTGAATATGTGAAAAAGTATGAAGGAATTGTTCAAAAATTACCAAAATTTCACCACAGTGTCTTAAAGCATTAAGAGTATTGCACACCAAATTTTTTAAAATAAACCCGTAAAATAACGGAACCGGAGCAGTTTACAAATTTAACCCCTATACAGTCCCAGCTATAGCCTTTGCTGAGACCTAACCAAGCCCAGAGGGGAATACGATACCAAGGCACGCCTTCTAGAAACTTTTCCAGCTACTTTCAGATCCTCACACATGCATCTGCATGTCCTGCTCTCAAAAAACAACTGCGCAGTAATGGCGCGAAAATGAGGCTCAGCCTACAACTGGGAAGGCCCCCTGACTGGAAAAGGTGTCTAACATAGTGCCTGCCGTTAATAAACGTTCCCCAAGTTTATAAATGTGAATTATCAGCATAAACATGAATAAAATGCCCAAATAAAGCAATCGATTTAGCCCATAAAAGTGTCTACCAGTTTTATAGCCCATATTAAGCCCTTTATTCTGTTTGTTTGACTAAGAAAATGGCTTACCGGTCCCCATGAGGGGAAATGACAGCCTTCCAGCATTACACAGTCTTGTTAGAAATATGGCTAGTCATACCTTAAGCAGAAAAGTCTGCTAACTGTTTCCCCCAACTGAAGTTACTTCATCTCAACAGTCCTATGTGGAAACAGCAATCGATTTTAGTTACTGTCTGCTAAAATCATCTTCCTCTCACAAACAGAAATCTTCATCCTTTTCTGTTTCAGAGTAAATAGTACATACCAGCACTATTTTAAAATAACAAACACTTGATAGAAGAATAAAAAACTACATTTAAACACCAAAAAACTCTTAACCATCTCCGTGGAGATGTTGCCTGTGCAACGGCAAAGAGAATGACTGGGGTGGGCGGAGCCTAGGAGGGACTATATGGCCAGCTTTGCTGGGACTCTTTGCCATTTCCTGTTGGGGAAGAGATATTCCCACAAGTAAGGATGACGCCGTGGACCGGACACACCAATGTTGGAGAAAACATCCCATAACCACATGGAAAGTTAACCCCTTAGTCTCCACACATACATAAAGTGCCTGCACCCTGCCCAAATAAATCCTTCCTAAAGGATTAATTATGTCCCAATAATTACTGCAGGAAAATCTTCTCAAGTGCAAGTCTCCAATACCTAGAAGACAAAAGCACTTACCTGCAAATTCAGCTGTCCAGCAGGAAGACAGCTCACAAGGCATGACAGGACACATACTCCTATCAGAAACCTGCAGAAAAAGAAAGAACAGAGTAACCAACTCTGGCTTTCTATACCAAGGGCAGCAGACATGTTAGAAAACCAAGCAAGGACTACCTCACAACTTTCTAACTGCTTAAAAGCCACCACTACTCTTACTCAAGAGATTGATGTGGACACAGCTAAACCCAAATCCTTGCTGGCAGGGAAAAGTACCCGAAAAAGAAATCCATTCTTCAAACACCGAACTTCACCTCCACCATTGACAGAGGCAAAGAGAATGACTGGGGGTTATGGGTAAGGGAAGTGGCACTTAACAGTTTTGCTGTGGTACTCTTTGCCTCCTCCTGCTGGCCAGGAGTGAATATCCCACTAGTAATTGGAATAACGTTGTGGACTCTCCATGTCTTAGGAAAGAAATATAAATATATAATAAAGTGGGTTTTATGCCCTTTCAAGTAATGTTATGCACATATGATACCAAATAGCAACCACTAGCTTCCTTATGTTTGTTATACATATTAGTTTCGTAGAGTAAATACAAATTTAATATCTGACTAAACATTTGAATGAGGGTGTCCAGATAGATGACATTTTATAATATATGTATATAGCAAGATTTACTGGTGTTAATAATTTAAGTTTGTATCCATATGTCATTCAAAATAGCTAAGCCACTCTGTCTCTAAAATAAGAATTATTTGTAGTTCTAAATTACAATTATTGGTTAAATATTATATTTCTGTTAATTTTCTGTATACAGCTCAAGGTGATACAAAATTAATGAAAAAATCAAAATTTTACTATAAACATAGCTATAGAACCACATGTTTGGGTGTGATTGGGAAGTAAATTAATTCCTAATATAGAACCAATCTGTATTTGATTACATTTAAGAAATAATGACTCAAATGCCATTCATTACCACGTACACAATAAAAAAGCCAAAAAATACTTTTTTTTTTACATTTTATATAGTGAGTTTGTAAAACTGTTAGTATTTCTGCTCATAAAAGTAGGTTCTGGCAAAACAAATCTCCAAAAAAAACAACATACAGTGTGAGAGGGTGATATACAGAAGAAGCAATGAAATTCAAGTTTGAGGGCAGCAAAAGACTAAAATTAGCATCAGCAAGGGGAAAACATTGCTCTGCATTAAAGGAGTTAAGATATGATGCTCATAAAAAAAATACAAGTAGCTATTAACTGGTACAAACAGTAGCAGACAATAACACAATCAGTAGTAGTAGCAAATAACCCAATCAGGAAGAGATTAGTGTATTTGCTTAGTGACAGCAACAGTTAAAACTACCTGTGTTAGCTTTCACAATGACACTCATCCGCCTCCGCACAGGGTCAAAGTTCAAGACGTGGAGGAGTTGGTACCTGTAACAGAAAAAAATAGAATTGTAGAATGTGTCTCTATAATGAACATCAGGATATCTCGACAAATAAAATAAGTAAACACTATTAGACAAAAACAAACAACTGGCAATATTTACTAAAACAAAACAATGCCGGAATCACACAGCAACCCCATATACCTATTAATAGACATTGTCTAATTTTTGGGATGGAAGTAAAAGTTGCATCTACAGTTTTACCATGAGTTCATCTCTCCTCAAACAGCAGCATTTTACAATAATTTTCTAACCTAGGTGACTGGGAATTTTTTTTTTACCAGCTTGACTTGCCACCATTTCTAACAGCTCAGTTATGTCCCTTAATGGGTCATTGCCAGCTATATATCCACTTGCAGCTGTTCTAACTATTCGGAGGTAAGTTATTTCATAAAACGGTATTACATGCAAGGTTAGAAAAGGTAGGAAAGGATGCTGGGCCTGGCTCTCTAACTATATGTCAGCAAGAACAGATGGTGAACAAAAGAAAAAAGGTGTCTGTACGGGTGGGTTGTAAGATGGGCAATCTTGCACATACCGTGCAAAAATAGAGAAGACTACCAGATATAATCCAGTCCAAGCAGCATAAATTATTTTTTATTTATGGAAGCCTCCATTAGGTTTTAAATAAAATAGATGATTTATATCAAATCAGTGTGTGTGTGTTTGAGTTTGTCAGAGCGTGTGTCAGTGTGCGTGCTTGTGAGCGTGTGTGTGTTTGTGTGTGATATGTTTGTGTGTGTGTTTGTGTTGGTGTGTGTGCGTGTTTGTCAGTGTGTTGTTGCTTGTCAGTGTGTGTGATGTGTGTCGGTGTTTGTGTGTGTAGGTGTGTTGAGTGTGTGTGATGTGTGTGTGTGCTGTGTGTTTGTCAGTGTGTTGGTGATTCTGATGTGTGTGCGTGTTTGTGAGTGTGTTGGTGTTTGTCCGTGTGTGTTGGCGTTTGTGATATGTGTGTTTGTCAGTGTGTTGGTGTTTGTTGGTGTTTGTCAGTGTGTGTGATGTGTGTGTGTGCTGTGTGTGATGTGTGTTTGTCAGTGTGTTGGTGATTCTGATGTGTGTGCGTGTTTGTGAGTGTGTGTGTGTGTTTGTGAGTGTGTTGGTGTTTGTGTTTGTCAGTGTGTGTTGGCGTTTGTGATATGTGTGTTTGTCAGTGTGTTGGTGTTTGTCAGTGTGTGTGATGTGTGTGTTTGAAGTAATAAAATAAAGGATGACATGATTTTATTTTTGGTAACTGAAATAATTATTTCATACTTACAATTCCATTTCATTACTTTGGTTAATAACTTTCATGAAATCATTTTCAGTTCCCATGAATGTAAAACCATACCTGTTAAAGACAATGAAAAAATAAAATAGCTGGTACATGGTCCTAACATGGCATCATACTAGTTACAAACTATGAAAAGGACATTTGTAGGGGGCAAAACTGCAGACTCTGTCTGAAGTTTAATTGTAAATTATATGCTCCTTTAAAGGGAAAACCCCCCACAAAGTTTGCTTTCATGATTCAGACACAGTGTACAAATTCTGTTATCACAGTGACACTATATGGCAGCAACATATACATTTGTTAGAGGCATTCTTGTGCACACTACTTACCTAGGTATGCTCTTCAACAAAGGATACCATTAGACTGAAGTACATTTGAAAATAGAAGTAAATTCCAAAGGTGTTTTTTAAATTGTATGAACTGATTCATGACAGAAAAAAATGTCCCTTTAAGTCAGTATAAAGTTGGTAGAGGATATATGTAAAATATTCTCCTGTCTGTACACAATCTTAAATGGACATTTTTTCCTTAACTAGTCAGATAGAGCATATAATTTTAAACAACTTTCCAATTTATTTCTACTGTCTAATTTGCTTTCATCTTTTAGGTATCCTTTGTTGAAATGCATAGCTAAGGAGGCTCAGCACATGGGTGCTATTTGCTGATTGGTGGCTGCACATATAAAATATAAAAAGTGAAGCTCCACATTTTTAAAAAAAAAATATTTTTCCCTTACGTTTATTTGCACATATTATACATTTATGGTGTTTCACAATTTCTTTTTTGTTTTCACTAACACTTTTTATATTTTTGATACCTTGTTACAACTTTTACACCAAGAAAAATGTCTGGTTTATCTTTTATACTTGGCGAATAAAATGATTCTATTCTGTTCTCGCTGGACACCATTGGCTGCAGTAATCTTTTACTGATGTTATGTAACTTTTAAAATGTATATAAAAACTGCAATAACGAAAAGCTCACAGTCTATATTGTATGTGTTAACCCAAAATGCATGATACAGCTGTTGAACATTACTGATCGGAGAATGAAATACGTGAGTTCCAATATGGAGGCAACCAGTAGGAAAATGCAGAGCTTCTCAAGCCGATACCAGTAAATGGTTAAAATAAGGGAGTTGAATGCACAGTAGGAACATTATTAGTATGGTGAGTAGTGACCATGCTATTGTAGTTGTGTTCCTTTAATATTTTAACTGCTGATCTGTCACATGCATTATTTTTTATGCAATTTTAAGGGGACATTAAAGTAAAAAAGTCTAATAGTTTTAAGAGGCGCACATGGATATATAACAGCAGGTTGTTGGGTTTACTTTGTATAGACTTTTATATTTTGAAGGTGCAATGACAAAACATGGCCAGTAGATGGAACTGCTGTACAAACATATTTTAAAGAAACACAATTTGCATCAGCAATAAGCTCATTTCGTCCCTTGTGGGAAAAGAAATATAATAAGAACTTGAGCCAAGAATTCTTTAGTACTGGGCCGCACACAGAGCCAGATAAATCCATGTTTTAAATAACTGTTATAACATGTAATGAAATTACTGGAAAGGGAGGAATAAATGCTTCCAGTCAATAGTGAATTTATATAATTTCTATGTTAAAAAAACACTTTTATATAATATATATAGGGGAGCTGATATCAAACCAGTGAGAAGTATTACCACATATATATATATTTGTGTAGTTATATTAGTTATATATAGTGTAGTATGTGTGTGTGTATGTGTATATATATATATGTGTGTAGGTATATTAGTTATATATAGTGTAGCATGTGTGTGTATATATATATATATATATATATATATATATATATAGGTGTATGTATATTTATATATATATATATATATATATATATTATATATATATATAGTGTAGTATGTGTGTGTGTATATATATATATATATATATATATATATATATATATATAGGTGTATGTATATTTATATATATCTATATCTATCTATATATATATATATATATATATATATATAGGTGTATGTATATTTATATATATATATATATATATATATATATATATAGTGTAGTGTGTGTGTATACAAATATATATATTATAATGTTAATATTTTAGCATCAGCAGTCATGTTGTTTACTCGTTTAGCTACAAAGCTTGCTAGCTGTTCTAATGCCGAGGCTTGGCACAATTTCTAAAGCAACTGGCTGAGTGAACATCCTACGTGACCCGATGAAGGGTCAACCGTCATTTGATCCTTGTAAATTGTTGCAGCTTTGGCAGATTATAAACCTCAACACTTGGAAGCAAGTAACATATAAAATAGCAGATTTGAGTACAATCTTGCAGATAAAGCAAATTCTTACTTTTTAGCTCCATTCACCAAAGCAATTTCATCTGGAGACGAGGAGATGTAATGACATTTCTTTTCTATAGAACCCTTAAGACCATCAGTTTCACAGTCTTCTTTAATTTGAACGGTGTGACACAAACACAAAGCTCGTAAAAACAGTTCCTCTCTTTCCTGTATAATAAAAAGGATAAAAAATAAACAGGTATGATTGAGAAGAGTCAATAGGTTGAATATGGCTTAAAGGGATAGAAAAGGTCAACATTTAAATGTGCATGGGTGTATTTTGGTTTTAAATAGAAGCATTTGTGCAATTTACTTCCAGTTACAAAAAAAGCTTCTAGTTAAAAGTTATTACTTTTTTCAGCAGCATACGCACATATTCTATGAGAGCCTGGGCATCAGTATTCAAGCTCAGAGAGCTAGCGGTGGTTTGTATTGTGTCATACAAGGCGCTGCTGGCTTTCTGAGGTGTTTGAATACAGGTGCACAGGACCTCAAAGCATATGGGCGTAGATTATTTTACTAGAAGCATTGTTGTTAATGGCAGTATATTGCAAAAATGCTTATATTTAAAACTCAAATACACCCATGCACATTTCAATTTTGACCTTTCTATCCCTTAATTTCCTAAGTCTGTGATAACTAAAACACTTGCAACACTGTTACAGAGACATTAAAGGAAAAATTAAACTTCATTATTCAGATAGAACAAGCAATTTTAAGAAACTTTACAATTTACTTCCATTATCAAGTTATGATTCAGGTGGCTGGCAAATGGAGAGAAAAAAAAATTGTCAGAAAAAAAAGTCTACTGCTTATTTGACACTCAGAAAAGGACAGAACTACAGGGGGTGCAGAGGTCGCAATTGCGACCGGGCCCCCGAAGGTGGGGTTCCACCTTCAAAAAAATTAAAAAATGTCCCCAATAAAAAACATTGACCTGCCACTGCCTGCACTGATATCATGTGAGTGTGATGTGATGCTTCACTAGTGTCTCTCGGGGGAGCTAGACCATGTCATAGACTACTGTGGTCACTTTATAAAGTACTGGGGAGGGGAGGGTCAGGCCAACCATCTCACCAGCAGATTACAGACTGTGTCACTAACTAACTCACTATATACAGTACTGGTGGGTTAAACAGTGTCACTATATACAGTAATAGGGGGTCAGACCATCTCACAGACTGTGGGCACAGGGTACCTCCTTTTGTAGACATGTAATCTGATTCACATTTTTTTCTGTGCTAAATTAAAAAAATAAAAAATAAAATGATATTATCAAATTCACCTTTTTTATTGGGGGTGGGGCTCTTCTTAGATTCTTGCACCTGGGCCCTGTGGTTTCTAGTTACGCCTCTGCATTCAGAATAAGTTATTGCACTGTCTTTTTATTATGCACTTGTTTATTATGTAATTCTACTATAAATAACCCTTTTACTGCTAAGAGATTTTCACACCCCAATGTTGAGCCAATTTTGAGCTTATTTTGCTAACTATATTTAAACACTATAGTAAGCAAAATTTCAGCGAGTGACCCACACAAATAATATATTGATTCTTTTCAGCAGGTCCAGCAGATTCAGAATATATAATTATTATATTCATATTTCATGGCATGCGAGATAGCTGCATCAAAAACTGTAAAAAATAATAAAATAATATTTTAAATGGCCAGGTGACCACTGTTGTTACTGTGATCACCATACTAAATTGTCATCAAGGGTAGCCACATGTGAAATAAGGGCCCATATAGGCTTTTGGGGGTTAAAGTATAGATTAGAGAGTGATCACCACCCGCCTATAGACAAAATTCATTTCTTTTTTAAGCGATGAGCTTGTTTACAAGAAAATACACGTTATTAGGGGTCTCTAGACATAACAGATTTGTTTTATTGAGCATATGTCCCATTCCCAAGCAAATCCCCATGTATTATGTTTGTAATTTTTTTTAAACATCTGCTTGGTAGTGACTTTCCAAGACTAAAAATTTGAAAGAGCAGGTGATTCTCTTTCAAATGAGGGGCCTGGGAAGACTGTGGCTAGTAATGGAGCTGAGATTGAAAGGTTTTAACAAGAAACACCCATCCTCCCTTGCCTGCCAGTCATATTGTGGCTCCACCCCCTCTGTGATGTCATCACACACCACTATGTCACCAACAATCGAGCTAAGAGTGCAGGTGAATCGCCGATCAGGTGCTGTGATCGGCAATTCCCCTTGATAGCGAGAATGGGTCGTCATATGCAGACAGGCAGCAATTCGCAAGATCACCCAACTTTATCATGCACAGAGAAAGGATTAATGATCCTTTAAGAAAACATGGTAACAGAGCTATACACATGCCAGCATTCAATTTTAAAAACATATGATTTTGATACTAGTATTTCCTTTCTCAAATCTTCAATATGTGTTATTGATTTGCAAATGTGGTACATTACCTTTCCAGCTTTCCCATAATAACCAACAGAACCATCAGTCACTGTAATCTCATTCTCCGATTTTTTGTATTTGTGCCCATCTATACAGCACTCTATAAATTCCATAGAATTTTCTGTTAGGGTTCCAGTTTTATCTGTAAATACATACTCGACCTGGAGAAAAAGGAAGTGCATCGTAAATGGGGTTTGTGAATTAAGGAGACAGAAACATAAGCTCAAAAAAGGAGCAATCAACATAAGCTTTAATTCTCCAAACATAGGCATGTTTTTTTTTATAAAATAAAGCTAACTGTCCATTAGCCATAAGCTCATTCTCCACGCCACATTCAATGAACATATATAGGGCTAGATTACAAGTGGAGTGCTAATTTATCACTTGCCCTCAAACGTTTGCGGACACACAATAAATAACCTGCTATTACAAGTGGCTGGTTATTGCTACCACAAGCTCGCGGTAGCAATTAGCACTCTAGTTCATTTTTTTAAAAGTGCTACAATTGCCCCCCCTCCCCACAAAAAAAAAAAATGTGAGGTCCCTTTTTAAAAATAAAAAATTGTTGCCCTGGCAGTTTTTGGGGTCTACAGTCGGGGTGTTAGAAAAAAAAATGGCCTTTACATTGTAGTCTATGGGAACTATGTGTTCCCTGTAAATATATATGTATATGCTTATATACATATATATTTACATGTTAATATGTGTATATACACATAAAAACACATTAATATATACGTATATATTCATATGCATATATATTTACACTTTGCTGCCCTAGATCTCATGCCGTATCTGACGGCATGAGAACGAGGTTCCCATTGCAGCCTAGAAGAGCGCTCTTGTGAGCGTAATGCTTCCGTACAATGCGAATGCGACCTTGCATTGCATTGCACCTCACTTGTAATACCAGCACACATTTGCCTGCACTGGTATTACTCAGTTGAGCGCAAATATCGATTTTGAGGAAGCACTAATTTGCGCTCAATTTGTAATCTGGCCCATAGTGTGGCTTACACTGTACTTCTGTCTACAAATCCTCATGCAATCAACTTTCCTACTGACTTCTGTTATCAAATTTTCTTAATTCTCTTGGTATCCTTTGATGAAGGAGTAGCAATGCATGTGAGCCAATGACAAGAAGCATACATGCACAGCTAGCTCCCAGTAGTGCATTGCTGCTCCTAAGCCTACCTATGTATCTTTTTCAGCTAAGGATATCAAGAACATTAAGTAAATTATATATTAGAAGCAACACCCTAAAACTTTGCTACTAGATTTTGAACAAATGTCTAAGCCCTCAACTTCAGTCAACTATACTTAAATGAGTTCACCTATTTACATTATCTAGTTTTTTTTATTTAAATGAAAGTCACCTGCCCCAGCTCCTCGTTAAGGTCAGATGTATTAACCAAAGCCCCCTCCTTAATGTCTTCATCATACATTTCCTTATCCCATGTAATGAAGAAAGATCCAAGAAACTTCTGCATTTCCACAGTAACATACATGGACACTGGTATAATGAAGTTGAAAAGAACCATGAAGGACAAGAAGTCAGTGAAAATCTTTAACAACTGTAAAAAGAAAAACATGGAATTGGTCAAAAAGTTATATGATGGATGGATTATGGGTAAATAATAAAATAATTGTATGCTAAAAGGCTAGACCATATCCCCAATCCCAATTTTCTAAGGTTTATGAAACGCTTCCTGACACCTTGAAGCTTATTCTGGTATGATTTCTATTGGCAAGTTACCCAACTTCATTAAATTGTGTTGCAGGTTTCTATAGATCAATATGAAGTGGTTAAGAATGGGATTTGGCTATGTAAGGGATTCTAAAAAGAAATTGTTGGTAGATTTGGTATTTTTAGATTTTTTTTTAAAAACTGGAAATTAAAGGGTCATAATAGTCGAAAAATGACATGCTCTTATTTTGTTAAAGCATGTAAGTTTAAGAATATGGACCCTTAACTATTGCGTGTTTAACCCCTGCAAAGAGGTTAAATACACAGTAGAAGTGCCATTCGGGAACCACGGAGCACTGCTGGTCCCAAGAGGAAACAGCAGCTGGTCTAATCAACAGCACTCATGTGACTAGTGCTGCTGATTGGATCCAGCAGTGCTCTGCATGTCCTTATTATGTTTTTAACCCCTTTGAAGGGGTTAAACACACAGTAGGGTAGGGTTGATCATCTTAAAATTACATGTTCTAATGAATAAGAGCAAGGATTTTTTTTTTTTAATTATGGTCCTTTAAAGAAACATATGAAAGACCATAATTTGCCTTGGAAAGCATTTAAAAAATATATAAAAATTGTTTACAAAAATGTAAATTTGGTCAAATTTAACCTATAAATATAATAGAATTTCCATGAGCATTAAAAAGGTACTCAAAGGCACAGTTTATAAAGATAGATAATCCCTTTATTACCCATTCCCCAGTTTTACATAACCAACACTGTTATATTTATATACTTTTTACCCCTGTAATTACCTTGTATCTAAGCCTTTGCAGACTGCCCCCTTATTACAGTTCTTTTGACAGACTTGTATTCTAGCCAATAAGTGCTGAATCACAAATAACTCCATGGGAGTGAGCACAATCTACATTGCACACATGAACTAGCTTTGTCTAGCAGCTTTCAAGAGTTTAGGAATTAGCATATGAGTTTACCTAGGTTTAGCTTTTAACAAAGAATACAAAGGGAACAAAGCAAATTTGAGGATAAAAGTAAATTGTAAAGTTGTTTAAAATTGCATGCCCTATCTAAATCATCAAAGTTTAATTTTGATTGTCCTTTTTTTTTTTTGTAAAACAGTCTATTTGGGGGGAAATTAGTACTATAAAGGTCCTTAACTGATTAACACACAATAAAGGGAATTTGGTTGAGCTACCATGTTTTGTTTTGCTTTTATCTGCATCAAAGTATTTTTAAAAACCAATGTAAGATCATTAAATTTAGTTCCTCAAACTAGAACTATATAGAAATAAATGAACTGTAATAACCTCCCTTAGTGTCCAGTAGGCAGTTGATCATTGTCATATTAATCACCAGCACAGCAACAAGAGCTCATCGGTCTAAGCAAACTTTAATATAAAGCTAAACTGCAACTAAAACTGCTGAAACTTCATGAAAACAACATTTTTGGCAGACAAACTGTCTTTGCTGTATAAAAAGTAAAGAAATTAGAAAAAATTAGCCTAGAGAAAGATCATTTATTTTTATTGAGCTATGTGCAGCACAGGCCGCAGACTGAATATCAAACCTTTACCTTAAAAGACTCTTTTTCCTTACGGGTTTTCTCATTGTACCACGGCTCGTCATTGGCTGGATTATTCTGCCAGACATACTTCAAAGTGGTGCAGATGGTTGCTTTGGAGACCAGGATGCATAGGTACACTATTAAAAAGGCATTGATAGATCTGAAAGCAGCAGAAATGAAACATATAAGTACAGTGTCTATATCACAGCCAATACATGAAATATTAACTCTTGCAGAGTTATGTGAAAGGTTTAGTGTAAAGCACAAGCAAACAATCTAAAGAGTCAGACAAAAAACAGAGGTTTATTTAATCAAATATCATCCTGAAAAGGGCAAGATTATTTTCTAGCCCATGGATAAAACATATTTTTAGATCATGTTTGCTTTTCTTGCACATTTCAGTGTGAAGGGATATTTTTACCCATTAATCCATAACAATTTAATCTGATTTTACATATATCCCATGAGATCTTATTTTATTGTATTTTCCAGTTTCCACTGGAAGGATGCGCAACAACTTTTTTTCGAATCACTCCTAAACCTTACACTACCTAATAAAAACGAACAAACTCATGACCCTGGGATTGCTTACGTTCCTTGCTACATACAGTAGCTTCCTAAAAGGGACCTTGTACTGCAATTTGCTTTCAATGACTTGTAAGTTGCATAATATTAAACTTATTGGAAATTGATCCTTTAAATTTATTCCTGCAATTGAAATAGCTGACTTTGTTCATCTATAAAGAGATGTGAGTACCTAAGCACTGGATGTATAAAGTCAGATAAAATATGCAAGTCTGCTGTTCTCACAGGCTCAGTCCTTTTTGAATGGGTGTGTCCTTGAGAAAAACAGGTTGTGGTTTCAGTGAGAAAATCCAGTTATTTCAAATACAAAAATGAACCTAAAGTCACAATTTTACATACATTTATCACTCTGAAGCTGGTATGGCAAGTCAATGGAAATTGCATTAAGAGTTACACATTTTACAGTCCAGAATAAAGGGACATTAAACACAAACTGAAACCTGCAAGGTAATATACATTCATAACTGAGAAGAATTTTGCAATGAATAATGCAGCTTTCTTTTGTCATTTTAGTATGTTTTATGTTTCTTCTTTTTACTGATTTCCTTGTCCACCAGAACAAAAACAGAATTTATGTTTACCTGATAAATTACTTTCTCCAACGGTGTGTCCGGTCCACGGCGTCATCCTTACTTGTGGGATATTCTCTTCCCCAACAGGAAATGGCAAAGAGCCCAGCAAAGCTGGTCACATGATCCCTCCTAGGCTCCGCCTACCCCAGTCATTCGACCGACGTTAAGGAGGAATATTTGCATAGGAGAAACCATATGATACCGTGGTGACTGTAGTTAAAGAAAATAAATTATCAGACCTGATTAAAAAACCAGGGCGGGCCGTGGACCGGACACACCGTTGGAGAAAGTAATTTATCAGGTAAACATAAATTCTGTTTTCTCCAACATAGGTGTGTCCGGTCCACGGCGTCATCCTTACTTGTGGGAACCAATACCAAAGCTTTAGGACACGGATGAAGGGAGGGAGCAAATCAGGTCACCTAAATGGAAGGCACCACGGCTTGCAAAACCCTTCTCCCAAAAAATAGCCTCAGAAGAAGCAAAAGTATCAAACTTGTAAAATTTGGTAAAAGTGTGCAGTGAAGACCAAGTCGCTGCCCTACATATCTGATCAACAGAAGCCTCGTTCTTGAAGGCCCATGTGGAAGCCACAGCCCTAGTGGAATGAGCTGTGATTCTTTCAGGAGGCTGCCGTCCGGCAGTCTCGTAAGCCAATCTGATGATGCTTTTAATCCAAAAAGAGAGAGAGGTAGAAGTTGCTTTTTGACCTCTCCTTTTACCAGAATAAACAACAAACAAGGAAGATGTTTGTCTAAAATCCTTTGTAGCATCTAAATAGAATTTTAGAGCGCGAACAACATCCAAATTGTGCAACAAACGTTCCTTCTTCGAAACTGGTTTCGGACACAAAGAAGGCACGACTATCTCCTGGTTAATGTTTTTGTTAGAAACAACTTTTGGAAGAAAACCAGGTTTAGTACGTAAAACCACCTTATCTGCATGGAACACCAGATAAGGAGGAGAACACTGCAGAGCAGATAATTCTGAAACTCTTCTAGCAGAAGAAATTGCAACCAAAAACAAAACTTTCCAAGATAATAACTTAATATCAACGGAATGTAAGGGTTCAAACGGAACCCCCTGAAGAACTGAAAGAACTAAGTTGAGACTCCAAGGAGGAGTCAAAGGTTTGTAAACAGGCTTGATTCTAACCAGAGCCTGAACAAAGGCTTGAACATCTGGCACAGCTGCCAGCTTTTTGTGAAGTAACACAGACAAGGCAGAAATCTGTCCCTTCAAGGAACTTGCAGATAATCCTTTCTCCAATCCTTCTTGAAGAAAGGATAGAATCCTAGGAATCTTTACTTTGTCCCAAGGGAATCCTTTAGATTCACACCAACAGATATATTTTTTCCATATTTTGTGGTAAATTTTTCTAGTTACAGGCTTTCTGGCCTGAACAAGAGTATCAATAACAGAATCTGAGAACCCTCGCTTTGATAAGATCAAGCGTTCAATCTCCAAGCAGTCAGCTGGAGTGGGACCAGATTCGGATGTTCGAACGGACCTTGAACAAGAAGGTCTCGTCTCAAAGGTAGCTTCCATGGTGGAGCCGATGACATATTCACCAGATCTGCATACCAAGTCCTGCGTGGCTACGCAGGAGCTATCAAGATCACCGACGCCCTCTCCTGATTGATCCTGGCTACCAGCCTGGGGATGAGAGGAAACGGCAGGAATACATAAGCTAGTTTGAAGGTCCAAGGTGCTACTAGTGCATCTACTAGAGTCGCCTTGGGATCCCTGGATCTGGACCCGTAGCAAGGAACCTTGAAGTTCTGACGAGAAGCCATCAGATCCATGTCTGGAATGCCCCACAGTTGAGTGATTTGGGCAAAGATTTCCGGATGGAGTTCCCACTCCCCCGGATGCAATGTCTGACGACTCAGAAAATCCGCTTCCCAATTTTCCACTCCTGGGATGTGGATTGCAGACAAGGTGGCAGGAGCGAGTCTCCGCCCATTGAATGATTTTGGTCACTTCTTCCATCGCCAGGGAACTCCTTGTTCCCCCCTGATGGTTGATGTACGCAACAGTCGTCATGTTGTCTGATTGAAAACGTACGAACTTGGCCCTCGCTAGCTGAGGCCAAGCCTTGAGAGCATTGAATATCGCTCTCAGTTCCAGAATATTTATCGGTAGAAGAGATTCTTCCCGAGACCAAAGACCCTGAGCTTTCAGGGATCCCCAGACCGCGCCCCAGCCCATCAGACTGGCGTCGGACGTGACAATGACTCACTCTGGTCTGCGGGAGGTCACCCCTGTGACAGGTTGTCCAGGGACAGCCACCAACGGAGTGAGTCTCTGGTCCTCTGATTTACTTGTATCTTCGGAGACAAGTCTGTATAGTCCCCATTCCACTGACTGAGCATACACAGTTGTAATGGTCTTAGATGAATGCGCGCAAAAGGAACTATGTCCATTGCCGCTACCATCAAACCTATCACTTCCATGCACTGCGCTATGCAAGGAAGAGGAACGGAATGAAGTATCCGACAAGAGTTTAGAAGTTTTGTTTTTCTGGTCTCTGTCAGAAAAATCCTCATTTCTAAGGAGTCTATTATTGTTCCCAAGAAGGGAACTCTTGTCGACGGAGATAGAGAACTCTTTTCCACGTTCACTTTCCATCCGTGAGATCTGAGAAAGGCCAGGACTATGTCCGTGTGAGCCTTTGCTTGAGGAAGGGACGACGCTTGAATCAGAATGTCGTCCAAGTAAGGTACTACAGCAATGCCCCTTGGTCTTAGCACCGCCAGAAGGGACCCTAGTACCTTTGTGAAAATCCTTGGAGCAGTGGCTAATCCGAAAGGAAGCGCCACGAACTGGTAATGCTTGTCCAGGAATGCGAACCTTAGGAACCGATGATGTTCCTTGTGGACAGGAATATGTAGATACGCATCCTTTAAATCCACCGTGGTCAAGAATTGACCTTCCTGGATGGAAGGATAGTTCGAATGGTTTCCATTTTGGACGATGGAACCTTGAGAAACTTGTTTAGGATCTTGAGATCTAAGATTGGTCTGAACGTTCCCTCTTTTTTTGGGAACTACGAACAGATTGGAGTAGAACCCCATCCCTCGTTCTTTTAATGGAACAGGATGAATCACTTCCAGAAGATAACCTTGGGAGACTATTTCTAGCGCCCAAGGATCCAGAACATCTCTTGCCCAAGCCTGAGTGAAGAGAGAGAGTCTGCCCCCCACCAAATCCGGTCCCGGATCGGGGGCCCGCATCTCATGCTGTCTTGGGAGCAGTGGCAGGTTTCTTGGCCTGCTTTCCTTTGTTCCAGCCTTGCATTGGTCTCCAGGCTGGATTGGCTTGAGAAGTATTACCCTCCTGCTTAGAGGACGTAGCACTTGGGGCTGGTCCGTTTCTGCGAAAGGGACGAAAATTAGGTTTATTTTTGGCCGTGAAAGACCTATTCTGAGGAAGGGCGTGGCCCTTGCCCCCAGTGATATCAGAGATAATCTCTTTCAAGTCAGGGCCAAACAGTGTTTTCCCCTTGAAAGGAATGTCAAACAATTTGTTCTTGGAAGACGCATCCGCTGACCAAGATTTTAACCAAAGCGCTCTGCGCGCCACAATAGCAAACCCAGAATTTTTCGCCGCTAACCTAGCCAATTGCAAGGTGGCGTCTAGGGTGAAAGAATTAGCCAATTTAAGAGCACGAATTCTGTCCATAATCTCCTCATAAGAAGAAGAATTACTAATAATCGCCTTTTCTAGCTCATCGAACCAGAAACACGCGGCTGTAGTGACAGGGACAATGCATGCAATTGGTTGTAGAAGGTAACCTTGCTGAACAAACATCTTTTTTAGCAAACCTTCTAATTTTTTATCCATAGGATCTTGGAAAGCACAACTATCTTCTATGGGTATAGTGGTGCGCTTGTTTAGAGTAGAAACCGCCCCCTCGACCTTGGGGACTGTCTGCCATAAGTCCTTTCTAGGGTCGACTATAGGAAACAATTTTTTAAATATGGGGGGAGGTACGAAAGGTATACCGGGCCTGTCCCATTCTTTATTAACAATGTACGCCACCCGCTTGGGTATAGGAAAAGCTTCGGGGGGCCCCGGGGCCTCTAGGAACTTGTCCATTTTACATAGTGTTTCTGGAATGACCAGATACTCACAATCATCCAAATTGGATAACACCTCCTTAAGCAGAGCGCGGAGATGTTCCGACTTAAATTTAAAAGTAATCACATCAGGTTCAGCTTGTTGAGAAATTTTTCCTGAATCTGAAATTTCTCCCTCAGACAAAACCTCCCTGGCCCCCTCAGACTGGTGTAGGGGCCCTTCAGAAACAATATCATCAGCGTCCTCATGCTCTTCAGTATTTTCTAAAACAGAGCAGTCGCGCTTTCGCTGATAAGTGGGCATATTGGCTAAAATGTTTTTGATAGAATTATCCATTACAGCCGTTAATTGTTGCATAGTAAGGAGTATTGGCGCGCTAGATGTACTAGGGGCCTCCTGTATGGGCAAGACTGGTGTAGACGAAGGAGGGGATGATGCAGTACCATGCTTACTCCCCTCACTTGAGGAATCATCTTGGGCATCATTTTTACTAAATTTTTTATGACATAAATCACATCTATTTAAATGAGAAGGAACCTTGGCTTCCCCACAGTCAGAACACAATCTATCTGGTAGTTCAGACATGTTAAACAGGCATAAACTTGATAACAAAGCACAAAAAACGTTTTAAAATAAAACCGTTACTGTCACTTTAAATTTTAAACTGAACACACTTTATTACTGCAATTGCGAAAAAGTATGAAGGAATTGTTCAAAATTCACCAAAATTTCACCACAGTGTCTTAAAGCCTTAAAAGTATTGCACACCAAATTTGGAAGCTTTAACCCTTAAAATAACGGAACCGGAGCCGTTTTTATATTTAACCCCTTTACAGTCCCTGGAATCTGCTTTGCTGAGACCCAACCAAGCCCAAAGGGGAATACGATACCAAATGATGCCTTCAGAAAGACTTTTCTATGTATCAGAGCTCCACACACATGCAGCTGCATGTCATGCTGTTCTCAAAAACAAGTGCGCCATACCGGCGCGAAAATGAGGCTCTGACTATGATTAGGGAAAGCCCCTATAGAATAAGGTATCTAAAACAGTGCCTGCCGATATTATTTTACAAAAAATACCCAGATTAAATGATTCCTCAAGGCTAAATATGTGTAAATATGATCGATTTAGCCCAGAAAATGTCTACAGTCTTAATAAGCCCTTGTGAAGCCCTTATTTACTGTCTGAATAAAAATGGCTTACCGGATCCCATAGGGAAAATGACAGCTTCCAGCATTACATCGTCTTGTTAGAATGTGTCATACCTCAAGCAGCAAAAGACTGCTCACTGTTCCCCCAACTGAAGTTAATTCCTCTCAACAGTCCTGTGTGGAACAGCCATGGATTTTAGTAACGGTTGCTAAAATCATTTTCCTCATACAAACAGAAATCTTCATCTCTTTTCTGTTTCAGAGTAAATAGTACATACCAGCACTATTTTAAAATAACAAACTCTTGATTGAATAATAAAAACTACAGTTAAACACTAAAAAACTCTAAGCCATCTCCGTGGAGATGTTGCCTGTACAACGGCAAAGAGAATGACTGGGGTAGGCGGAGCCTAGGAGGGATCATGTGACCAGCTTTGCTGGGCTCTTTGCCATTTCCTGTTGGGGAAGAGAATATCCCACAAGTAAGGATGACGCCGTGGACCGGACACACCTATGTTGGAGAAAAGATCCTTGCTAACCAATCAAGTATGTAGGATTTGAGCAGGACTTGTTGTTTGCACATGCTCAGTTAAATAATTAAATTATTCTCTTCCCTTAAGGTGGTTTAGCACTGACTCAGCTTAGTTAATTAATCTCCACCTAATAGCTAAATATATACAATATAACTACCTAGTAGTGCAATTGCAAATAATGTTTTTGCTTGTATGATTATTGATTCAAAACTGATAATCCACCTTAAGAGAGCAAATGATGAGAGAGACAAGGTGAGGGAGAGGGGAGTAAACATAACTTCACAGAAAAGTATATTACCATATTAACCCAAGCCTCCCTGGGAGTGAGTCAAACAAGCACAATTTTCAGAAGCTAATGTTTATGTGGCTGTATTAAATAATCTGCACACCATATAAAAGTTGGGAGAAGGGGATGAGAAGGAAGGCTTGTGAGAGTGACAGAAAGTGTGTGTGTGTGTGAGAGAGAGAGAGTGACAGAGATAGAGAGAGTGAAAGAGATAGAGTGAGAGGGAGAAAGTGTGAGAGAGTTTGAGTGAGAGAGTGTGTGAGAGAGATACAGAGAGTGTGAGAGAGAGTGATAGAGAGAAAGTGTGTGAGAGAGTGAGTGTGAGAGGGAGAGTGTGTGTGAGAGAGAGTGTGTGTGAGAGAGGGAGTGAGTGTGTGGGAGAGATAAAGAGAGTGTGAGAGAGAGTGTGAGAAAGAGTGTGTGTGTGTGTGTGTATATATATATATATATATATATATATATATAATATGTTTCTCAGGCGTATCATTGCCTCACCAGTCTCTGACTTCATTGCATGTCACTAAATAATTCAAATAAGCACAAAACAATTTCAGATGTATTTTTATAGTGAAAGGCAGCAAAATAAAGCATTAATGTATATTGCAATAATGTTATACTTTTCATAGTGAATAATGGTATGCATTGATAAATTTTGAGTTTTAAGGTCCCTTAAAGGGACAGTTCACCCAAAAACTTTCTCCCCTTTAAATTATTCCCAATGATCCTTTTTACCTGCTAGAGTGTATTAAATTGGTTGCAAGTAGCTCCTTTACTCATATTTCAGCATTTGAAATAGCTGATTTAGCTTGTGGTTTCCCAACCTATACTGAAAGTTTTGATACTGGCGTATACGCTATTGACAAGCCTAAGTAAACACAGCCAGCAGAAGAGATTACACCCTCAGTGGGGGGCATGATATTTAAGTAGTAAAATTATAATTTTCCAATGTTCTCTCTATGTATTGAGCTTTGGTGTTCCAGACAAATATAAGATAAGGAAGCAAATCTGTGTACATAAAAGTGATAACATAATGAGATCTGATATTACCTGAAGCTCAACCCATTGTAATAGGCTGTGGTTTCAAAGCACAAAACCAGCTACTTCAGATACACAAATAAACCCGAAAATGCAATTTCTCAAATATTTTATACTATGCAGTTGGTATAACAAGTCATTTAAAATACATTTATGGAAAAACAATTTTACAGTGTACTGTCCCTTTAACTACAGGATCAGATAAACAGTTTAAGTAGCACAGATATACACAAGAGGCGAGGGATCCTCTATGTAAGAACCATAAATATATTCAAGGCCTACCTGAATAGAAGGGACAAATACGCACACAAAGAGTTGTAATACATTGCTAAGTAGTAAAGCAGCAATATATAAAAAGAACATTTGTACCATAACAGACAGATTTGTAGGGAGCACAGCATACTTTTAAAATACAATAATAAAATAATTATTTATTAAATATCTCAAGTCAAGGAAACAATATCTAAACCTTAAAATTGCAAAATATTAAGAAAAAGGAAGAATGGTCAGAAAAAATTTAAAATAATTTTAAACTCTGCTGAATGAAAAGCATCCCAATAAAATACTAAACAAATAAATGTCTATTAAATTTGCAAACTATTCCCAAGAAAAAAATGTACATGCATAGAGTGTACACTGGAATGTGTCTATATTATTTCTATTAAGGACAGCCAAAGTAGGCAAAATATAACTACCTAGAAATAAACAGCAAAGAGAACTTTAAGAGACCTAGAGATGGAAAAAACAAAATGATTTGTCAAATTATTACAAGGCTATAGAACCATCCTTTGTCAGGAATTCACAGGATAAATAATGAATTATATAATCAACTTCCTAGACTAAAGTATTTGGAAAGATAGAAGTATTTTATTTCTTCCCACTCTACATTGAGCTAACAATTCATCAGTAATGACATGTGTGCTTTGTGCTTTTACAGAAGCATGCGTGATAAAACATTTATACTACCAATAAATCTTTATGGCTATAGTGATATCATATGATCCTCACTGAGGGATATAGCTTTGACCATTTGGAGAAGGTAGAAAAACATAAATTATGCTTACTAGATAATTTTCTTTCCATCTGTATGAGGAGAGTCCACGGCTTCATTCCTTACTTGTGGGAATACTGAACCTGGCCACCAGGAGGAGGCAAAGACACCCCAGCCAAAGGCTTAAATACCTCCCCCACTTCCCTCATCCCCCAGTAATTCTGCCGAGGGAACAAGGAACAGTAGGAGAAATATCAGGGTATAAATGGTGCCAGAAGAACAAACAAAAGATGTTGGGCCGTGCAACAGAGAAAACGGGTGGGGGCCGGGAACTCTCCTCATACAGATGGAAAGGAAATTATCTGGTTAGCATAATTTATGTTTTCTATCTTAATATGAGGACAGTCCATGGCTTCATTCCTTACTTGTGGATAACATATACCCAAGCTCTAGAGGACACTGAATGAAACGGGAGGGTAAAAAGAAATGCGGACCCTATTCTGAGGGCACCACAGCCTGCAAAAACTTTCTCCCAAAAGATGCTTCAGCCGAAGCAAAAACGTCAAACTTGTAAAATTTTTAAAAAGGTATGTAAGGAGGACCAGGTAGCCGCCTTACAAATCTGCTCCATAGATGTCTCATTCTTGAAGGCCCAAGAGGAAGCCAGTGCTCTCATAGAATGAGCCTTAATCCTCTGAGGAGGCTTATGTCCCGCTGTCTCATAAGCTAAGCGAATAATGCTCCTTAACCAAAAAGACAAGGAAGTGGACGAGGCCTTTTGCCCCTTACACTTCCCAGAATAGACAACAAACAAAGAAGAAGTCTGCCTAAACTCCTTAGTGGCTTGAAGATAGAACTAAAAGGCCAGAACCACATCCAAATTATGAAGTTACCGCTCTTTCGAAGAAGAAGGGCTAGGACACAAGGAAGGAACAACAATCTCCTGATTGATGTACGATTAGAAACAACCTTAGGAAGAAAACCTAACGAAGTACAAAGAACAGCCTTATCAGCATGGAATACTAGGTAAGGGGGCTCACATTGCAAGGCAGCCAACTCAGATACTCTGCGTGCCGAGGCCATAGCCAGTAAAAAGAGAACCTTCCAAGATAATAATTTAATGTCAAGGCCGTGCATAGGCTCAAACGGAGCCCTCTGCAACACCTTAAGAACAAGATTTAAACTCCAAGGAGGAGAGCTAGGTCGAAATACAGGTCTGATTCCAGACAGAGCCTGAACAAAAGACTGGACGTCTGGAAGCTCAGCGAACCTCTTGTGCAGTAAAACAGATCGGGCCAAAATCTGTCCCTTAAGGGAGCTAGCTGAAAGGCCCTTCTCCAGACCATCCTGGAGAAAAGAAAGAATGCTGGAAACCCTGACCTTATGCCAGGGAATTCCAGGCTCTTCACACCAGAATATGTAGGTCCTCCACACCTTATGATAGATGCGACAAGTAACCGGCGTACGGGCTTGAATGAGAGTATCAATAACTCTCTCAGAAAAACCTCTCTTGGCTAGGACTAAGCGTTCAATCTCCACACAGTCAGCCTCAGAGAGTCTAGATTTTGATGAACCAAAGGACCCTGTTCCAGCAGATCCCTGCGACAAGGTAACCTCCATGGAGGAGAAGATAACATCCCCACTAGATCTGCGAACCACATCCTTCGCGGCCACGATGGAGCAATCAGAATCACTGACGCCTGCTCCTGCTTAATGCGGGCCACTACACGATTAAGGAGTGGTAGCGGTGGGAAAAGGTAGATTAGCCTGAACCTCCAAGGCACTGCTAATGCATCTATTAGCTCCGCCTGAGGATCCCTGGACATCGACCCATATCTGGGTAGCTTGGTATTGAGACGAGATGCCATGAAATCTATATCCATATCTCCGCATACACTTCGGGTGGAGAGACCATTCCCCCGGATGGAAGGATTGTCTGCTGAGAAAATCCGCTTCCCAGTTGTCCACGCCCACAGCTGACAGCGAACAGCTGTGGGCCTCCGCCCACTCCAGAATCCGAGATACTTCCCTCATTGCTAGGGAGCTTCTCGTTCCCCCCTGATGATTAATGTAAGCCACCGCGGATATGTTGTCCGATTGGAATCTGATAAACTGGGTTGAACCCAGAAGAGGCCAAGCCTTCAGAGCATTGAAGATCGCTCGAAGTTCCAAGATGTTGATCGGGGGGAGAGATTCCTCTTGAGTCCAAAGGCCCTGTGCCTTCCTGGCACCCCAAATAGCTCCCCATCCCAAGAGACTCACGTCCGTAGTCACAATATCCCATATGGTCTCAAGAAGGACGTCCCTTGGGACAGATGATCTGGACACACCCACCAGCGATTCTCTCGACCGGCTGTCCAAAAAAATTTGTTGAGACAGATCTGAATGATTGACATTCCACTGTCTCAGCATGCACAGCTGAAGAGGTCTGAGATGGAATCTGGCAAAGGGGATGATGTCCATGCAAGACACCATGAGTCCAATTACCTCCATACACTGAGCTACAGATGGCCTGAAGGAGGTTTGGGGGGCAACACAACTGGAAGTTAGCTTGTAACGTCTCTGGTCTGTAAGAAATATCCTCATAGACATGGAGTCTATTATCGTACCCAGGAACTCCACCCTGGTAATGGGAATAAGAGAACTCTTTTCTAAGTTTATCTTCTATCCATGAGATTGAAGAAGAGAAAGAAAAACTTTCAAATAGTCCTCTGCCAGACGACAGCACAGTGCTTGAACCAAAATAAAGTCTAAGTACGGCGCCACTGCAATCCTTCTGGTTCTGGCCACTGTGAGCAGAGCCCCTAGAACCTTCGTGAAAACTCTTGGAGCAGTAGCTAGACCAAACTGAAGTACAATGAACTGGATGTGCTGGTCCAGGAACACAAATCTTCGGAACTTGAAGTGTTCCTTGTGTATAGGGATGTGAAGGTAGGCATCCTTCAGGTCTATTGTGATCATAAATTGCCCTTCCTGGATTAAAGGAAGAATGGACCTTATTGTCTCCCTCTTGAACGAGGGGACAGACAGGAATTTGTTTTAACACTTTAGGTCCAGAATCGGGCTAAAAGTGCCCTCCTTTGGTACCACAAACAGATTTGAGTAGTATCCCAGACCTCTCTCAGCTAGAAGGACCGGTACAATGACCCCCAGGGCGGAGAGATCCCTCACACACCCTAGAAAGGCTTCTCTCTGTTCTGGCCTTGAAGACAGGCTTGTTAAGAGGAAACTGTCCACGGGAGGATGAGACTTGAAACCTATCCTGTATCCCTGAGCGATGACCTCCAGTATCCACAGGTCTTGCACGTCCCCAAACCAAGCTTCTTAAAAGAGTGACAGTCTGTCCCCTACCAGATCCAAAGCCTACCAGATCCAATTTGAGTCGGCGGGCTTCTTATTCTGCTTGGATTTATTCCAGGACTGAGGAGGTTTCCAAGTTCCCTTGGACTGCACCGGTTTTGCAGAGGGCTGCTGACGTTGGGATTTGTCCGAACAAAAAGGAACGACAATTAGGACCCTGTCCCTTAGGTTTGTTCTTCTTATCATGCAGTAAAAAAGCACCTTTGCCTCCAGTAACTGTGGATATGATAGAGTCCAGGCCTGGACCAAAAATAATCTTTCCCTTGATGGGAGGGAAAGAAGTCTAGACTTCAAAGTCATGTCCGCAGACCAAGAGTTCAGCCAGAGTGCCCTACGGGCTAGCACAGAAAAACCTGAAGCCTTGGCGTTCAGGCTAATAATCTGCATATTTGCATCACAAATAAAAGAATTAGCTACCCTTAAGGCCCTAATTCTTTCCTAGATCGTGTTGAGTGGACCCTCCACCTCGATCAGCTCAGATAAGGAGTCGCACTAGTAGGTAGCCGCAACTGCAGCAACAGCCGCTGCCGGTTGGAATAAATATCCTGTATGCCAAAATATTTTTCTTAATAGAGTTTCCAGCTTCTTATCCATGCTCTCTTATACTACGAACTATCCGCAAGTGGAATAGTAGTGCGTTTAGCAAGCATGGAGATAGCACCGTCTACTTTAGGGACAGACCCCCACAACTCCAACTGAGAGTCCGGAACCGAGAACAATTTCTTAAGCAAGAAGAAGGGGAAAAAGAAGAAACAAGTCTTTCCCATTCATTCTTAATAATGTTCGCCATCTTTACGGGAACCGGGAAAGTCTGTGGTACAACCCTGTCCTCGTATACTTTATCTGAATTTAGGAATAGAAGGTTCCTCAGGTAATTTAGGTTCTGGAACCTCTAAAGTAGCCAATACTTCATTTAGCAGAAAGCCTAAGTGTTCAATCCTAAATCTAAGGTCTGGTTCCTCCGCAGCGGGAGGCTTAGAGGCAGCAGATTCCGACCCAGAAAGAGCATCCTCTGAAGTATCAGTGGTGTCTTCATCATCGGATATTCTTGTATCAGATAAATCCAATAAGCTAGTAGATGACCCCTGGGAAAGATAACAATATTTAACATGTCGCTTACGCTTAGCAGTGCGAAGTAAAGCACTAAAGGTCGCAGACACTGCCGCCTGTAACTGTTAAGTAAAGTGTGGCGGTAAAAGGCCCCTCCAGATGGAGGAATAGGAGTGCTACAGGAAGCTGCATGTGTATTTGGAGATGAATGTAGGGTGCGCACCTCACGGAATGGAGACTCCTCAGAGGTCGAAGGCTCAGTAGTACTAAACATATTAGCTTTCTTTGATAAGATTACTTTATCAAGGCAAGTGGAACATAATTGAGCAGGCGGGTATACCGTGGCCTCCTCACAATATAGACAGGCATTAGCTTTAGGTAAAGAGGGAGTACCCGCTAGAGTATCAGAGTCCTCCATAGCTTGCGCTTATAAAAAGGACTAAAAACAAAGATAAATGGCACTTTTATAACCCCAATGGCTGGGGCACTCACCACCTCCTATGACCCAGGCGAGAAATCACTGTGACCACACCCGGTCACGTGGTGCGCCATGCAGGATCACCCCTGCAACCACTAAAAGCGCTCCAAATCTAATGGGCTGCGCAGCGTCCAAAGTTAAAGTAAAACCTGTACGTTCCAACATCTGCCTGAGCCACATGTCACACAGGTCACAGCATAAACACAATATTAAAAAATATGTGACTAATCCCACCTGTTCAATAATCCCCTTCCGGAGCCATTAACCCTCGATTCCATTCAGATAAAAAGGCGTTATCTTGCGTTATCGTGTGTGTATAAATAAATGAAACGATCTTACCGGAATCTATGCTGTGGAACAGGAACACAGCCTCTCAAGTTTGACAGTCTTGTAGCATCGCTCCTGACATGGACTTGAGTGATAGAAGCAGGCAGTGAAACTCGTCAACACTGATTGCTTAGGAGCTGTTAATAGAAGTCTGGATGGGTTCGCAGAAAGACTCTCCCTGCATCTCCAGACTCTAACATTCGCTAATGCTCTCACTGAGAGGCTGACAAGACTACTTAAAACTCCAGTTCCATTTTGAAGAGTACTACCCTCCATAAGGAACTACTCTGTATCTTCTGACACTTCTCTGCCAACCTCCTATGACGAAAGGCAAAGAATGACTAGGGGATGAGGGGAGTTGGGGAGGTAATTTAAGCCTTTGGCTGGGGTGTCTTTGCCTCCTCCTGGTGGTCAGGTTCAGTATTTCCCACAAGTAAGGAATGAAGCCGTGGACTCTCTTCATATTAAGATGGAAATAGCATTAAGAGGATGAGGGGGGCACCACATGCTTCCATTTGTAAGAAAGATTACTGATAAACAGAAAATAGATTTCATAGGAAGCAATTAAATATTTACATAGCTCAAACAGATGGACCCAAATAAACTCCATAAAATGGAACAAAACATTATAAAAGGTATGTGAAGGTATGCAAAACAGAAAGGTATGTGAAGGTATCTGTAGCAGGACCTGATCACCTGCAAATCACTGGGTAAAGGAGTGGAACATACAGAAAATATCCTAATTTTGTGCTCATGAGAAAACACTGTACCCAGAATTCCTCACATACCCAGAAGTCCATTAGATCCATGGGAACTAACCCTGCAATATTCTTTTGTATTGGGGACATGTATATAGGCAACTCAGAGAGAAGTAATGGTGTGAACAGACACTTGTAGAACCTGGAGACACTAGTGAAACAGGCCATTCTTTGTTGTATTAAATGTCAGAGTTAAACAGAGCAACAGCCCCTGCTAATATTATCTAAATAAGTAAAGCAGGGCTGAAGCTAACAGGAAGCAAATGAATATACATAAGGGAAGAAGAAAATAAATCTCAAAGACTTCTGGGAATTTTTTATATACAAACAGGGCTAACATATACATATGATGATAATCACAAACACAAAAAAAATTTATTTTTAAAATACAGAGCTTGCATAAGTTGTCTAATTCTGGGCTGCCCTTGAAAAGTTAAGAAAGGAAACACTTTGAATAAATATAAAAACCCAGTGGGTTTTATTGGACAAAAATATCCTTTTTTTTTATTATGCTACGGAAATGCTAAAAATGTATGACATATCCAAAAGATATAACTGGAAGTTAAGCGCTTGACAAGGGAACAAATAATGTAAACTCTAGCAAAGCAATGTTTATAGAAGCTGACATACTTTTCAACTGCAGAACGTTTTTGGGATTTTCCTTGGTAGTTCAAGGCCATTTGGTTTCCATCCCAGTATAAATGGCAACACCTGCAAAATATTAAAATAGGTTTCCAGTAAAAAGAATACACTTATTTCTAAAACATACAAACAAGAAAGCTTTGTACTTACAACTAATTGTACGTAAAGTAAACAACCTGTCAACACTTTACAAAAGCATGTAGCTAAAATATGTTATTATTGATTTCATATTTAATACTGATTTTGTATAATTCAGAGACGGACTACAGTGTTTACATTTTTAAGTTTTTTTTATGTTTTATATATGCACAGTATGTACTACCATTACAAAATGTCTCCATAAAAATATTACATTTTTTTGTTATCTCATCATTCTTGCTGTGTCCCATTGAGTGGATGAAAAATGTCAAGACAAAAATGAGTTCCTATACTGATCAAACAAGCACTGTGTAGCATGTTGCACTCCAGCCTCTGTTAGATAAATGGATTAAAAATATATTTTTAAGCAATAGGTTGGAGTAAAAGAAGAAGGAATACATAATAGAGTTATATTACAAAGTTTACACACTAAGCATAAATAAATATATATGGGGAATTACATTTTGAGTTTAATTTCCCTTGAAAATTTGACAAATTCTTGACTCTCCATGCAAAGAGACTACAGCTCTTTATATGCACTCACTGCAATAAAGTCCTGGCCAATCTCATTCAAGTTTAAATAACTCCTGGAATGAACCATCTGATCCAATTCTGTAATTTAAAGTGATGGTAAATGCATCAGTTGTGCAAGACAAATTCCTTTTGCTCTGACCTTAACTAGCACATCGATGTGATTATATAAATAAAAAAACTTTTTTTCACTGTTCGATTCCGTTTTTATTACCCTCTCCGTACAGTCTTATAATCAGCCTCTCTATAATTTTCTCACGGGGCAGCTTTGATTGACAACGCTTTTAGCCAATCATCAGCTCACCATGCGCCCCATGTGAAATATGAAGTGCACGCTCCCGTCCTCTACACTAACTCGCTGCTACTTACTGCGCATGCGCAATTATTACGCTAACTGCGCAAAGTGTATTAGACTATTAGAGCTGAGTGAGTATTCTCATATAGAAATGCACAGTTAGCGTAATAATTGCGCATGCGCAGTAAGTAGCAGCGAGTTAGTGTAGAGGACGGGAGCGTGCACTTCATATTTCACATGGGGCGCATGGTGAGCTGATGATTGGCTAAAAGCATTGTCAATCAAAGCTGCCCCGTGAGAAAATTATAGAGAGGCTGATTATAAGACTGTACGGAGAGGGTAATAAAAACGGAATCGAACAGTGAAAAAAAGTTTTTTTATTTATATAATCACACCGATGTGCTAGTTAAGGTCAGAGCAAAAGGAATTTGTCTTGCACAACTGATGCATTTACCATCACTTTAATGTTGGGTTTTGGATTGAAATCCCCATCATATTTTACAAGCTTAACCCCGCAACATATCTATACCCAAATGGCCTAAGCAGTTGTGACACGAATAGGAATTGCAAAACAATGGAGATGCAAGCAGAATGACAGAGACATTGTCAACTCCAGTAACAAGTCTGTATTAGCTCCTCAAAACAATTGCAGTAAAAAGTATGAATGTATTCAGAAGAATACATACTTTGCTGGTATGTTAATTTATTGCAAGCATACAGGAAAGACTTATTGCATTAAGAAAATAATCCCATCTTTTCCATTTTTTCTCCCCAATATACTCACAATAATCCCATACCTTACTTGTCCCCCTTACCACATTTAAACCCTAACAACCATATCCATCATATTAATCCCCAGTATATCGCACTAAATTAACCCTAAAACTTCCCAAAAGTTCAAATTATTTACCATAAACCTTCTTCGTATTTTTTAACGTTGCCCCTTTCAGCAGCAAATTTTCAGGACCTAAAGACCTAAAAACAATAAAACAAAAATTACACAAGAAGTCAGATTAAATTAATTATTGGCTTTGCAGCTCAGTCAATAACGGGTGTTTCTATACATACCGAGCCTTGTTTTCCTGATTAATATGTATATTCATTCTCCCAACAAACCTGAAAAGACAATTGGATTTCATTTGTTGAAATGACCAGTTATAACTTAAAAGACCCATCCAGCTATTTCATAGTTTTAACCCCATATCTGCCAAAAGAGCTTATGCACTATACAGCTACAGTATGTGTTGCAGTCTTTGATAGAAAATAGGTTAATAAAGAATGAAAAAAATAACCACACAAGATGCACTATTGTTATTTTTTGTTTTATAGGTTATGGTTAATGAACATTCTCCTCCTTTTCCGGCATAGGCTTTTAAATGTTGTTTACAGTTTCTTCATACCTAATTCTGCATATTAGAGCAAAAATAGAAAAAAACATAATATTATTATACTTTTTTAACCAGGATTAAGCTAATCATCTGAGGATGGAAAAACACATTGTGTTACAGATCACCTATATCCAATTTAGCATGTCTATAGGGAAGGTGCGCTCTTACCTGCACAAAAGCTTCCATTTAAAGAAACCCAATTAAACATTGACTGAAATTATTCTTTTCTTTTCAAGTCAAATTAAAAACATTTTATCTAATCTATGGAAAAAAATACCCTTTTCACATCTATACAGAGTATCAAGAACGTCAACCTATGATAAATATGGCAGTCAAGGATTTTACATTTGCAAACCACATATTTCCTTATTTCCCAGGAAGCTTAGCTGAAATAAGTAGTGATGGCAACAGATTTGCACAGCAACATTGGCAAAAACAATTCTGACACCAGACAAAAGAGATCCGTCAAATGAAATGTCACGCTTTAGCAAAAATCAAATAGATGAGGCTTATTAAGAATGTCACCTGCTCAAATCATCTGAAGTCATTAGTAAAATAAATTAAACTAGAACACATATTGTAAATAAAATGGTGAAAAGTGCATCAATTGTGAAAATTAGAGAATGTACAGAATATAATCATTTATTTTAAAAATATTTTTTTTTTGTGATTAATTTAAAATAACTTTGCATGATATAAATTGTTTCAAATCTTTTTTTTTCACAAGCTACTGGCATTCCATTATAAATTCTACTGAACCGCAATCTGCTCTATCCGCCTTATTTAGTAAATGGCTTCATAAAATCAGGTACCATCAAGATAAATAATTATTAAAGGTTTACTACTATGTTTATACTTCCTACTGTACAAAAAAAAGCTTAACCTCAGGTGAAGCTCTCTTCGTAACTCTCGTTTTCTTAAATGAATCAATTTGGGGCCGGGCCAGGTTTCACATTTTGTGAACTTGTCTGCATTTCATAGCAAATAGTGGAGCACATATGTTTCCCCCATATTTACCACTGCACAAGTGAATGCCACCCCCCTCCCTTCCGTCAGAGTAGGTCTTGTCCATCACCCCATTCCAATGAATCCAGGGTGATTTTCATCCTCCAACTCTAAGTTGGTGAGAGAGTTTTATGAAGTAGTGGTTTAATCTGCTGCTTCATAAATATCAGTTGCAGACTCAAATTAGCGAGACTGCAACCGATCGGTACATTTGTGTCATGAACTCCTCAGTTCCACCTTAACTTATGTTACTACATCTCACATACCACCTTAAGAATCAATTATCTGGCTCTCTTTTCCTTTAAAAGCTTTCCATTTCCCATACACCTTTGCTTGGTTTATTGAAGGTTGATACCCACTCACTCTCCAGCCTTTCTTGTTACTTGTCTAAAACAGAGTATCACTTGTTCTGTGATTAGCTCTGTCTCCTTCAACTGAAGCTACTTCTCATCTAAGGCAGAAGTCACCTGTTGCAACTGCAGCACGCACGCCGCTCTAACAACTTTCAGCTTAACAGACACAGGCCGCAATCTGCAGAGAGGATCAGAGAAGCTGCACGCACACAGCTGCTAGAGCCAGGTTCCGTATACAAGTGTTAGCATTGCCGTTAAGACTGTGAACTTATCTTTACCGTATGGTGTAATGTTTAACAGCGCAGCAAGCTGATACAGTATTCTTAACAATGTTTACAAATCTTTACTGCAAGGTGTATTATTTAAAGGCCCAGCAAGCTGAAACAGTAAACTTAACACTGTGAACTTATCTTTACCACAAGGTGTATTATTTAAAGGGCCAGCAAGCTGAAACAGTAAACTTAACACTGTGAACTTATCTTACCACAAGGTGTATTATTTAAAGGGCCAGCAAGCTGAAACATTATAATCCACACTGTGAACCTTATCTTTACCGCAAGGTGTATTATTTAAAGGCACAGTATTACTTAAAGGGGACCTCACTTATCTGTCACAAACCTATATAAACTGCTACTTATTATCTAAAAGTTTACATAGTACAAACTTATCTCTGGACCCAGATATAATTCACCTGATCTTACTACTTATAATTTTGAGGTGAATATTCCGGGCTACATTAATCCAGGTGATTAAGACTCTGTCTCCTCACTAGCAGACAGACTTAATCACATGATACATACAAACTATTTACCAGAGAATACTCATAATCAGACTAAGAAAACAGCAATCAAATTGCTGATCATTACATAATAAACCAGCCCTAAAATCTATATTTGATAATGGAGCCCAGTGACCTGACATCACAAATCCATACCCTAAATCAGCGTTTGGATAGTCTGACACAGGCTTTTAGAGAGCTGCAGGTAGAAAACCAGAGTCTCAAAGCCTGTTTAAGGGAAGCATTGTCAAATAGGAACTCTGGAACTGATCATCAAGCAGAACCCCAAGTCTCCTACCCGGAGAAATTTTCTGGAGATCGTTCCACATTTAGGCAGTTTAGGAATGCATGACTCTTGCTTTTTGACCTTCGTCCTAGGACGTATGCAACTGATAGGTCCAAGGTTCTAACCATACTCTCCTATCTCAGGGGAGAACCCAGGGCCTGGGCCGACTCCTTTTATGAGACCCAGGACCCCATTCTAAATTCCCTGGATGCTTTCCTAGAAGGCATTATCAGGCCTCTACGATGACCCCTACCGTCAAATAACTGCAGAAAGTAAACTCAGGAACTTAAAGCAGTCTAAAGCACCGGTAGAAGAGTACATTACCAGATTTAGAATCTGGGCTAGAGATTCCCTCTGGAATGAGGTATCTCTAAAAAAAACAATACCGTCTCGGACTTGCAGAGGAGATCAAGGATGAGCTCGCCAGGATTGGTATACCGGATCGCCTTGACGACCTTTATGCCCTCACGATTACAATTGACAGACGCCTTAGAGAGAGGAAGCAGGAAAGAAGCCCATCTACAGCACCTGTTCGCAGGGTACTGCCAACTCCTCCAACCGTTGGTCCACCGTCCGACCAACCCATGGACATCAGTTTTATTAGGGGTCCACATACCCCGCAGGAAAAGGCTAGACGCCGAACTGCGAATTTATGTATGTACTGCGCAGGTACTGGGTCATGCAGTTAAGGAGTGCCCTCTATTACTAAAGCAGAAGATAGGTAAGATCCATAAACATAAAACATTGTTTCCACACAAAAACCACTGCTACAGCTTTCCTTACCATTCCCTTGCTTTTGCAGTGGGGACCGACACAGGATAGAGTGTAACGCAATCATCGATACAGGCGCTTGCGCCAACTTTATTGATTTACGTTTGGTTGAATTAAATAAAATACCCTTTCAGTTTAAAAGCACACCTTTGCCTATAAAAGTCATTGATGGGTTCGCATTTAGCATCTGGTCCAGTGTCTCAACAGACTATTCCTTTACTCGTTTCCTCTCCACCTGGTCACACTGAAACTATCTCCTTTGATATTATTTCTTCTCTCCTTTTACCCTATTGTTCTGGAATCACTTGGCTTCAACTACACCAACCTGTGGTACATTGGGATACCCTCACCATTTCCATTCTCCTCTCCATACTGTGTCTCAACTTGTTTTCCAAACACTCACTTGTTCACTACTTCCTCATCTCCTATTCCTACACAATATCTTGACTTCTCTGCTGTCTTCAATAAAACAGAAGCCGAGTCGTTGCCCCCACATAGGCCTTACGATTGCCCCATAGACTTACTTCCCGGGGGCAACCATTCCCTATGGCCACATCTATCCCTCTTTCTAGACCTGAATTGGCTCATTTAAAAACCTGTATCACTGATAATCTAAAAAAAGGTTTTATTCGCCCTTCCACCTCCCCTGCCGGTGCCGGCATTTTTTTTCGTGAAAAACAAGGATGTGTCTTTACGGTCCGATAATAGATTATCGGGAATTAAAACAAGCGTACTAAAAAGAACAGGTACCCTTTGCCTCTCATTCCCCGAGTTAATTGAGAGGTTAAGAGGCGCCACTATTTTTACTAAACTTGATCTTAGGGGCGCCTACAGCCTTGTAAGAATAAGGTCCGGAGATGAGTGGCTGACTGCATTTAGGACCAGGTATGGTCTTTTCGAATATACAGTTATGCCATTCGGGTTGTGTAATGCTCCGCAACATTCCAGAATTTCATTAATGATATCTTTAGGACATCCTCGACACTTTCCTGGTGGTCTATCTAGACGATATTCTTATCTATTCTTCCTCTTTCTCTGAACATGTCAAACACGTCAGGTTAGTGTTATCCAGATTACAGACACATAAGCTGTATGTCAAGTTAGAGAAGTGTCTCTTCCATGTAAATGAAGTATCATTTCTTGGCTATCCGCATTAGCAATAGCAGGATATCTATGGAGGATAGTAAAACCTGTAAACCATCTCATCAACTCCCTCTGGGCCTATTGCAAAAACATACCCTTACAGACTATCCGTGGGCATACGTCTCTATGGATTTTATCGTTGATCTTCCAAGCTCCTGTGGCATGACTGTCATCTTTGTCGTAGTTGACCTGTTCTCTAGAATGGCCCACTTCATTCCTACAGCTTCACTTCCTACAGCACAGCAGACTGCAGATCTATTTATCAAAGAGATTGTTCGACCTGCATGGCCTTCCAGTATCTGTACTCAGTGACAGAGGGTCGCAATTTACATCCAAGTTTTGGAGATCCCTATGTCAATATCTTGGCATTCAGCAACACCTGACTACATCGTACCACCCGCAAACAAATGGGCTATGTGAACGTACCAACCAATGGTTGGAGCAATACCCTGAGATGTTTTTGCTCCCATAAACACGACTCTTGGGCTTCGCTCCTTCCCCAGGCTGAATTTTCTTTCAATAACACTACTAATTCATCCACAGGATTTTCACCCTTTTATGTCAACTCAGGAAGGCACCCTCGTTTTCACCCGCTACCTTCCTGCAAACAGTCCCTGTCCACAAGTAAATGACTTGGTCAACTCCATTAAACAGACCTATACTGTCATACAAGAGAACATCAAGCAAGCACAAGCCACCCAGAAACGATACTACGACCTACGCCATCGCCCCCCAACCCGCCTACAAAGTGGGTGACTTAGTTTGGCTCGCCACCAAAAATCTTAAATTACCTACACCCTGTAGGAAATTCAATAAACTGTTTGTGGGACCCTTCCCGATAGTGGCTATAAGCAAACCCTGTCACTGTTACCCTACAACTCCCAGCAACTTACCGTATACATCCCACATTTCATGTGTCACTTGTCAAACCCTGTGATCCCTCTACCCATGTCTCTCCATCTCCTCCGGAATCTCCTACACCTGACCCCCGAATACGAAGTACATTCTATAGTCGACTCCCCGAAGGTATCACGGTGAACTCCAATACCCTTGTCCGCTGGTCGGGGTATGACTCATCTGAGGATTCCTGGGAGCCGGCATCCAATCTATCAGCTCCCCGTCTGGTGTCTGTGTTCCACCGTAGGCATCCTGATCGTCCCAGCGCCTTGACACCTCCTTGAGGTTCTTTTGAGGGGGGGATGTGTCATGAACTCCTCAGTTACACCTTAACTTATGTTACTACAATCTCACATACCACCTTAAGAATCAATTATCTGGCTCTCTTTTCCTTTAAAAAGCTTTCCATTTCCCATACACCTTTGCTGGTTTATTGAAGGTTGATACCCACTCACTCTCCAGCCTTTCTTGTTACTTGTCTAAAACAGAGTATCACTTGTTTCTGTGATTAGCTCTGTCTCCTTCAACTGAAGCTACTTCTCATCTAAAGCAGAAGTCACCTGTTGCAACTGCAGCACGCACGCCGCTCTAACAACTTCCAGCTTAAAAGACACAGGGCCGCAATCTGCAGAGGAGGATCAGAGAAGCTGCACGCACACAGCTGCTAGAGCCAGGTTCCGTATACAAGTGTTAGCATTGCCGTTAAGACTGTGAACTTATCTTTACCGTATGGTGTAATGTTTAACAGCGCAGCAAGCAGATACAGTATTCTTAACACTGTTTACAAATCTTTACTGCAAGGTGTATTATTTAAAGGCCCAGCAAGCTGAACCAGTAAACTTAACACTGTGAACTTATCTTCACCACAAGGTGTATTATTTAAAGGGCCAGCAAGCTGAAACATTATAAATCCACCACTGTGAACTTATCTTTACCGCAAGGTGTATTATTTAAAGGCACAGTATTACCTTAAAGGGGACCTCACTTATCTGTCACAAACCTATATAAACTGCTACTTATTATCTAAAAGTTTACATAGTACAAACTTATCTCTGGACCCAGATATAATTCACCTGATCTTACTACTTATAATTTTGAGGTGAAAATTCCGGGCTACATTAATCCAGTGTGATTAAGACTCTGTCTCCCTCACTAGCAGACAGACTTAATCACATGATACATACAAACTATTTACCAGAGGAATATTCATAATCAGACTAAAGAAACAGCAATGCAAATTGCTGATCATTACAATTTGGCTAATGATAAATCTAACACATAGTATCTAAACAACTAGAGCAATATAAACATATTACTTTAAGTTACCATTAAGATTACACTACTGTATGTAACTTTATGTCAGGATATCTATGAGTGTTATTAAATAAAATATATATGTATATTTATCTACACATAGATATATGATAAGACCAATAACTCCTTTTATTTGTGAAAACTTTTTGTAAAACAACCTCCCTCTCATTCTGAAGAACAGATTTCAAGAACAAAGGAATTGCTTTCAAAGGTTTCCTGTCTAAGGCGTGAAGTAAAAGTTCCTATCAGATCACCACTGACCCCTCGCTGCTCATGACATCTAAGAGAGAGCAAAAGGGAAAACATTTGGTTCAATTAGTGAAGCTAATTAACCAAGCCAGGATACATCATGGGATGTTGGAGACAAGATTCTCTACATAAGTCAGATAAAGCAAACATAAATTCTGAGAATATAGTAATTAGCACAGGCCTGTTATTTTCCCCTAAACCTCAGATACACATCTGTACTGGCTATGATACACATCTGTACTCGGCTAGCAGAAACACATGTTTTGTATTGTAACTCTGAAATTCATTTTAAAAGTACAACTTAGGTTTAATTTTCAATAAGGTATACCTCAGTCTTGTATATAAAATGTATATGTCCATGGATCTGAGAAATGCATTTCGGTTTGTAATAAATTTAATGGATAACATATTCTTATATTTTTCAGGCATCTAATAAGTACATATATAATTGGTGCTTTAAATAATATCATATGTTTTATACCTCGGCAAGAGATATACAGATATTAAATATTTATATGGGATAGTAATCCAATATAGATATAATTATATGAAACTACATCTGATTGCTGATCTCAAGGTATGTATAGTGATATTAAGATAACTGAGAAAGGAATTGAGTGCATGATGAAGATATTATAATCTCTTTTAAATCTTTTCATAGAAAATATGATTTTTAAACACATTTTTAAGATATTATAAGTGGAGTATATTCATGTTTAATCTTGAAATACTCAGAATAAATTATATTAAACGAACCATATATGGAACATATAATTATTAAACTAGGAGATTAAAAGTATAAAAAATAGGCATTTGATAAAAAATATAGTATAAGAACTGTATTTACTGTATAGCAGTGTTGAAAATGAAACTGTGTCTTGGTCTGCTGCCCCTGATGGCCTAAATTCAAAATTACAACAAAAGGCATTTGGCTGTTAAAAAATTACCATTTCCCAGTAGCCAATCAGAGAAGCGAGGCATATCCAAATCTATCGAATGATTAAGATATGGGGAGGAGTTTTGTCTCAGGGACAAAAATTCCCTGCACACAGAGAAAAAAAAAAAAACTTGGCTGAAAATTTTCTTGGTAACTGTTTGCAATCCTGCTGGCTGCCAGGTTTTGCTTATAGAGAGACCAGTGTGTGAACACAGTTTTCTGTAAGACAAATACGTTGGGAATACTCTTTGTGGTTAAGAGACTATCAAGATTAATTCTCTTGCAAATGTGAATAATTCTCCTATTCTCTTAGAAGTTGCCTTGTAGCTAAAGAGTTATTTGGTTATAGTTGTCCAACTAAGCATTGTTAAGTTAATGGTCATATTTTGGTATTTTATTGTGGTATTGTAATGTGATTCATTGTGAAGTAAAGTTAATTTTAAAGGTATATTTTTTTATCACCTGTGGTAGTAGAATATTATAACAGCATAAGCGTGTATAATTTGATTGCTTATAGAGAGGACCAGTGTGTGAACACAGTTTTCTGTAAGACAAATAAGTTGGGATACTCTTTGTGGATAGAGAGTCTATCAAGATTAATTCTCTTGCAAATGTGCATAATTCTCCTAAATACAATATGAACGATAGAATATTTGGATATGTAACTGAATTCCTCAAATTGGTGATCTGTTAAATAGTATAAGCAACTGTATATTTATATTTTAAATCAAAGATATTCTAAAAGCTTTATGTTAGATTGTAGTAAGTATACTGGGTATTACATATTAAATGTTTAAAAATAATTTTGTATTTTAATATCATGAATTAATTACAGTTATTTACTATAAAAAAAAATAATATATATATATAATATATATATTTATATATATATAATATATATTAGAAGTTGCCTTTATTGTAGCTAAAGAGGTTATTTCAGTCCAAATAAATTAGCATATCAATTGGATGTTTAAGTATTTTTGTTATATTGTCCAAGCTAAGCATTGTTAAGTTAACGGTCCATATTTTTGGTATTGTATTGTGGTATTTTAATGCGATTCATTGTGAGTAAAGTTAATTTTTAAAAGGTATATTTGTTTTATGACCTGTGGTTATAGAATATTATAACAGCGATAAGCTTGTATAATTTGATTGATAAGATAGTCTCTACTTAATATATTTCAATGTGTATATATAATTTTAACTAATCTAAAGAATTAATGAATAAATATTATTTTCAATTGTTTCGTAAAAAGATATCCCTGCTATATACTGACAATATTAACAAACCCATACAACAGGATTATCTATGTCCCAATAAAAAAGCAGTGTCTTAATTTGTTAAGTGCATGGTCTCCCCCAACTGGAAGAAAAAGCACTTACCTGAAACGCTGTCCGGCATGTAGACAATTACAAGGTATGAGAAGACACAGTGTTCTTCAAAGAGACCATTGAAAAAGAAAGAACAGAGTAGCCAACTCTGGCTTTTCTAAACTAGGACAGCAATTGTTAGGAAAACTCAGTAAGTACCCTCTTTACAAGTTCCTAACTGCTTTAAAGCCCACTACTACCTGATGCAAAGAATCACGTGGAATATGGCCTATACCCTAAAACATTGTTTGTAGATGAAATCAAAATTTTTCTTCAGACACTAAAACTTCACCTCCTCCATTGCACCGAAGGCAAAGAGAATGACTGGGCGTTGTGGATAAGGGAGTGATACTTAGCAGTTTAACTGTGGTGCTCTTTGCCTCCTCCTGCTGGCCAGGAGTGATATTCCCAACAGTAATTACTCAAAGCTGTGGACTCACCATATCTTAGGAAAGAACCTGGCCTTTTAGGGAAGTATGAGGGCAGGTCTGAAAAACCCTGATATAGACCCCTGAAAATAATAGAAACTTCCCTTTTAAAGACCATTATTTTAAATTATACCTGCTTTTTGAAGACAAGTTAATCTCAAGAAGCAATAATTATTGACATATTAAAAAATAAATAAAGAAAACAAAACTATCATACACATAAAAGAGCAACATTTAAACATAACCATTTTGCATGCTAATTTTTTTTATTTTTTTTTAAATATACAGAAAATTTCTGCATATGCATTTTTATATCTGTAGAGATTTAGTGCTTACTGGCTAATAAGGATAACAGAGTTTTGGTTCTATAGGGGTGCTATCTATTATTTTGCACCCCCATTGTGTGTTGGTTTAGGCTGAGGTGGAGGTGAACAAAAAAACCTTCCCTGTTGCTGTCACTTTATGGCAAGCTACGTTCCCTGAACAACCTAACTCTACCCACAGAAAATCCAATGACTTTGCCTCTACAAAGCTGACCTCACCCACAACACCTCCATGACTTAAAAGGGACAGTCAACACCAGAATTGTTGTTGTTTAAAAAGATAATCCCTTTCTTATCCATTCCCCAGTTTTGCATAACAAACACAGTTATAATAATACACTTTTTACCTCTGTAATTACCTTGCATCTAGGCCTCTGCAGACTGCCCACTTATTTCTGTTAATTTGACAGACTTGCATTTTAGCCAATCAGTGCTCACTCCGCGGGTAAGCTCATGTGCATGAGCTCAATGTTATCTATTTGAAACACATGAACTAATTCCCTCTAGTGGTGAAAAACTGTCAAAATGCTTTCAGATTAGAGGCGGCCTTCAAGGTCTAAGACATGAGGCATATGAACCTCCTAGGTTTAGCTTTCAAGTAAGAATATCAAGAGAACAAAGCAAAATTGGTGATAAAATAAATTGTAAAGTTGTTTAAATTAACATACACTATCTGAATCATGAAAGTTTTTTTTTGGACTCGACTTGTCCCTTTAACCCGAGCTTCCTGCTATTTTCAGCTCTGTGGGGTGTTTGCACCCCAAAATAGGATCTCTAGAACTGCCCAAAGCTCCCAACTGGAAGGCAGACGATACCTACACAGCCAAGATAACAAAAGGTGGTTTTATTAAGAACATTAAATATGCATTTTTCAAAACAAATCTCTCTTTTTATTGTCCTGCCAAGGCCAAAAAAATAATTGTAACTGAAGCAGATATAAAGAATGTGGACTTACATTTGCTCCTAGCTTATAGAGGAAAGCCCAAAATATAACCAACCAGAGCTTGTGGTACTTACTTATAGAGGTCAGGCTGGGGCTGTTCACATTCAATGGTCGCTTTAAGGTTATCAATGGCTTCAATAGTACGTAAGCCAGTGGTTTCCCGCACAGCAAAATAGGTCTAAAACAAAAATTAAAAAAAACACACTTTAATGCATAAATAATACTCAACCTAACCTAAAGAACAAATTAAGTACTCAAAAAAGGAATTAATGACTGCTATATATGTAAGTATATATGTGTATGTGTTCATAAAAAATAAAAAACTTTTTTTTAAAGGGACATGAAACTCAAAATCTTCCAATTTAATTCTGTTAATTAATTTGCTTTGTTCTTTTAATATCCCTTGCTGAAAAGCATACCTAGGCAGCCTCAGAGCTAGGAGCTAGCTGTTGATTGGTGGCTGCACAAATGCCTGTTGTCATTAGCTTACTAATGAGTACAGCTAGCTTCCAGTAGTGCATTGCTGCTGACTTCAATAAAGGATACTAAGAGAATGAAGCAACATTTATAACAGAAGGTCAATTAGAAAATTGTTTTTTTTGCCTTAGTCTGAGGAAAAGCTCACAATAAAATGTTTTTCCCAAGTGCTGGAAACACACTAAGTTGGGAAAAAAGTAATAGAGCAGTGACCTTGCACAAGTGTTCAACTAATACATAAATGTCAAAATCAAGATCAAAATGTGCCTACTACTTCTACCATACGATTTAAGAAGGCAGGCATGGCCCCTCATGTTAAAAGAATTGTTCAACATGACCCTATCAGTTTTCTCTACCCATACAAAAAAAAAAAAAGTTCTTCAGATTGGAGAAAGTTATAGCCTATCTTAAATAACTCCAATTAGGTATAAAAAAAAATCTGAAGCCAAAAGTATGGGTAGGTGTATATAATAGAAGGGGAGGCACCATGAAGATTTTTCCAATAAGATGCACCAGTACTGAACATGCAGTTATTCTTCTAGCGATATTAAATAATAGTCACTGTTAACTGATTATGCCTGAGCCACTACAATGTTAACAGGCCCATGATAACTGGAGTATTATCTTAAGTCAGGTAAATAAAAAACTATTGATTGGCACAAGAATGTCTGGAGCTAAGCAAAGCTATTCATAGAAAATTAAAAAGCAAGGAAGTGCGCCAACATAACAGTCTGTAAATGAAAGTGCAATCTAGTAAACCCATTAGCATGTACATACATTAAACATCTCTTTATCTTGGTTTTACTACAGGGAGTGCAGAATTATTAGGCAAGTTGTATTTTTGAGGATTAATTTTATTATTGAACAACAACCATGTTCTCAATGAACCCAAAAAAACTCATTAATATCAAAGCTGAATAGTTTTGGAAGTAGTTTTTAGTTTGTTTTTAGTTATAGCTATTTTAGGGGGATATCTGTGTGTGCAGGTGACTATTACTGTGCATAATTATTAGGCAACTTAACAAAAAACAAATATATACCCATTTCAATTAATTTATTTTTTACCAGTGAAAACCAATATAACATATCAACATTCACAAATATACATTTCTGACATTCAAAAACAAAACAAAAACAAATCAGTGACCAATATAGCCACCTTTCTTTGCAAGGACACTCAAAAGCCTGCCATCCATGAATTCTGTCAGTGTTTTGATCTGTTCTCCATCAACATTGCGTGCAGCAGCAACCACAGCCTCCCAGACACTGTTCAGAGAGGTGTACTGTTTTTCCCATCCTTGTAAATCTCACATTTGATGATGGACCACAGGTTCTCAATGGGGTTCAGATCAGGTGAACAAGGAGGCCATGTCATTAGATTTTCTTCTTTTATACCCTTTCTTGCCAGCCACGCTGTGGAGTACTTGGACGCGTGTGATGGAGCATTGTCCTGCATGAAAATCATGTTTTTCTTGAAGGATGCAGACTTCTTCCTGTACCACTGCTTGAAGAAGGTGTCTTCCAGAAACTGGCAGTAGGACTGGGAGTTGAGCTTGACTCCATCCTCAACCCGAAAAGGCCCCACAAGCTCATCTTTGATGATACCAGCCCAAACCAGTACTCCACCTCCACCTTGCTGGCGTCTGAGTCGGACTGGAGCTCTCTGCCCTTTACCAATCCAGCCACGGGCCCATCCATCTGGCCCATCAAGACTCACTCTCATTTCATCAGTCCATAAAACCTTAGAAAAATCAGTCTTGAGATATTTCTTGGCCCAGTCTTGACGTTTCTTCTTGTGTGTCTTGTTCAGTGGTGGTCGTCTTTCAGCCTTTCTTACCTTGGCCATGTCTTGTGCTTTTGGGCACTCCAGTGATGTTGCAGCTCTGAATATGGCCAAACTGGTGGCAAGTGGCATCTTGGCAGCTGCCACACTTGACTTTTCTCAGTTCATGGGCAGTTATTTTTGCGCCTTTGTTGTTTCACACGCTTCTTGCTACCCTGTGACTATTTGAATGAAACGCTTGATTGTTCGATGATCACGCTTCAGAAGCTTTGCAATTTTAAGAGTGCTGCATCCCTCTGCAAGATCTCACTATTTTTTACTTTTCTGAGCTGTCAAGTCCTTCTTTTGACCCATTTTGCCAAAGGAAAGGAAGTTGCCTAATAATTATGCACACCTGATATAGGGTGTTGATGTCATTAGACCACACCCCTTCTCATTACAGAGATGCACATCACCTAATATGCTTAATTGGTAGTAGGCTTTCGAGACTATAAAGCTTGGAGTAAGACAACATGCATAAAGAGGATGATGTGGTCAAAATACTCATTTGCCTAATAATTCTGCACACAGTGTAAATCTCGCACATCCAGATCTCTAGTGAGTATTTTCCACAACAACAAACATTTCCATAAACACTAGGGATTTGTTTGATGCACAGGAGCAAGAGCAGAGCTCCAGCAATGTGAAATTGTGAAATAGAAACATACTAACCGGATTTAGAAATATACTTCATAATTGACACTTTGAGCAGGTAGAAACACCTTTAAGGATTTGTTATCAATATATACCAAACCATTTCCACCAGCTTCAGTTTAAAGGGACATTAAACGCTATTTTGTTAGAGAATGTTATTTTAGCATCAATGAATCTGCAATGCTCTGTTTTTAACCCTGTAAATGAGTTATTCAAGTGGGAAATAGCTGAGCACTTTAACTATGTGTTTAACCCATTTGCAGGGTCACTAGTGTTAAAATTATATGCTCAAACTAAACAAAAAGGTGTCTTAAAGCAACCCTACACTGTGACATACCCAGAACCTGCAGATAATTGACTATATGGGAAATGAATGCTTTAGGGTTATTTTTGTATTCAACATAGGTGTTTTGGCTAATTGAAACCACAACCCATTGTACAAAAGAACATTTCCATTCAAATGAGCTAAGCCTACAGGAACACAGATCTCTTTAGCTTATTTCTCTCTATGGGTGGTGGTCTCAATGTGCAACACCCCATATTTTAATTGTAAGAATAAACCTAAAGAAACTATTTAAAATACATTTAATATTATCCAGCTGGTCATTGGAAACAAATTAAAACTGAAAAGTTACAGTACAATAGTGTTCTGCTATTAGTACTGCTGTCTGGATCAGTGGCAGTTTCCACTCAGGACCAGCAGTGTTCTGCGGTCCCAAGTAGTACTTTAACTATGTGTTTAACCCATTTGCAGTCTCAATTGATCTTTTTGTTCTTAAGGGTCATCTAATTCTATGTTTATAAGTTTATTTATAAAACTTGTTTGCGGTGGCATTTAGCTCCAAAATAGCTAAAAAAATACCTCTATTCTTAGGGAGCAGACAGACAATTTGGAGAAACTGAGACCAACTAAATGCACTGAAGGACCATACTGTTGCTCTTAGGTATTAAGCTGGATTATTAAGCACACTCAATGACAGGCAAAACCAACCAAATTATCCTTTATTAAATAACGTAGGACATTTTGAATATCACAGGTTTAGGAACAAAATAAAAAATCAGAGATGTTAAAAAGCACTTGAAGTTTGACTCTCCATCCAGACTTGCAGTGGTAACAGTGCAAGTGCCATCCTCACAGCTTGAAGATAAAGTATCAGGTCACATGGAAAAGTCTCATTGTCCTTACTTCGACTATGTCCCCAACCTAAGATTATAAAAATAAAAAAAAACATTCAAAATAGCCAATGTACACCTAGAGTGCACGCACAATTTAAAGGGAAATGAAACCCAATTTGTTTCTTTCATGATTCGGATAGAGCATGCAATTTTACTCAACTTTCTAATTTACTCCTATTATCAATTTTTATTCGTTCTCTTGGTATCTTTATTTAAAAAGACATGAATGTAAGCTTAGGAGCTGGCCCATTTTTTTGGTCCGTCTCCTATGCTCCTAGGAGCAACTGGCTAACTGTGCATAAATGCCTTATTTAATTGGTTTACCATGTGTTCAGCTAGCTCCCAGTAATGCATAGCTCCTCCTTCAACAATGGATACCAATACAATTAAGCAAATTTGATAATAGAAGAAAATTGAAAAGCTCTTTAAAATCACATGTTCTATCTGAATCATCTAATAAAAATGTGGGTATTCATAGTGTAGTAAGATAGTGTAGCTACCAGGCAAAAATGGAAAATAAATCTATTTGGGTTTTCCAACAAAAGAATGTGTTTAGAGTACTTGTCTGTGGATCATAACGGCCAAGGAATAGACGCCGTATCTTAAGAGCTACTTAAAACCGTATAATCTGCTTCTTGTAACTGGCTCAGAAACATTCTGAAACAAATTCATGTAGTGAAAATGTTTCTGTCTTATTTGTACATTTATTCATTCAAAACCTTCCGGCTTAAGAATTTACTTAACAAGAGGACAAATTTGGCAAATTAAAATTATTTGCTATTTGTTTTATGGAGAACCTAAAGAAGGTAGAAGTCTTTAAAGGGACATTAAACCCACACATTTTCTTTCATGATTCAGATAGAGAATACAATTTTAAACAACATTCCAATTTACTTATATTATTTAATTTGCTTCCTTCTTTAGATATCCATTGTTGAAGAAATAGCAATGCACCTGGGTGAGCTAATCACATAAGGCAACTATGTGCAGCCACCAATCAGCAGCTACTGAGCCGATCTAAATATGTTTTTCAGCAAAGGATATCAAGAGAATGAAGCACATTAGATAATAGAAGTAAATTGGAAAGTTGTTTAAAATTGTATGCTCTCTCTAAAATCACAAGAATTTGTTTTTTGGGTTTAATGTTCCTTTAACAGAGGGGAGTATTATTTTTTTTAGCCTTAAAGGGATACTAAATCCCAAAAATTGTCTTTAATGATTCAGATAGAGCATGCAACTTTAAGCAACTTTCTAATTTACTCCTATTATCAATTTCTTCGTTCTCTTGCTATCTTTATTTAAAAAGCAGGAATGCAAAGCTTAGGAGGTGGCCCATTTTTGGTTCACAACTTGGGTTACACTTGCTAATTGGTTGGATAAATGTAGTCACCAATAAGCAAGCACTATCCAGGGTGCTGAACCTAAAATGAGCCAGCTCTTAAGCTTTACATTCCTGCTTTTTAAATAAAGATAGCAAGAGAACAAAGAAAAATTGATAAAGTAGTAAATTATTTAGAAAGTTGCTTAAAATTGCATTGCATTGGGCGGAGGAAGCTGGAGCGGCTGTCAAGATTAAAAGGTATTTTTTCACAACACAAGTGAAATGTAAATTTTGATGAATTAAAGTGCCCCTGTTATAAATCGAATCTTTAAAAACCGGGCACTTTAACATCAAAATTTACATTCACTTTAAGCTGCTACATTTTGGCGGCTTTTAGGTCTTACTGCTTGTGTTTTTTTCGATTAGCATTCAAGCAGCATCAGAAAATGGAGAGTATCTAAATTATGTTAAACGTCTCTAATGTAACAGCACAAACAAAACTGATATGGATGTGTTACCAGAACTGAAGAATGTTAAACAATATGAAAACTATTTACCCTAATTTTTTCACTTTCTTTTTTGACAGAATTGGAATTCTCAACAATGTAAACGGTGCTCTTATTGACTTCATTGTCAGCTCGATGCCGAAGCCAATCTTCGTAACCCTAAAAGAAGAAATAACTCTAATTATGTGTAAACCCATGGCAAAATGTGCATCAGCTGTGCACAGACATATTTCAAAAGTTCCATTCAGAGTTAAACAAAGAAACTAAGACAGAGTTCAAATAAAATAAATTCATGCAAGAGGTGAGGTTCTCGCAAAATATTGATAACAGGGGAATTCAGTTCTATTAAAAGGAACAGTAAACACCTTGAGATTTTTATATAAAATGTTTAGTTATGTATAATGAAACATCTTTATATTTCTATTATTCATTTTGACCCATTTTCATGTAATTTAGCTCAGAAAATTTAACACTCTGGGGCATATTTATCAAAGTGCGAGCGGATATGATACAATGTAGCGTATCATGTCCGCTGCACATCGATAAATGCCGACAGCATACGCTGTCGGCATTTATCATTGCACCAGCAGTTCTTGTGAACTGCTTGTGCAATACCGCCCGCCCCGGAGCTTGATAATTCGGCCCCTTTGTAATGGTTGGAACCTGAAATGAACCTGCTGTCTTTTCAAGGCTATCTCTGCTACATATCTGCCCCTAATTGACATTATCAGATAACAACTGCAAAATAATGCATTTTATACTACATAATGACCGTGGCTATCCTTGTTGTCTGCAGACTAAAGCCCAGATTGGCTACTCTGCCACAGAACAAATTGAAGCTCATCTTCTATCTGAAAGTACCAATTGTTTGGGAAAGTAAGAAGAGAGACATAGGGGCATATTTATCAAAGTGCGAGCGGACATGATACGATGTAGTGTATCAAGTCCGCTGCACATCGATAAATGCCAACAGCATACGCTGTCTGCATTTATCATTGCACAAGCAGTTCACCAAAACTGCTTGTGCAAAACTGCTCCCTGCAGATTTGAGGCCCATCAGCTGCTAGCAGGGGGTGTCAATCAAACCGATCATATTTGATCGGGTTGATTTCTGTCCGCCGCCTCAGAGCAGGCGGATAAGTTATGAAGCAGCGGTCTTTTAGACCATTCGGAGCTTGATATTTTCGGCCCAATGTGTGAGTTGCACTTTGAGTGGCTCAGTGAAAGGTTCAGAGTACTGCTTCTTGTCTGTAATTTCAGGGCTAAAAATGGGCACATATTAGAGGAGGCGACACCTGTGCAAAAAGTAGGTATATATCTCAGTGGTTACACAACTAGGCCTCATGTGGTATATGAGGTGTTGTCTGCAGCTACATAAATAAATACACTGTTAAAAGTAAGGCTTTAATATCTCTCTGGTTCCTCAAATACTAAATGAGGCTTGATTTGTTAGGGATCTGTTAGCTTTACCCCTTTAAATGTGTTAGGCCTTATTATGTTGAGATTAAAGAGATACTAAAAAACACATTTTTTTCTTTCACGATTCAGATAGAGCATGCAATTTTAAGCAACTTACACCTATCATCAATTTTTCTTCATTCTCTTGCTAGCTTTATTTTTTTTATTTTATTTTTTAAAAAAGCAGGAATATAAACCTTAGGAGCATGCCCATTTTTTGTTCAGAACCTGGGTTATACTTGCTTATTGGTGGCTAAATGTAGCACTATCCAGGGTGCTGAAGCTAAAATAGGCCAGCTCCTAAGCTTTACATTCCTGCTTGTTAAAGGGACAGTCTAGTCCAAAATAAACTTTTAAGATTCTGATAGGGCATGTAATTTTAAACGATTTTCCAATATACTTTTATCACCAATTTTGCTTTGTTCTCTTGGTATGCTTAGTTGAAAGCTTAACCTAACCTAGGAGGTTCATACGCTAATTTCTTAGACCTTAAAGGCCACCTCTTTTCAGAATGCATTTTATCAGTTTTTCACCACTAGAGGGTGTTAGTTCATGTGTTTCATATAGATAACACTGTGCTCATGCACGTGAAGTTATCTGGGAGCCAGCACTGATTGGCTAAACTGCAAGTCTGTCAAAAGAAGTGAAATAAAGGGGCAGTTTGCAGAGGCTTAGATACAAGATAATCACAGAGGTTAAAAGTATATTATTATAACTGTGTTGGTTATGCAAAACTGGGGAATGGGTAATAAAGGGATTATCTATCTTTTAAAACAATAAAAATTCTGGTGTAGACTGTCCCTTTAAATATAGATAGCAAGAGAATGAAGAAAAATGAATAATAGGGGAAAATTAGAAAGTTGCGTAAAAATGAATGCTCTATCTGAATCATGAAAGGAAAAAAACAGAATTTATGTTTACCTGATAAATTACTTTCTCCAACGGTGTGTCCGGTCCACGGCGTCATCCTTACTTGTGGGATATTCTCTTCCCCAACAGGAAATGGCAAAGAGCCCAGCAAAGCTGGTCACATGATCCCTCCTAGGCTCCGCCTACCCCAGTCATTCGACCGACGTTAAGGAGGAATATTTGCATAGGAGAAACCATATGATACCGTGGTGACTGTAGTTAAAGAAAATAAATTATCAGACCTGATTAAAAAAACCAGGGCGGGCCGTGGACCGGACACACCGTTGGAGAAAGTAATTTATCAGGTAAACATAAATTCTGTTTTCTCCAACATAGGTGTGTCCGGTCCACGGCGTCATCCTTACTTGTGGGAACCAATACCAAAGCTTTAGGACACGGATGAAGGGAGGGAGCAAATCAGGTCACCTAAATGGAAGGCACCACGGCTTGCAAAACCTTTCTCCCAAAAATAGCCTCAGAAGAAGCAAACGTATCAAACTTGTAAAATTTGGTAAAAGTGTGCAGTGAAGACCAAGTCGCTGCCCTACATATCTGATCAACAGAAGCCTCGTTCTTGAAGGCTCATGTGGAAGCCACAGCCCTAGTGGAATGAGCTGTGATTCTTTCAGGAGGCTGCCGTCCGGCAGTCTCGTAAGCCAATCTGATGATGCTTTTAATCCAAAAAGAGAGAGAGGTAGAAGTTGCTTTTTGACCTCTCCTTTTACCAGAATAAACAACAAACAAGGAAGATGTTTGTCTAAAATCCTTTGTAGCATCTAAATAGAATTTTAGAGCGCGAACAACATCCAAATTGTGCAACAAACGTTCCTTCTTCGAAACTGGTTTCGGACACAAAGAAGGCACGACTATCTCCTGGTTAATGTTTTTGTTAGAAACAACTTTTGGAAGAAAACCAGGTTTAGTACGTAAAACCACCTTATCTGCATGGAACACCAGATAAGGAGGAGAACACTGCAGAGCAGATAATTCTGAAACTCTTCTAGCAGAAGAAATTGCAACCAAAAACAAAACTTTCCAAGATAATAACTTAATATCAACGGAATGTAAGGGTTCAAACGGAACCCCCTGAAGAACTGAAAGAACTAAGTTGAGACTCCAAGGAGGAGTCAAAGGTTTGTAAACAGGCTTGATTCTAACCAGAGCCTGAACAAAGGCTTGAACATCTGGCACAGCTGCCAGTTTTTTGTGAAGTAACACAGACAAGGCAGAAATCTGTCCCTTCAAGGAACTTGCAGATAATCCTTTCTCCAATCCTTCTTGAAGAAAGGATAGAATCTTAGGAATCTTTACCTTGTCCCAAGGGAATCCTTTAGATTCACACCAACAGATATATTTTTTCCATATTTTGTGGTAAATTTTTCTAGTTACAGGCTTTCTGGCCTGAACAAGAGTATTAATAACAGAATCTGAGAACCCTCGTTTTGATAAGATCAAGCGTTCAATCTCCAAGCAGTCAGCTGGAGTGAGACCAGATTCGGATGTTCGAACGGACCTTGAACAAGAAGGTCTCGTCTCAAAGGTAGCTTCCATGGTGGAGCCGATGACATATTCACCAGATCTGCATACCAAGTCCTGCGTGGCCACGCAGGAGCTATCAAGATCACCGACGCCCTCTCCTGATTGATCCTGGCTACCAGCCTGGGGATGAGAGGAAACGGCGGGAATACATAAGCTAGTTTGAAGGTCCAAGGTGCTACTAGTGCATCTACTAGAGTCGCCTTGGGATCCCTGGATCTGGACCCGTAGCAAGGAACCTTGAAGTTCTGACGAGAGGCCATCAGATCCATGTCTGGAATGCCCCACAGTTGAGTAATTTGGGCAAAGATTTCCGGATGGAGTTCCCACTCCCCCGGATGCAATGTCTGACGACTCAGAAAATCCGCTTCCCAATTTTCCACTCCTGGGATGTGGATTGCAGACAGGTGGCAGGAGTGAGTCTCCGCCCATTGAATGATTTTGGTCACTTCTTCCATCGCCAGGGAACTCCTTGTTCCCCCCTGATGGTTGATGTACGCAACAGTCGTCATGTTGTCTGATTGAAACCGTATGAACTTGGCCTTTGCTAGCTGAGGCCAAGCCTTGAGAGCATTGAATATCGCTCTCAGTTCCAGAATATTTATCGGTAGAAGAGATTCTTCCCGAGACCAAAGACCCTGAGCTTTCAGGGATCCCCAGACCGCGCCCCAGCCCATCAGACTGGCGTCGGTCGTGACAATGACCCACTCTGGTCTGCGGAAGGTCATCCCTTGTGACAGGTTGTCCAGGGACAGCCACCAACGGAGTGAGTCTCTGGTCCTCTGATTTACTTGTATCTTCGGAGACAAGTCTGTATAGTCCCCATTCCACTGACTGAGCATGCACAGTTGTAATGGTCTTAGATGAATGCGCGCAAAAGGAACTATGTCCATTGCCGCTACCATCAAACCTATTACTTCCATGCACTGCGCTATGGAAGGAAGAGGAACGGAATGAAGTGTTTGACAAGAGTTTAGAAGTTTTGTTTTTCTGGCCTCTGTCAGAAAAATCCTCATTTCTAAGGAGTCTATTATTGTTCCCAAGAAGGGAACCCTTGTCGACGGAGATAGAGAACTCTTTTCCACGTTCACTTTCCATCCGTGAGATCTGAGAAAGGCCAGGACAATGTCCGTGTGAGCCTTTGCTTGAGGAAGGGACGACGCTTGAATCAGAATGTCGTCCAAGTAAGGTACTACTGCAATGCCCCTTGGTCTTAGCACCGCTAGAAGGGACCCTAGTACCTTTGTGAAAATCCTTGGAGCAGTGGCTAATCCGAAAGGAAGCGCCACGAACTGGTAATGCTTGTCCAGGAATGCGAACCTTAGGAACCGATGATGTTCCTTGTGGATAGGAATATGTAGATACGCATCCTTTAAATCCACCGTGGTCATGAATTGACCTTCCTGGATGGAAGGAAGAATTGTTCGAATGGTTTCCATTTTGAACGATGGAACCTTGAGATCTAAGATTGGTCTGAACGTTCCCTCTTTTTTGGGAACTATGAACAGATTGGAGTAGAACCCCATCCCTTGTTCTCCTAATGGAACAGGATGAATCACTCCCATTTTTAACAGGTCTTCTACACAATGTAAGAATGCCTGTCTCTTTATGTGGTCTGAAGACAATTGAGACCTGTGGAACCTCCCCCTTGGGGGAAGCCCCTTGAATTCCAGAAGATAACCTTGGGAGACTATTTCTAGTGCCCAAGGATCCAGAACATCTCTTGCCCAAGCCTGAGCGAAGAGAGAGAGTCTGCCCCCCACCAGATCCGGTCCCGGATCGGGGGCCAACATTTCATGCTGTCTTGGTAGCAGTGGCAGGTTTCTTGGCCTGCTTTCCCTTGTTCCAGCCTTGCATTGGTCTCCAGGCTGGCTTGGCTTGAGAAGTATTACCCTCTTGCTTAGAGGACGTGGCACTTGGGGCTGGTCCGTTTCTACGAAAGGGACGAAAATTAGGTTTATTTTTGGCCTTGAAAGACCTATCCTGCGGAAGGGCGTGGCCCTTACCCCCAGTGATATCAGAGATAATCTCTTTCAAGTCAGGGCCAAACAGCGTTTTCCCCTTGAAAGGAATGTTAAGGAGTTTGTTCTTGGAAGACGCATCCGCTTACCAAGATTTCAACCAAAGCGCTCTACGCGCCACAATAGCAAACCCAGAATTCTTCGCCGCTAACCTAGCCAATTGCAAAGTGGCGTCTAGGGTGAAAGAATTAGCCAATTTGAGAGCACGGATTCTGTCCATAATCTCCTCATAAGGAGGAGAATCACTATCGATCGCCTTTACTAGCTCATCGAACCAGAAACACGCGGCTGTAGTGACAGGGACAATGCATGAAATTGGTTGTAGAAGGTAACCTTGCTGAACAAACATCTTTTTAAGCAAACCTTCTAATTTTTTATCCATAGGATCTTTGAAAGCACAACTATCTTCTATGGGTATAGTGGTGCGTTTGTTTAAAGTAGAAACCGCTCCCTCGACCTTGGGGACAGTCTGCCATAAGTCCTTTCTAGGGTCGACCATAGGAAACAATTTTTTTAAATATGGGGGGAGGGACGAAAGGTATACCGGGCCTTTCCCATTCTTTATTTACAATGTCCGCCACCCGCTTGGGTATAGGAAAAGCTTCTGGGAGCCCCGGGACCTCTAGGAACTTGTCCATTTTACATAGTTTCTCTAAGCCATCTCCGTGGGATGTTGCCTGTACAACGGCAAAGAGAATGACTGGGGTAGGCGGAGCCTAGGAGGGATCATGTGACCAGCTTTGCTGGGCTCTTTGCCATTTCCTGTTGGGGAAGAGAATATCCCACAAGTAAGGATGACGCCGTGGACCGGACACACCTATGTTGGAGAAATTGGGTTTAGTATCCCTTTAGATTTCTCTGTGAATTTTTGAATTGAAATGTTTACATACTATTATGAGCTTTTAGGTGCCTAGAAATATATCAAATCCCAGATATGTTTTAAAAGTGCTAGATGTGAGATTTTATGACTAGGATGGGTCAGCAAGAAGACAATGTAAACATTAATTACTTACAAAGAGAAGCCTTGCAGAGCCCTCAAGGTGCACCTCAGCAATCTTTATTTGATGCTCTGCTGAGTATTGTTATGTTGATGAGTGCACCTTTTCTTTCTTGTCTCTCCAATTTTAATAAACATAAGTCAATTATGCATGCAGTTTTAGACTTTTTATGCTTAGTAAAAGTAATTATTTTTCATGTGGAAGTATATTATCTTATTATCCCTAGCACATACGTTTTCTGTATCTATACACACATAAACTTAAACAGTGTTTTTAGTACTTCAAATGTGAGATACAGAGGTGTTTTATTCATTTTTTTATTTTTTTTAAACACCATGCAAAAAAGAAAAGCAAGTGGCATTCACACTTTCAAGTAGTTATAATGAAATGTATTCAGTGATCAAGCTGGTATATATACTCATCAATTCTAATTGTCTCACAGAATAATCATTTTACATCTCCTTCAAAGATTAGCGCACAGACTGCATGACTGGGGCCTACACACATAAGATTAAAATGCACGTCGGATGATTACACTGTGTTTGAGCAATACAAATTAAAACATAAATAGGCACTTTTTTCAATACTCTAATGAAGTAATGAGACTGTTTTCACAAACAGATTGTTCAAAAGCTATAATTAATGTATACAAACGAGGAACATTATCTCATGTTGGAAATAAAAAACATGAGGCAGATACATAACAAAAAACTTTTGTTTATTTATAAAGATATAACTGATCAATTATATTATTTGTTTCGAACACAATTTATTAAAAAAATCTGTGGTTCATTTATATTTTTGAACAATATTAAGGCTTCACACTATTATTGAGACCAAGAATTATCTTTTAATTAAATTTACTAATGTATATTGTAACATTAAACAAGAACTAAGTCCCCAGAGGGCGCTAACAATAGTATTGACATAAATATACCAATATAGTATAGGGTAAAAATGACAAAGTTACTTCAGCATTAAAAACGATCCTTAAAAAAATATAATAATAAAATGTAGATATGAATATAAAATGTAAAATGGAAAGGGGAACCTCATTAAATGTTGTCAAACTCTGTTGGATAGTCCATAATCATCCTAGACAGTTCCAATATGTGTGTGTGGTTTCATATGCTTCCCCAATATGAAATAATGGAGCTTCAATGTTGACGGCTGCACTCTTCAAACACTGTCCCCAGCTGGGAATAGGATTTCTAGAAATGGATGAAAAAGAGGCGCACAAATGTGTGTATCTGTATGTACTGGAACACACTGAACTGCTGGTAATATATGTGCAGGGTACTCACACAGTTTCACAGCACACCAATGTGCTTGTGGAAGCGGGCTGGTAATCAGAGCAAACCAGCTGGCTCTTCTCCGGTATTCAGGAAACCGTCAACTCCTGGTAGTGGCTTGCTTGTTCTCAGCGTATATATTAAAGACCAAAAGTATTTAGTAAAACCAAAATACTTTAATAAAACATGTTCGTATACAGGCTTGAGAAATAACAATGTATTTGACAAGCAAGGAAATATTTTTTGTCAATTTTGCAACGCGTTTCTCGGCTCTCTTGGCCGTTTCATCAGGCATACTTAAAATGTTCAAAACCGGCTTTTTTATTGCCGCCACTACCAGTCGAAATACAACCACGCCTCCATTGTAGGTGTGTATTCGTGAACCAATCACTATCCTGTATGGTCTAATATTCTGGTGACTCCCCCATCAATACGTATATCGCGTCATGATCTGACTCGCTCACGCGATTACTGAATGAGTGTGTAAGTATGAGGTCCCTAATAGCGTGTATACCACTAACTTGTTATTACGTTAAATGTCATTTTGAAAGGGGGGGAAACTATTGCGCAAGATGTCTGGGTATCAATTATGGACTTACTAGCTTATCTTCCAACTGTTAGTGACAATTATATTTGCGGTGATCATGTATGCGATTACTACTAGGGCTAACATACTATGATCAATGTTACCTTATTCAACTATAAATATAAGTGACTTAATAATAAGTGAAAAACATATATACAGTTGTATTACATAAATATTTATATTAGATTTCAGTGAAACCTTAACTTCTAATTCTTTATATATATATATATATATATATATATATATATATATATATATATATATATATATATATATATATATATATGTGTGGAAATTCGAAAAGATTGTATATACAGTGTTAATTCACCTGAGACATGATTTTATATATATATATATATATATATATATATATATATATATATATAAATATATCGCGCATCAAATGGATTGTGATACGTAACTATAAATAACAGTGGATAATATAGAAAAGTGTGATTCTGTTAAATCTATAATAACATGTCTATGCGTAATTACATATTAAATTTTAAATTGCTAATATATACGTGTATCGGTGAGAACTGTTCATCCAAATAATGACTGTGAGAGTGTACTTAACATAAGTGAAAAAAATGTGCACGTATTTGTGGTTGAGTTAACATTATAACCTGTGTGTGTGTGTGTGGTTTACCTTTATGAACTAATGTGTACATAAATAAAATAGATAACTTATTGCCATTTCATTCATGGCGATATCTAGCATCTCTGTTAATGATCCAAAACCTACCAATGAAGGCGTGAATAATATGAAAGTTTAAAAACAATAAAAAAGAGAATAAAAAATAAAAATAAAAGAATTATACTCTCGTGAATGTTCATACATATACATAGCTAACCAATAAAATAGCCATTATTAGTTGTTTACTGATACCTATATTACACAGATACTATCTGTACAGTATTCCCATTCAGCGGGTAAATACCCTTACATCAATAATAAGTTACACAATAAAATTGTATGTGTGATTGTGGTAGACATATAGTACATTATATCATACAATATACAAAACCAAAAATAATACTTTTTTAGGGTATACCTAGATTGAATGAACTAAAAACATAAAAACTAGTTGTTGAAAATGGATATATGCTTATATACATAGACTAAATGACACCTATGAATATGTTCACCCACCCATATGCATACATACATATATACACATAAACCCACATATATAAACAACGTGATATAGAATAAATGAACCTCTATTTCTATTCTGATATTTGCTGGGGAAATTATATTGCTGTTATAGTGTATACCACAGAATTAGATATTTTCATATCTGGTTACATTTTGCCGATCGAATATATCAAAAATATCAGAAGGCTGCTAAATCAACCACTTCATTAAGCCCATTTGGAAACAAAGATCCAAACTTAAAAAACTACCTGTTGGTTTTTTCTGTGTTCCCCCTACAATTGATCTCTTAGCGATCACTACTTTGCTGGGGGCCAAAGATTACCCACAATAAAACAATCTTTGGCCCCCAGCAAAGTAGTGATCTCTAAGAGATCAATTGTAGGGGGAACACAGAAAAAACCAACAGGTAGGAAGGGGATACACAAATGTGGCAAACAAAGATGCCACATGTGTGACCATATAACTCATGGTGTTCACACAATCAAATCTCACACGACTGGAGAAACTTTTTCTATCAAAGAATCACTGACATGTAGCTCTTCATTTGTAGTATATGTACTATCCTGCAAATGCGGGGTACAATACTTGGGACGTACGACACAAAATGTACGCACAAGGTGGAGCGAACATAGTAGGAACGTAAAAAATAAATCAACAAAACACAGTGTATCCAGACACTATATTCAGGAACATAATGGAGAACATTGTCCCTACAGTATTACCCCATTAGAAAGCATCCCCGTATCCAATAAATATAATAGGTTTACCAGGTTACGCCAAAGGGAAACCTTTTGGATTTTTAAGTTTGGATCTTTGTTTCCAAATGGGCTTAATGAAGTGGTTGATTTAGCAGCCTTCTGATATTTTTGATATATTCGATCGGCAAAATGTAACCAGATATGAAAATATCTAATTCTGTGGTATACACTATAACAGCAATATAATTTCCCCAGCAAATATCAGAATAGAAATAGAGGTTCATTTATTCTATATCACGTTGTTTATATATGTGGGTTTATGTGTATATATGTATGTATGCATATGGGTGGGTGAACATATTCATAGGTGTCATTTAGTCTATGTATATAAGCATATATCCATTTTTAACAACTAGGTTTTATGTTTTTAGTTCATTGGTGTGTATATTCAATCTAGGTATACCCTAAAAAAGTATTATTTTTGGTTTTGTATATTGTATGATATAATGTACTATATGTCTACCACAATCACACATACAATTTTATTGTGTAACTTATTATTGATGTAAGGGTATTTACCCGCTGAATGGGAATACTGTACAGATAGTATCTGTGTAATATAGGTATCAGTAAACAACTAATAATGGCTATTTTATTGGTTAGGTATGTATATGTATGAACATTCACGAGAGTATAATTCTTTTATTTTTATTTTTTATTCTCTTTTTTATTGTTTTTAAACTTTCATATTATTCACGCCTCTATTGGTAGGTTTTGGATCATTAACAGAGATGCTAGATAACAGAATCACACTTTTCTATATTATCCACTGTTATTTATAGTAACGTATCACAATCCATTTGATGCGCGATATATTTATATTCATATATATATATATAATCATGTCTCAGGTGAATTAACACTGTATATACAATCTTTTCGAATTTCCACATATAGATATATATATATAAAGAATTAGAAGTTAAGGTTTCACTGAGATCTAATATAAATATTTATGTAATACCACTGTATATATGTTTTTCACTTATTATTAAGTCACTTATATTTATAGTTGAATAAGGTAACATTGATCATAGTATGTTAGCCCTAGTAGTAATCGCATACATGATCACCGCAAATATAATTGTCACTAACAGTTGGAATATAAGCTAGTAAGTCCATAATTGATACCCAGACATCTTGCGCAATAGTTTTTCCCCCTTTCAAAATGACATTTAACGTAATAACAAGTTAGTGGTATACACGCTATTAGGGACCTCATACTTACACACTCATTCAGTAATCGCGTGAACGAGTCATATCATGACACGATATACGTATTGATGGGGGAGTCACCAGAGTATTAGACCATACAGGATAGTGATTAGTTCACGAATACACACCTACAATGGAGGCGTGGCTGTATTTCGACTGGTAGTGGCAGCAATAAAAAAGCCGGTTTTGAACATTTTAAGTATGCCTGATGAAACGGCCAGGAGAGCCGAGAAACGCGTTGCAAAATTGACAAAAAATATTTCCTTGCTTGTCAAAGACATTGTTATTTCTCAAGCCTGTATACGAACATGTTTTATTAAAGTATTTTGGTTTTACTAAATACTTTTGGTCTTTAATATATACGCTGAAAACAAGCAAGCCACTACCAGGAGTTGACGGTTTCCTGAATACCGGAGAAGAGCTAGCTGGTTTGCTCTGATTACCAGCCCGCTTCCACAAGCACATTGGTGTGCTGTGAAACTGTGTGAGTACCCTGCACATATATTGCCAGCAGTTCAGTGTGTTCCAGTACATACAGATACACACATTTGTGCGCCTCTTTTTCATCCATTTCTAGTAAATTGTAACATGTTGGTTTATTGTTATTCTTTAAGATATTAACCATGTTTTGTGGGGGGTTATAAATTTAATTTCTTAATTTGTATATATGTTGGAGATGATTAGTTACTTTACCTGTTTAATTGCGGTTACGGTGATCACAAAAAAAAGAGGAAGGCCACTTGTTACTGGGCTTGTTGGTGTATCTACAATCGCCTGTAAAAATAATGAATTTTTCATGCATTACAAAGCAACTGAATTGATTTGAGTAAAGTAAAACAGTGATATAATTAATCACCAATATCAGAAAGGTCCTAAAGCCTGCCATGCAAAACACTTCTATAGTGTTATAGTCATATTGGTACCTTTAATTAGCATTAAAGGGATACTAAACACAAATTGTAAACCACATGATTATAAACCTTTATATACAAGAATCATTTTGCAATAAAAACTTCTGCTTTAATTTGTCAAATAAGTATATTGTTTTGTTTATTCTTTTCACTGATTTCTCTGTCCCCAGAACAAAAGAACCCCTGCTAACCAATCACAAACTAATATTTAGCTAGAGCACAAACTCTGTTTGCACATGTGCAGACTGGGGTAACCTGCACTCTTGTATTCCCTTAAGAAGGTTTAGCACTGATTCAGCATAGCTACTATTGCAGAGTAATTTGCTTTTGTGACTGTTGATGCAAAACTGATAATCCACCTTTTTAAAAGCATGTGACACCATAGAAGCTTAGAGAGGGAGGGAAAAGTAAACAAAAGCTCACATAAATTGCCTAAAAGTATTAAACCAAGCCTTCCTGAGAGAAAGTGAAACAAACACATTTTTAGATGCATTTTACAACAAAAAGATGCAAGATAAATAATGAATGTGTATTGCAATAATGTTTCACTTGCAATAATTAAACATTTTATGCATTGTTAAAATGTCAAGTTTAACGGCTTTTTAAATTGCTGGGCAAAACTTAAATAGAATGGTTACTACTCAACATTTATTTCCTCCTGTGCCTGCAGCTCTTTATTTTAAACCCTTACTGGATGGGATCTGCCATCTTGTAAATGAGGTATTCTTGCACTCTGACTTAAGCAGCTCACATTTACAGATCAGTGACGTTGCCGGCTGTGTGGTGGCTGTATTGTACACTGTTAGTGTGTAAAATGCAAAAGCAGAAGTTTTGCATTTTTAAAGTGGCTGCTCTGCTCTTTTTAATGTGGCTTTTTTTTATTTGTTATATACATTTTAAACTATGCATAAAACAAAAAACTATCAACTTCCAGCTCTGTATGAGTGTTTACCCGAAGTGCACAACGCAGCAGAAAACCGACATCATCACTGACCTGTGAATTCTTAACACTTCTGTAATATTGTGCAAGAATATGCGAGCTCCATGATAGCGTTGCACAGAATGAAAATATGACCCTTCACCAAACAGCACCTGTAAAGCGGTAACCATTGTGTTGTAGTTGTGTCCTTTAAACTGGAACACTCACTGTGTCCAAACTATCTTAAAATATATATCCCATCAAAACATTTTCCTAACATTAGCAAATGCATAATTTAAAGGGAAAAACTAAACGTTCATGATTCAGATAGGGCATGCAATTTTAAACAACTTTACAATTTACTTTTATCATCAAATTTGCTTTGTCTTCTTGTTATTCTTTGCTAAAAGCTAAAGCTAGGTTGGCTCATATGCTAATTTCTAAGTCCCTAAAAGGCTGTCTGCATTTTGACAGTTTTTCACAGCTAGACAGCACTAGTTCCTGTGTGCAATATAGATAACATTTTGCTCACGCCCGTGGAGTTACCTAGCAGTCAGCACTGATTGGCTAAAATACAAGTCTGTCAAAATAACTGAAATAAGGGGGCAGTCTGCAGAGTTTCAGAAACAGGGTAGTCACAAAGGTAAAAAGTGTATTAATATAACAGTGTTGGTTATGCAAAATTGGGGAAATGGGTAATAAAGGGATTATCTATCATGTTACACAATAAAAATTCTGGAGTAGACTGTCCCTTTAAAATTAGTATTTACCTGTGATGTCACATTTGAGATATCTTTAAAATCTACTGTTCTTTGCGGTAAGCTATTATACAGATAAAATCAAATTATATTGAAATATGATTGCAGGGGGTCCTATTATTTCCGGATATGGTGATTCCACAATGTCATCAATTACTAGTGGGAATATCTCTCCTGTCCAGCAGGAGAAGAGCACCACAGCAAAGCTGTTAAATACCACTCCCCTTCCCATAATCCCCAGTTATTCGATCAAAGGGAAATGGAAAAAAGAATAATACAAAGGTGTAGAGGTGCCTGAGGTTTTGTAAAAAATAACAGTCTTAAAAATAAGGGTGGGGTTGTGGACTCGCCATATCCGGAAATAAATAAATGTATCAGGTAAGCATAAATTATGCTTTGTTTCCTAAGATATGGTGAGTCCACAACGTCATCAATTACTAAGTAGAAACACTAATTGGACAGAATACACTATCCAACAAAAGTATACACTTGATAGCACTCCAAAGTCCTAATATTAATAAAGCAATCTCAAAGACTAAAGGACATTGTCTCAATATTAGTTTGTGAGGGGGTCAGATAGAATGAAAATAAAATATAACTTTTATTAATATTATTAAAAACAACCAAAACATACAAGATACATACAATTAAAACTATGGAATGGAGGACGGTCAGCGTTTTCCGAGTAACAGGCTTGCGAGCTTGAATCATGGTCTCAATGACCGATTCAGAAAAACCACGCTTAGCCAAAACTAAGTGATCAATCTCCAAGCAGTCAGTTTCAGAGAAATGAGATTTGGATGGAAGAACCCTGAGTTAGAAGGTCCTTCCTCAGAGGCAGCCTCCAAGGAGGCAGGGATGACATGTTCACTAGGTCTGCATACCAGATCCTGCGAGGCGATGCAGGAGCTATTAGAATTACCTATGCTCTCTTCTGTTTGATACGAGCAATGACTTGTGGAAGAAGAACAAACGGAGGAAACAGATAAACTAGACTGAACCCCCAAGGCACCGCCAGAGTATCTATTGGAGCTGCCTGCGGATCTCTTGACCTTGAACCGTACCTTGGAAGCTTGGTGTTCTAACGAGACACTATCAGATCCAACTCCGGCACCCACACTTGAGGGTTAACCTGGAGAAACGCCTACAGAACGCGAGCCCACTCCCCGGGATGAAATGTCTGTCTGCTCAGAAAATCTGCTTCCCGATTGTCCACTCCTGGAATGTGGATTGCAGATAGACAACAATCGTACATTTCTGCCCACTGAATAATCCGAGCCACCTCCCTCATGGCTAAGGAACTCCAAGTTCCTCCCTGGTGGTTGATGTAAGCCACAGAGGTGATATTGTTCGACTGAAATATGATAAATTGGGCTAAAGCCAACTGAGGCCAAGCCTACAATCAGAGAATTGTAAATCGCTCTCAACTCCAAGATGTTTATGGGAAGAGCAGACTCCTCCCGAGTCCATAACCCCTGCGCCCTTAAGAAGTCCCAGACTGCTCCACAGCCTAGCAGGCTGGCATCCATGGTCACGATCACCCAAGGTCTCCAGAAGCATGTGCCCTGAGACACGGAAGAGAGTCTCTTGTTAACACATCTAGATCTATCCTCTGGGATAGAACCAAATGGTTTCCGTTCCATTGCTTGAGCATGCACAATTGCAGAGCTCTCAAATGGAATCGAGCAAAGGGAATGATGTCCATGGAAGTGACCATCAAACCAAATAATTCCATACATTGGGCTACAGATGGCTGAACAGAAGACTGAAGTGAGAGGCAAGCAGAAAGAATTTTGGATTTCCTGACCTCCGACAGACAAATCTTTATAATAAGGGAATCGATTATAGTCCCTAAGAATACCACCCTTGTAGCTGGAACAAGGGAACTCTTTCCCAGATTTACTTTCCCTCTGTGGGAACGTAGAAAATATAACAAGATCTCTATATGGTAGCTTGCTTGTTAAAAAGATGGCGCCTGAACCAGAATGTCGTCTACGTAAGGTGCTACTGCAATTCCCTGAGACCTGATCACTGCCAAGGGAGTACCCAGAATTTTTGAGAAAATTCTGGGAGCTGTGGCAAGGCCAAACGGAAGAGTCACAATCCCTGTGAATAGGAACATGAAGATAAGCTTCATTTAAGTCTATGGTCGTCATAAACTGACCTTCCTGAACCAAAGAAAGAATGGAACGGATGGTCTCCATTTTAAAGAACAGCACCCTGAGAAACCTGTTGAGACACTTTAGGTCTAAAATGGGACAAAAAGTTCCCTTGATTTGAATAGAATCTTAGACCTGTTCCTTTACTGGAACTGGAACAATCACTCCCAGAGAGAAAAGATCCTGAACGCAGTTCAAGAATGTCTCTCTTTTTACCTGATCTGCAGACAACCTTGAGAGGTGAAACCTGCCCCTGGGAGGTAGAAAATTAAATTCTATCTTGTGACCCTGAGAAACAATGCCCACAGCCCAAGAATCTGCGACATCTCGTAACCAAAAAAACAGGGAAAGTCTACCCCCACTTTATCCGACTCCGGACTGAGGGCCGACCCATCATGCTGACTTAGACACAGCTGAGGGTTTCTTAGATTGTTTCCCTTTGCTCCAGGATTGACCGGGTCTCCAAGAGGACTTGGATTGTTCCTGTTTGGAAGCAGAGGAGGAAGTATGTTGACCTTTGAAATTACGAAAGGAACGAAAATTACTTTGACGTCCCTTAAATCTAATCTTCTTGCCTTGCGGTAGATAAGATCCTTTTCCACCTGTAACACCAGATATTATTTCTGCCAGTCCAGGTCCAAACAAAAAGTCTTACGCCAAAAGCTTAGTCTTCGAGGAAACATGAGCTGACCAAGACTTAAGCCACAAGGCCCTGCGAGCCAAGACAGAGAAACTAGACATCTTGGTCCACAATTTAATAACTTGCATATTAGCATCAGAAATAAAAGAATTGGCTAGCTTAAGAGCCTTAATTTGATCCTGAATTTCCTCCAACAAAGTCTCCTCTAAAATAGATTCAGATAAAGCATTGCATTAATAACATGTTGTACTTGTCACTGTGGCAATACAAACTGCAGGTTGCAATTGAAGACCCTGACGCACATACATCTTCTTCAAATATACCTCCAGCTTCTTTTCCATCGGATTTTTAAAAGAGCAACTATCCTCTATAGGGATTGTAGTTCTCTTAGCCAGAAAAGAAACAGTCCCTTCTACTTTAGGCACCGTGCGCCAAGAATCCTTAATGGATTCAGCAATAGGAAACATCTTCTTAAAAACTGAAGATGGGGAATACGGAATCCCTGGTTTTTCCCATTCCTGCGCAATAATCTCCATCACACGATCTGGAACAGGAAACACTTCCGTAGAGGAAGATACATCATAGACTCTATTAAGCTTACTAGATTTCTTAGGGTTAACTACAACAGGAGTCAGAATCATCTAAAGTAGTCAAAACCTCTTTATAAAACCTAAAGGTGTTCAAGCTTAAACCTAAAGCTTACTTCTTCCACCTCAGACAAAAGATTAACACTGTCAGAATCAGAAATTTCACCCTCAGAAGGAACTGAAGTAACATCCTCCGTAGAATTATTAGGATCAACCTGCATAGAAGATGCTGGAACAGGAACTTTACAATCTATTAAGTGTTTAGTTTTCCTCTTGCATTTTCCTAAAACAGGAAAGGCAGATAAAGCTGCAGATACTGCAGAAGATATCTGTGCAGCAAAATCTGCATGCAAATATACCCCACCAGGAGGTTGATAGGAACCACAGGGCACTGCATGTGACGCCATAGAGGCTTGGGACGTTTGAGGAGAATGCTGCGGCACTGCCTGAAAAGCATTAGGCTCATAAGGCAATAATTTTTCTCTACATTGTAGCGTTCTAGCTAAACAAGTAGTACAAAATTGCAAGGAGAAACAATTTGCCCCTTTAAACATAATAAACATTTATTAAAAACAATTTCATCAATATCCATGTCCATAGCTAAGAAAAATCAGCCCCAAAAATAAATTTGAATAAAGGATAACTGTCACTTTAAGAGAAACGAAAAAAGCAACAAAAAAAAAAAGTACTGAGGTGTCTACTGCAATTCCAGGAGACTTGAAGAGGACACAGAGACTGCAGCAACAACACAGAGACACTTATCCGCTCCACATAACTGAAACACAAGGATCACATGACCAGCACATCTGGAAAAGAGCATACAAGAAGAAAGGCATGAAATTTAAAAGACATAGCAACAACCGTTACCACATAAACAAACATTTGCCAAAAATTTAAAATTTAGCAGCGACCAGTCTTAACGTGCAAATCCCAAATCACATAGTGCCTGCATACTGCCTATTGAATCCTATTCAAAGGATTACTGAATCACATAAATACAAAAACTGCAGAAAATAAATAATGAACCTTTAAAAAGTACAAATTCCCCTATACCTAGAAGACAAAAAAGCACTTACCTGCAGTCTAGCTGTTCGGCAGGAAGACAGCTCACAAGGCGTGAAAGGACACAAACTCCTAACAGAGACCTATGGAAAAAAGAAAGAACAGAGTAATAAACTCTGGCTTCCTACACTTAGGGGAGCAATATGTTAGGAAACAAAGTAAGCACCACCTTACAGCTTCCTAACTGCTTAAAAACCACCACTACTCAGGGATAGGCACGGACCGAGGCTGTGGCGGACATTTCCCAAAGTACAGACGATAGTGAAGGACACCAAGGTACATTTCAAATTAAAAACATGAAAAAACATGGTGGAATAGTCATCCAGCAGAAGTAGTAGAGACAGTGAAGTAGTTTAAACATGTGTGGGATAGGCATAAGGTTATGCTAGATATAAGATAAGGCCAGGAACTAATGAAAGTACTCAGAAAATTGGGCAGACTAGATAGGTCGAATGGTTCCTATTTGCCAACATATTCTATGTTTCTATAAGTCAAGAGAGCGACACTTTGCTGTCAAATGGGCTGCACGTTGGATGCCCCTGGTCTAGTTCCACAAGTACAAATTAGTCATCTAATCAAACAAGTTTAAAATAAAATTTATATAAAGACTGCTTTTGGTATTACCTTTTATTTATTTTTTGTTATTTTGAGAGTCTGCAACTCCTGACCAAACCCACCAACCTTGATGTTAATTGCATGATCATCATGGTTGGTTACTTACTTGGTTACGTAAGGTTTCCAGAGTAGGCAGCGGTCTTCTACACACAGACACCAGCACCACGCTGCCACACAGATCAAGGAATTGGGATGGGTCATGACTCACGGTTAGTTGACTGCAGGCAGCTTGCTTCTTCCCTCACTTTTCCGCTACTAAGCATGGCGCCACTTGGGTCAAGGAGGAGTGAGGACCAGCATTCATCTGTCCTACTCCTCCCTCCCCTCCGCAAAATGGTTGGCTGTATGGACACCTTGCCTATTCCTGCCACTACTCTGCAGCAGAGATTTCACATGGACTACAGCTATACCCAAATCCTTGCTTGCAGGTAAAACTATCCCCATAAAGGATTTAATTTCTTCAGACTCCAAACTTCACCTCCTCCATTGACAGAGGCAAAGAGAATGCCTCAGGATAATAGGAGGGGGAGTGGTATTTAACAGCTTTGCTGTGGTGCTCTTTTCCGCCTCCTGCTGGACAGGAGAGATATTCCCAATAGTAATTGATGACGTCATGGACTCACCATATTTTAGCAAAGAAATTGATAATGTTGAGCTATGCATTGTATAATAATTGTGTAAACACAAGTATGGTGTATTCTTTTTAGCACATGACAAAAACTGTGGTTTCACACTGTATTGTTGTCATAAAACTTGTTAAAGGGTAGGTAAAAGTTGCAATTCACAGCAGGTAACTCATGAATAATAGATTGTGATTAATACTGAACATTTCTCTAGGCTATAACATTTTTGTCTCTTAAAGATAATATAAAGGCATAATCATAAATATGCATGCACTCAAAAAATAAAATAACTAATAAAAAACCTTTTATAAAATATAAATATATATTTATTAAAGATGGTGGCCCTTCCAAAATTGCTTTATATGAAATTAATACATTAATTTAATGATGCCATTGAGGTGTGGGGGCGTCTTCGCCTTCATTAAGTAATATGGTATCACTGGTAAGCGTTAAATTAGTATTGGATTGGCTAGCTGGGTTTTGCTACCCCTACCTTGGAGACTCACTCCACCTATTCCATATAATGTTCCTACCTCATGTGGAGTTTTCCTCTCTGCCCATTTATATGAAACAAAATGTATTATATATGGACACTCCTCAGGCCTGGGCCAATGTTTTTAAATTGTGGAGTGTGCAGAGAATGGCTAGTAGATATCTGTCAATTCAGGGGAACTTTAGTTTTTTTACCAGGGTATACTACTGCTGCATTTAGACTATGGCAAACTAAAAACCTCACAACAGTAACACAACTTATTAAACCACTTAACTTGCAGGTCCTCTCCTTTCAGGACTTGCAGAGTTTGTACAATATACCACCTTCACATAAATTTACATACTATCAATGAATACCCGGGGTTTTCAAACCTGTCCTCAGGCCTCCCTAAACAGGCCAGATTTTCAGGGTATCTGAATTCAAGCACAGTTAAAATAATTAGCTGATTAGTAAACATGGTTATTAAACTTCTCTCACCCAAGGAAATCTTGAAAAACTGACCTGTTAGGGATGCCTGAGAATATGTTTGAAAACCACTGGTGAAGACACTATATAGTGAAACTGACAGTTGAAGGTTTACAGACTGTAGACTCACCAAATGTTGATAAGCTTTATACAGTAGCCAAACAAGTATCCCACTCAATATCGCATATTTACAATTTGATCATAGCACACTTTAAATCAGCATCCCTTCAAACAATTCTCCTTAAATGGCAAACGTTAAGACTTCTTGATGTTGATGTATCTCAAATCACCTGCAAAGTTAGGGAAACTACTCTATCTGTGACTTCAAAAGACATAGGGGCATATTTATCAAGCTCTGAATGAAGCTTGATGCCCCGTGTTTCTGGCGAGCCTGCAGACTCGCCAGAAACAGCAGTTATAAAGCAGCGGTCACAAAGACCGCTGATCCATAACCTGTCCATCTGCTCTGAGCAGGTGGACAGACATCGCCGGAAATCAACTCGATCGAGTGCGATCGGGTTGATTTACACCCCCTGCTGGCGGCCTATTGGCCACGAGTCTGCAGGGGGTGGCGTTGCACCAGCAGCTCTTGTGAGCTGCTGGTGCCAATGCTGAATATGGCGAGCGTATTGCTCGCCGTATTCAGCGAGGTCTGTCGGACCTGATCCGCACTGTCGGATCAGGTCCGACAGACCTTGATAAATAGAGGCCATAGACTTAAAATGGCTGCACTGAGCTTATATAACTCTTCAGCCCCGATCTAAATGGGTGCCAGGGGCATTAGATGTCTAGACCAAATGCTCACCAGACTGGATACACTTAATGTGGGACTGTCCTAAGCTGGGGTGGTATTGGAGTAGAATAGCCTATTGGTTAACTAAAGTTAGAATTACAGGCCAACAGGTAGTTTTTCTTGTGCACTCGGAACCAAGCGCTAAATATGATATTTATTAATTCAGTCCTCCTGGTGGTAAGGCAATTGCTTTTGTGCTGTTAGGAAGACAAGAGAACTCTTCTTTTTATAAGTGGCTTAAAAATATACATTTACAAATAATAGTCGAACAAGTAAATATCTCAGGAAATATTGAAAGAAGAATCAAACGGTTTATTCAAAAAACATAATTTATGCTTACCTGATAAATTTATTTCTCTTGTAGTGTATCCAGTCCACGGATCATCCATTACTTGTGGGATATTCTCCTTCCCAACAGGAAGTTGCAAGAGGATCACCCACAGCAGAGCTGCTATATAGCTCCTCTCCTCACTGCCATATCCAGTCATTCGACCGAAACAAGCCGAGAAAGGAGAAACCATAGGGTGCAGTGGTGACTGTAGTTTAATTAAAATTTAGACCTGCTTGAAAAGGACAGGGAGGGCCGTGGACTGGATACACTACAAGAGAAATAAATTTATCAGGTAAGCATAAATTATGCTTTCTCTTGTTAAGTGTATCCAGTCCACGGATCATCCATTACTTGTGGGATACCAATACCAAAGCTAAAGTACACGGATGATGGGAGGGACAAGGCAGGAACTTAAACGGAAGGAACCACTGCCTGTAGAACCTTTCTCCCAAAAACAGCCTCCGAAGAAGCAAAAGTATCAAATTTGTAAAATTTGGAAAAGGTATGAAGCGAAGACAAAATCGCAGCCTTGCAAATCTGTTCAACAGAGGCCTCATTTTTAAAGGCCCAGGTGGAAGCCATAGCTCTAGTAGAATGAGCTGTAATCCTTTCAGGAGGCTGCGGTCCAGCAGTCTCATAGGCTAAACGGATTATACTCTGAAGCCAAAAAGAAAGAGAGGTGGCCGAGGCCTTTTGACCTCTCCTCTGTCCAGAGTAAACAACAAACAGGTTAGATGTTTGACGAAAATCTTTAGTAGCCTGTAAGCAAAACTTCAAGGCACGGACTATGTCTAGATTATGCAAAAGACGTTCCTTCTTCGAAGAAGGATTAGGACATAATGATGGAACAACAATCTCTTGATTGATATTCTTGTTAGAAACCACCTTAGGTAAAAACCCAGGTTTTGTACGCAGAACTACTTTATCTGAATGAAAAATCAGATAAGGAGAATCACAATGTAAGGCAGATAACTCTGAGACTCTTCGAGCCGAGGAAATAGCCATCAGAAAAAGAACTTTCCATGATAGAAGTTTGATATCAATAGAATGAAGTGGTTCAAACGGAACCCCTTGAAGAACTTTAAGAACCAAGTTTAAGCTCCATGGAGGAGCAACAGGTTTAAACACAGGCTTAATTCTAACTAAAGCCTGACATAATGCCTGAACGTCTGGAACTTCTGCCAGACGCTTATGTAAAAGAATAGACAGAGCAGAAATCTGTCCCTTTAAAGAACTAGCTGATAATCCTTTGTCCAAACCCTCTTGGAGGAAGGACAATATCCTAGGAATCCTAACCCTACTCCATGAGTAATTCTTGGATTCACACCAATGAAGATATTTACGCCATATCTTTTGGTAAATCTTCCTGGTGACAGGCTTTCGTGCCTGTATTAAGGTATCAATTACTGACTCGGAGAAGCCACGCTTTGATAGGATCAAGCGTTCAATCTCCATGCAGTCAGTCTCAGAGAAAGTAGATTCGGATGATTGAAAGGACCTTGTATTAGAAGGTCTTGTCTCAGAGGCAGAGTCCATGGTGGAAAGGATGACAAGTCCACTAGGTCTGCATACCAGGTCCTGCGTGGCCACGCAGGCGCTATCAATATCACCGATGCTCTCTCCTGTTTGATTTTGGCAATCAGACGAGGGAGCAGAGGAAACGGTGGAAACACATAAGCCAGGTTGAAGAACCAAGGCGCTGCTAGAGCATCTATCAGTGCCGCTTCTGGGTCCCTGGACCTGGATCCGTAACAAGGAAGCTTGGCGTTCTGGCGAGAAGCCATGAGATCCAATTCTGGTTTGCCCCAACGGAGAACCAATTGAGCAAACACCTCCGGATGGAGTTCCCACTCCCCGGATGAAAAGTCTGACGACTTAGAAAATCCACCTCCCAGTTCTGGGATATGGATCGCTGACAGGTGGCAAGAGTGAGACTCTGCCCAGCGAATTATCTTTGAGACTTCCAACATCGCTAGGGAACTCCTGGTTCCCCCTTGATGGTTGATGTAAGCCACAGTCGTGATGTTGTCCGACTGAAATCTGATGAACCTCAGTGTTGCTAACTGAGGCCAAGCTAGAAGAGCATTGAATATTGCTCTTAACTCCAGAATATTTATTGGTAGGAGTTTCTCCTCCTGAGTCCATGAACCCTGAGCCTTCAGGGAGTTCCAGACTGCACCCCAACCTAGAAGGCTGGCATCTGTTGTTACAATTGTCCAATCTGGTCTGCGAAAGGTCATACCCTTGGACAGAAGGACCCGAGATAACCACCAGAGAAGAGAATCTCTGGTTTCCTGATCCAGATTTAGTAGAGGGGACAAATCTGTGTAATCCCCATTCCACTGACTGAGCATGCATAATTGCAGCGGACTGAGATGCAGGCGCACAAATGGCACTATGTCCATCGCCGCTACCATTAAGCCGATTACTTCCATGCACTGAGCCACCGCGGGGCGCGGAATGGAGTGAAGAACACGGCAAGCATTTAGAAGTTTTGATAACCTAGACTCAGTCAGGTAAATTTTCATTTCTATAGAATCTATTAGAGTCCCTAGGAAGGAAACCCTTGTGAGAGGAGATAGAGAACTCTTTTCTTCGTTCACTTTCCACCCATGCGACCTCAGGAATGCCAGAACTATCTCTGTATGAGATTTGGCAATTTGAAAGCTTGACGCCTGTATCAGGATGTCGTCTAGGTAAGGAGCCACCGCTATGCCTCGCGGTCTTAGGACCGCCAGAAGTGAGCCCAGAACCTTTGTAAAAATTCTTGGGGCTGTAGCCAACCCGAATAGAAGAGATACAAATTGGTAATGCCTGTCTAAAAAGGCAAACCTCAGGAACTGATGATGATTCTTGTGAATCGGAATGTGAAGGTAGGCATCCTTTAAGTCCACTGTGGTCATGTATTGACCCTCTTGGATCATGGGTAAAATGGTTCGAATAGTTTCCAGCTTGAATGACGGAACTCTGAGGAATTTGTTTAGGATCTTTAGATCCAAAATTGGTCTGAAGGTTCCCTCTTTTTTGGGAACCACAAACAGATTTGAATAAAACCCCTGTCCTTGTTCCGTCCGCGGAACTGGATGGATCACTCCCATTACAAGGAGGTCTCGTACGCAGCTTAGGAATGGCTCTTTCTTTATCTGGTTTGCAGATAATCTTGAAGGGTGAAATCTCCCTTGTGGAGGAGAAGCTTTGAAGTCCAGAAGATATCCCTGAGATATGATCTCCAACGCCCAGGGATCCTCAACATCTCTTGCCCACGCCTGGGCGAAGAGAGAGAGTCTGCCCCCTACTAGATCCGTTGTTGGATAGGGGGTTCCTCCTTCATGCTGTCTTAGAGGCAGCAGCAGGCTTTCTGGCCTGCTTGCCCTTGTTCCAGGACTGGTTAGGTTTCCAGGCCTGCTTGGATTGAGCAAAAGTTCCCTCTTGTTTTGAAGCAGAGGAAGCTGATGCTACACCTGCCTTGAAATTTCGAAAGGCACGAAAATTAGACTGTTTGGCCCTTGATTTGGCCCTGTCCTGAGGAAGGGTATGACCCTTACCTCCGGTAATGTCAGCAATAATTTCTTTCAAACCAGGCCCGAATAAGGTCTGCCCCTTGAAAGGAATGTTGAGTAATTTAGACTTTGAAGTCACATCAGCTGACCAGGATTTGAGCCATAGCGCCCTACGCGCCTGGATGGCGAATCCGGAATTCTTAGCCGTTAGTTTAGTCAAATGAACAATGGCATCAGAAACAAATGAGTTAGCTAGCTTAAGTGTTCTAAGCTTGTCAATAATTTCAGTCAATGGAGCTGTATGGATGACCTCTTCCAGGGCCTCAAACCAGAACGCCGCCTCAGCAGTGACAGGCGCAATGCATGCAAGGGGCTGTAAAATAAAACCTTGTTGAATAAACATTTTCTTAAGGTTACCCTCTAATTTTTTATCCATTGGATCTGAAAAAGCACAACTGTCCTCGACCGGGATAGTGGTACGCTTTGCTAGAATAGAAACTGCTCCCTCCACCTTAGGGACTGTCTGCCATAAGTCCCGTGTAGTGGCATCTATTGGAAACATTTTTCTAAATATAGGAGGTGGGGAAAAGGGCACACCGGGTCTATCCCACTCCTTACTAATAATTTCTGTAAGCCTTTTAGATATTGGAAAAGCATCAGTACTCACCGGCACTGCATAGTATTTATCCAGTCTACACAATTTCTCTGGCACTGCAATTGTGTCACAGTAATTCAGAGCAGCTAAAACCTCCCCAAGCAATACACGGAGGTTCTCAAGCTTAAATTTAAAATTAGAAATCTCTGAATCAGGTCTCCCCGATTCAGAGATGTCCCCCACAGACTGAAGCTCTCCGTCCTCAGGTTCTGCATATTGTGACGCAGTATCAGACATGGCTCTTACAGCATCTACGCGCTCTGTATCTCGTCTAACCCCAGAGCTATCGCGCTTGCCTCTCAATTCAGGCAATCTGGATAATACCTCTGACAGGGTATTATTCATGATTGCAGCCATGTCCTGCAAAGTAATCGCTATGGGCGTCCCTGATGTAATTGGCGCCATATTAGCGTGCGTTCCTTGAGCGGGAGGCGAAGGGTCCGACACGTGGGGAGAGTTAGTCGGCATAACTTCCCCCTCGACAGACCCCTCTGGTGACAATTCTTTTATAGATAAAGACTGATCTTTACTGTTTAAGGTGAAATCAATACATTTAGTACACATTCTCCTATGGGGCTCCACCATGGCTTTTAAACATAATGAACAAGTAGTGTCCTCTGTGTCAGAAATGTTTGTACAGACTAGCAATGAGACTAGCAAGCTTGGAAAACACTTTAAACCAAGTTAACAAGCAATATAAAAAAACGTTACTGTGCCTTTAAGAGAAACAAATTGACAAAATTTGAAATAACAGTGAAAAAAGGCAGTTACACTAACAAAATTTTTACAGTGTATGTAACAAGTTAGCAGAGCATTGCACCCACTTGCAAATGGATGATTAACCCCTTAATACCAAAAACGGAATAATAAATGACAAAAACGTTTTTAAACACAGTCACAACAACTGCCACAGGTCTCCTGTGGTTGTTACCCTCCTCAAAAACGACTTTTGAAGCCTTTTGAGCCCTTCAGAGACGTCCTGTATCATGCAGAAGGAAGCTGAATGTCTCTGTCTGTAATTCTAACTGCGCAGAAAAGCGCTAAAATAGGCCCCTCCCACTCATATTACAACAGTGGAAAGCCTCAGGAAACAGTTTCTAGGCAAAAATCAAGCCAGCCATGTGGAAAAAAACTAGGCCCCAATAAGTTTTGTCACCAAACATATATAAAAACGATTAACATGCCAGCAAACGTTTTATATTACATTTTTATAAGAGTATGTATCTCTGTTAATAAGCCTGATACCAGTCGCTATTAAATCACTGCATTTAGGCTTAACTTACATTAATCCGGTATCAGCAGCATTTTTCTAGAAATATGTTAACTGCACATACCTTATTGCAGGAAAACCTGCACGCCATTCCCCCTCTGAAGTTACCTCACTCCTCAGAATATGTGAGAACGGCAGTGGATCTTAGTTACTTCTGCTAAGATCATAGAAATCACAGGCAGATTCTTCTTCTAATGCTGCCTGAGATAAAACAGTACACTCCGGTACCATTTAAAAATAAACTTTTGATTGAAGTTAAAAAACTAACTATAATACACCACTCTCCTCTTACTACCTCCATCTTTATTGAGAGTTGCAAGAGAATGAATGGATATGGCAGTGAGGGGAGGAGCTATATAGCAGCTCTGCTGTGGGTGATCCTCTTGCAACTTCCTGTTGGGAAGGAGAATATCCCACAAGTAATGGATGATCCGTGGACTGGATACACTTAACAAGAGAAATGGGAAGTTTATCTGCTATACTTTTATGAAATAGGTTAATATATCCATTTAGAAATAGCATAATTATTCTACAGAAAAAACTTGCTGAGTAGATGGTGCATCACAGACTAAGTTAAACTGACCTACTATTCTCTTTTCTTTATTGCTGCTCTTCTCTTCATCATAGTGGGCATTTGAGAGTGGAAGTGGATAGGTGTTGGTCTGTAGGTACTCCGAGTAAGTAAATATGGTGAGTAGGACTCTATTCTTTTCCATGAAATGCTTGTCATTGTATTCAGTACACTTGTGCAGAACTCCTTGTAGTTAGTTTAATATTTTAGCTAGCTTAATTTAGTCTTTGGATTAGGTTATGTCAATTTAATGTTTGTTTTGTTAATTTTATTTATTTTATTGCAAAATTTGAAATTAAACTTAAGTAGGACACACCAATTAAACGGACACTTGAAGATCTCATCTATGTGAGTGAAAACAGCTTTGATTGTAAACTTAATTTCACATTGTATGTAACTGAGAGCTGCTTTACTATGTTACTCAGTGATTACATGTATGCGCTAAGGTTTTACTTATTAAATAAAAAAAAACATAATTTATGTAAGAACTTACCTGATAAATTAATTTCTTTCATATTGGAAAGAGTCCATGAGCTAGTGACGTATGGGATATACATTCTTACCAGGAGGGGGCAAAGTTTCCCAAACCTCAAATGCCTATAGATACACCCCCCCCCACACCCACAACTCAGTTTAACGAATAGCCAAGTAGTGAGGCGATAATAAAAAGGAGTAAAAAAGCATACAAAAGAGGAACTGGAAATATAATTGTGCTTTTATACCAAAAAAACATAACCATCATAAAAACGGTGGGCCTCATGAACTCTTGCCAATATGAAAGAAATGAATTTATCAGGTAAGTTCTTACATAAATTATGTTTTCTTTCATGTAATTTGCAAGAATCCATGAGCTAGTAACGTATGGGATAGAAATACCCAAGATGTGGAAGTCCACAGAAGAGTCACTAGAGAGGGAGGGATACAATAACAACAGCTATTTCCATTTAAATCCACAAAATAATTAAGTTTTTCTTAAAAAAAATGAAATAAAAATCAGTAGAATCAAACTGAGACAGCTGCCTGAAGAACTTTTCTACCAAAGACTGCTTCAGACGAAGCAAAATACATAAAAATGGTAAAAACAATAAAAGTAAGCAAAGAAGACCAAATTACTGATTTGCAAATTTGAACAACCGAAGCTTCATTCTGAAAAAGCCCAAGAAATGGCGACTGAACTTAGTAGAATGAGCTGTAAATCTCTGAGGCGAAGCCTGCCCTGCCTCCAAATAAGCCTTGAGAAACAGAAGCTTTAACGAGGATGCCAAATAAATGGGAGAGGATTTCTAACCTTCTCTGGAACCAGAAAAACACAAATAGACTAGAAGTCTTCTGAAATCCTAGTAACATTGATAAAGAATTATAAAGCTCTTTCCACATCCAAAGGATGTAAAGAACACACAAAGAATTATTTAGGATTAGGACATAAGGAAGGAAAAACAATGTCTCTACTAATGTTGTTCAAATTCACAACCTTAGGAAAAAAGAAGTCTACAAAACAACTTATCTAGATGAAAAAAACAGATAAAGGAGACACACAAGAGAGAGCTGATAAATCAGAAACTGTTGTAGCAGAAGAGATAGTAAAAAGAAACAAAACTTTCCAAGAAAGTAGATAATCTTCAAAGAAAATATAGGCTCAAAAGAAAGAGTCTACAAAATCTTTAAACCAAATAAGACTCCAAAAAGGAGAAATTAATAAATGAACAGGCTTGATACCAACCAAAGCCTGGACAAAAAAAGTGAATATCAGGAAGTTTAAACAATCTTTCTTGGAAATAAAACAGAAAGAACAGAGATTTGTCCCTTTAAAAAAAATCACAGACAAACTTATCCAAACCATCCTGAAAAAACTGTGAAATCCTAGGAATTCTAAAAGAATGCCAAGAGAATTTATGAGAAGAACACCAAAAAACATATAGGTTTTCTAAACCTGATAATACATGTTCTTTGAAACAGACTTATAAGCCTGCAAAATAGTGATAAAGACTAAGTCAGAGAAACCTCTATGACTAAACACTAATCAATTCCCATACTATCAAATTAGTAATTTGAGATCCTGATGGAAAAATAGCCCCTAAAACAAGAGGGTTGGCCAAAGAGAAAGCGGCCAAGGATGGCAACTGGACATCCTAACCAGATCCACATACCAAACCTGTGAGGCCATGCTGATGCTATCAGAAACACATGACACGTTGGAAATCACCCTTGGAGGAAAAAAAACAGAGGCAGAAATATGTAGTTAGGTTGCTAAACCAATACACTGCTAATGCATCCACCATCTCAGCCTGAGGATCCCTGGAACTGAAAAGGTACCTGGGAAATTGAGAACACACATCTGTATAGAGATACCATTCTCCCGGATGTAAATACTGATGGCTGAGATAATCCACCTCCCAAATGTCTAAACCCGAGAAAAAAATCGTAGAAATTAGGAGATGAATTCCATCTAAGAACGTATTCAAGATACTTCTTAATTGCTAATGAACTACAAGTCACTATTTATCGATTGACATATGCCACATTTGTGATATTGTCTGTCTGAAAGCAAAAAATGTAAAGTTCTCTCCTAAAAGAGGCCAAGCCTGAATAAGCTCTGAAAATAGCACAGAGTTCTAAAATATCTATTAAAAACCTCGCCTCTTGAAGTCTCCAAACCCCTTATGCTGTCAGAGACCCTCAGACAGCTCCACAATCTGTAAGATTTGCATCCATTAAGAATACAGTCAAGGAAGGACGAACAAAAGGAGGCCCTCTGAATAAAACAATAATAGACTAATCACCAAAACAGAGAGAGTAGAGTGTTAGGATTTAATAATATCAACTGTGATATCTGAAAACAATCCCTGTATAATTGATTTAGTTTGTAAAGCAAAAAGAGATCTCAGATGAAAAACAAGCAAAAGGGAACAACGCCCGATGCTGCAGTTATGAGACCTAAAACTTCCATGCACATAGCCACTGAAAGTAATGTTCTAGACTGTAAGATAGACAGGCTAACGCCATTTACAATTGACTTTTGTCCGATAAAGACAAAGACATGAAAACAGAATCCATCTAGAAACCCAAAAATAAGTGACCTTTGTCTAAGGAATCACAAAACTCTTAGGTAAATTAAATCCTCTAACCATGTCTTGAAAAAACAAAACTTAGTTGATTCATGAGAGATTCCAATAAAAGAAAAGTACATATATTTGAATACTGCTCTTTCATATGTATGTATTGGGTACTTGTAAAGCACGGCTAATCACACGTAAGGGACTAAAGACGCTGCTCATTTAAACAACCTCGGAGGGATGAAAGGCTGAATGGACCTCGCCGGGAATCGAACCTGCAACCCTTAGGTTGCTACAGAGCTTAGCCACAGTGCATTAGCATGCTGAGCTATCTGTCCAGCTTTAATAAAAGAAAAGTTTAAGCTAATACCAAAATACCATTCAAATAAGGAAGCACCACAATACCCTACTGTCTGAATACAGAAAGATTCATAAAGCTGTCGCTAGACCAAATGGAAAAGCGACAAATTGGTAAAGCTTATCTAAAAAAAGAGAATCTCAGAAACCACAAGTGGCCTGAATTAAATAAAATATGAGGATAAAATCCTGTAAAACGGAGTGGACATGAAATGACCTTGCTGAACAAAAAGGCATAATAGTCCTTATAATCGCCAACTTAAAAGTTGAGACTCTAACAAAACAATATAAAAGTCTTCAGATCCAAGATTGGACTGAATAAACCTTTCTTCTTTGGGACAAAGAATATAACTGAATAGAAACCCAAACCCTGTTCCTGCTAAAAGAACTGGTATAATCACTCCTTGAAAAAAATTCACAGAGTGTACTGAGAAAGAAAGATTCTTTCCATAGGATGTCTCATTCTAAAAATATATTCAAACCCTAAGAATAATATAGATTTTGGACTGAGTTCATCCAAAAACAATTTAATCTGCCCTCCACCAGAAGGACTGGTTTGAGAACCGCACCTTCATGCAGTCTAATAACTAGTAATTATATAGCGTTATTCTCTCAGAAGGATACAAAAAACGCTTTTTCAGTGCTTACACTCAGAGTTAACCAAATTAGCAGCTGATAAAAACTGTTTTTATTATTACCCAAATAAATAGTACACAATAAATTGACAAATAAAAAGCAGATTGAATCCACCACATCAATCCAACTGGATAAAACCCTCCTGGAGTTACCACCAAAAAACTCCCAGCAACAAATAATGATACATAGAAAAAAAGGAGGATATCCAAATATGCCAAAAAGTATAATTTATAATACTTTTTGGCATATTTGAATATCCTCCTTTTTTTCTATTTACACAATAAATTGACCTCAGAAGGCCGAAGGGCTGAAGGGCTGAATTAACCCTGCTGAAATATGAATGCATGATCCTTGGATCTAGAACAAGCATTTGTAATCAGGACATTCACCAACTGATCTACATCACCGGACTAAATGTAGGGCAGAAAAAATTCTAAACCTCAAAAAATAGTGGAGATAATGGAAATCCTAACAAGCTAGAGATAATAAAAATATATTTGAAATAATAATAGATATAGTAAACATAATACAATGAATATATCAGAGGTAAATAAACAGAGCTATATACTTGAGAATCTAAAACTGCTTATGCTAACTGTTCAACAACAAAAAGGTTGAAAAAAACAGTAATGTCAGCCACAGATAAGGCTGCGCTGAAAATATAAACAGTATGTGAATATACTCTACTAAGGATATATTCAAACTCTAAAGAATCCTAAAAATAAGTACCAATTTCCATAGAAATAGTAGTACAGTCCCAAAAGGGAATCAGGATAAACCATTCTTTAGAACATAATACAGATAATATTTTGAATAGGAAAAAAACCTCAGGAGCAAAGTAAAATCTTAAAATCCAGATTTTAAAATAACATAGTTTATTTATTTGTTTCTTAACAAATAACAAAGAATGTTCAAATGAAAAATAAGGAGAATTTTAAACAAAACTGACTCTTGATACAGGATCACTTGAACCAAAGAAAACCTTCATCAGTAGAATAAACTTAAGTATGCTGTCGGTCAGAACAAAATTAATTAAATCTTAACAATTTTGAAAAGACTTCGTAAGTTTACTTAAAGGCATAATAGCAGTCATAAACTTTTATGATATAAGCAACAACATGTGATGTTTGCAGATGAAATCAAAATACATGAACTGAATAAGTAAAAACAGTAAATGTCTTTGTACATGTAGAAACATTACTAGCATAAAATATGATAAATAAATGCCACATAATTGAGCTGAAGAAATAAAAACAGCTTAATAATGAAAAAAACACACTTAGCTTTGTAGAATTGTGCTTCAGGGCATCATAGTTTCTACACAGTAACATCAGAGTCAGGATCAGTATGAGACATCTCTTAAAATGTAACAGAAAAAGAAAAATAACATTAGGCAAAACATTCAATTTCCACAATGTAACAGTTTTAGTAGATAGAAAAACAAGGATAGTATTTTTTTAATTTAAACAAAAAATAAAATAAAAAAGCAGGCATAATAGCTTTCAAAATTCATGAAAACTGCAAGCTATAGAGGGGTAAAATAACAAAATTTTGGCGCCAATAAAAACGCATTACGCAAAAGGACGTTTACATTTTTTGCGCAAAACTAACACCAGAAAATGACACAAATTGCGTCATAACAAACGCGATTTCGCGCCAAAACAACTAGCGGCAACAAAGACGCAGGAAAGGACGAAATTTGCAACCATGAGAAGCGCAACCTTGCGCCAAAAAAATTTTGCACCAAGAATAATACAATAAAAAAACAGCATTTTGCGTCCTCGCGAGCCTAGATTTGCCCGCAAAAAAAATGAAAAACAAGTCAAATTAGAAAAAAGACTGTACCCCAGGTAAGAAAAAAGTTTAAATAAACTTCCCAAACATGAGTCCAATACTGAAACTGTTTAGACTTTAAAGGGAAATATACATAGACCGGACTCATGGCAAATATAAGTAAAATACATATATTAAAAACTTTATATTAATACATAAAGCGCCAAACCATAGCTGAGAGTGTATTAAATAATGATACATACTTACCGAAAGACACCCATCCACATATAGCAGATAGACAAACCAGTACTGAACACTATCAGCAGAGGTAATGGTATATAAGAGTTTATCGACGATCTGAAAAGGGAGGTAGGAGATGAATCCCTAAGACCGATAACAGAGAACCCTTGAAAAGATTTCCCGTGAGAGAAACCATAAAATCAGTAGGCGATACCCTCTTCACATCCCTCTGACAAACACTGTACTCTGAGAGGAATTGGGCTTCAGAATGTTTAGAAGCGTTTATCATAAAAGAAATCATAAAAAACAAGCACAAACTTATAGGTGCTCCATAGGTGGCAAGATTGTAAAACTGAGTTGTAGGTGTGGTGGGAGGTGGATTTATAGGCATTTGAGGTTTGGAAAAATTTGCCCCCTCCTGGTAGGAACGTATATTCCATACATCACTAGCTCATGGACTCTTGCCAATTACATGAAAGAAAGAAAAAACAGAATTTATGCTTACCTGATAAATTACTTTCTCTTGAGGTGTATCCAGTCCACGGATTCATCCTTTACTTGTGGGATATTCTCATTCCCTACAGGAAGTGGCAAAGAGAGCACACAGCAAAGCTGTCCATATAGCTCCCCCTCTAGCTCCACCCCCCAGTCATTCGACCAAAGGTTAGGAAGAAAAAGGAGAAACCATAGGGTGCAGTGGTGACTGTAATTTAAACAAAAAATGTTTTACCTGACTTAAATGCCAGGGCGGGCCGTGGACTGGATACACCGCAAGAGAAAGTAATTTATCAGGTAAGCATAAATTCTGTTTTCTCTTGCAAGGTGTATCCAGTCCACGGATTCATCCTTTACTTGTGGGATACCAATACCAAAGCTTTAGGACACGGATGAAGGGAGGGAACCAGAAAGGTACCTTAAACGGAAGGCACCACTGCTTGCAAAAGCTTTCTCCCAAAAATAGCCTCCGAAGAAGCAAAAGTATCGAATTTGTAAAATTTGGCAAAAGTATGCAGTGAAGACCAAGTCGCTGCCTTACAAATCTGTTCAACAGAAGCCTCATTTTTGAAAGCATATGTGGAAGCCACTGCTCTGGTAGAATGAGCAGTAATTCTTTCAGGAGGCTGCTGGCCAGCAGTCTCATAGGCCAAACGGATGATGCTTTTCAGCCAAAAGGAAAGAGAGGTAGCAGTCGCTTTCTGACCTCTCCTCTTACCAGAATAGATAACAAACAAAGAAGATGTTTGTCTGAAATCCTTAGTTGCTTGTAAATAGAACTTTAAAGCACGAACTACATCAAGCTTGTGTAATAGACATTCCTTCTTTGAAGATGGATTAGGACACAGAGAAGGAACAACTATTTCCTGGTTAATATTCTTGTTAGGAACAACTTTAGGAAGAAAACCAGGCTTGGTACGCAAAACTACCTTATCTGCGTGGAACACCAGGTAAGGTGAATCACACTGTAAGGCAGATAATTCTGAAACTCTTCTAGCAGAAGAGATATCTATCAAAAACAAAACTTTCCAAGATAACAACTTAATGTCTATGGAATGTAAAGGTTCAAACGGAACCCCTTGAAGAACTGAAAGAACTAGATTCAAACTCCATGGCGGAGCCACAGGTTTATAGACAGGCTTGATTCTGACTAAAGCCTGAGCAAACGCTTGAGCGTCTGGTACCTCTGCCAGACGCTTGTGTAACAGGATAGACAAAGCAGATATTTGTCCTTTTAAGGAACTAGCTGACAATCCTTTCTCCAATCCTTCTTGGAGAAAAGACAATATCCTGGGAATTCTAATCTTACTCCATGAGTAACCCTTGGATTCACACCAACAAAGATATTTCCGCCATATCTTATGGTACATTTTCCTGGTGACAGGCTTTCTAGCCTGAATCAGAGTATCTATAACTGACTCAGAGAACCCTCGCTTTGATAGAATTAAGCTAACTTAGCTATTGGGAAAGCGGCGTCAGTGAAAAAAGAATTAGCTAGCTTTAGAGCCTTAATTCTATCCATAATTTCCTCATATGAGGTCTCCGTCTGGAGCGAGTCTTCCAGCGCCTCAAACCAGAAAGCAGCTGCAGTAGTTACAGGAATAATGCAGGCAATAGGTTGGAGAAGAAAACCTTGTTGAACAAAAATTTTCTTAACTAACCCCTCTAACTTCTTATCCATAGGGTCTTTAAAAGCACAAGTGTCTTCAATTGGTATGGTTGTGCGTTTAGCAAGTGTAGAAATAGCCCCCTCCACCTTAGGGACCGTTTGCCACGAGTCCCGCACAGGGTCAGGTATGGGGAACATTTTCTTAAAAACAGGAGGGGGAGCAAAGGGAACACCTGGTCTATCCCACTCCCTAGTAACGATATCCGCAATCCTCTTAGGGACCAGAAATGTATCCGTGTAAACAGGGACCTCTAGGTACTTGTCCATTTTACACAATTTCTCTGGGATCACCAAAGGGTCGCAGTCATCCAGAGTAGCTAATACCTCCCTAAGCAAAACGCGGAGGTGTTCTAGTTTAAATTTAAAAGCCAATGTATCTGAATCTGTCTGAGGAGGAACCCTTCCTGAATCAGAGACTTCTCCCTCAGACATCAAATCCCTCGCTCCCACTTCAGAGCGTTGTGAGGGTATATCGGATACGGCTAACAAATCGTCAGAATGCTCATAATCTGTTCTTAAAACGGAGCTATCATGCTTTGCGGGTAACACGGGCAGTTTAGATAAGAAGGCTGTAAGAGAAACAGAATTTATGCTTACCTGATAAATTACTTTCTCCAACGGTGTGTCCGGTCCACGGCGTCATCCTTACTTGTGGGATATTCTCTTCCCCAACAGGAAATGGCAAAGAGCCCAGCAAAGCTGGTCATATGATCCCTCCTAGGCTCCGCCTACCCCAGTCATTCGACCGACGTACAGGAGGAAACATGCATAGGAGAAACCATATGATACCGTGGTGACTGTAGTTAGAGAAAATAATTCATCAGACCTGATTAAAAAAACCAGGGCGGGCCGTGGACCGGACACACCGTTGGAGAAAGTAATTTATCATCAGGTAAGCATAAATTCTGTTTTCTCCAACATAGGTGTGTCCGGTCCACGGCGTCATCCTTACTTGTGGGAACCAATACCAAAGCTTTAGGACACGGATGAAGGGAGGGAGCAAATCAGGTCACCTAAATGGAAGGCACCACGGCTTGCAAAACCTTTCTCCCAAAAATAGCCTCTGAAGAAGCAAAAGTATCAAATTTGTAAAATTTGGCAAAAGTGTGCAGTGAAGACCAAGTCGCTGCCTTACATATCTGGTCAACAGAAGCCTCGTTCTTGAAGGCCCATGTGGAAGCCACAGCCCTAGTGGAGTGAGCTGTGATTCTTTCAGGAGGCTGCCGTCCGGCAGTCTCATAAGCCAAACGGATAATGCTTTTAAGCCAAAAAGAAAGAGAGGTAGAAGTTGCTTTTTGACCTCTCCTTTTACCAGAATAAACAACAAACAAAGAAGAAGTTTGTCTGAAATCTTTAGTGGCCTCTAAATAGAATTTTAGAGCACGGACTACGTCCAAATTGTGTAACAAACGTTCCTTCTTTGAAACTGGATTCGGGCACAAAGAAGGTACAACTATCTCCTGGTTAATATTCTTGTTGGAAACAACTTTCGGAAGAAAACCAGGCTTAGTACGCAAAACCACCTTATCTGCATGGAACACCAGATAGGGCGGAGAACACTGCAGAGCAGATAACTCAGAAACTCTTCTAGCAGAAGAAATTGCAACCAAAAACAAAACTTTCCAAGATAATAACTTAATATCTACGGAATGTAAGGGTTCAAACGGAACCCCTTGAAGAACTGAAAGAACTAGATTAAGACTCCAGGGAGGAGTCAAAGGTCTGTAAACAGGCTTGATTCTAACCAGAGCCTGAACAAACGCTTGAACGTCTGGCACAGCTGCCAGCCTTTTGTGAAGTAAAACAGATAACGCAGAAATCTGTCCCTTCAGAGAACTTGCAGATAATCCCTTCTCCAAACCCTCTTGTAGAAAGGATAAAATCCTAGGAATTTTTATCTTGTTCCATGGGAATCCTTTAGATTCACACCAATAGATATATTTTTTCCATATCTTATGGTAAATTTTTCTAGTTACAGGCTTTCTAGCCTGAATCAGAGTATCTATTACAGAATCTGAAAACCCACGCTTTGATAAAATCAAGCGTTCAATCTCCAAGCAGTCAGTTGGAGAGAAACCAGATTCGGATGTTCGAATGGACCTTGAACAAGAAGGTCCTGTCTCAAAGGTAGCTTCCATGGTGGAGCCGATGACATATTCACCAGGTCTGCATACCAAGTCCTGCGTGGCCACGCAGGAGCTATCAAGATCACTGAAGCCCTCTCCTGGTTGATCCTGGCTACCAGCCTGGGAATGAGAGGAAACGGTGGGAAAACATAAGCTAGGTTGAAGGTCCAAGGTGCTACTAGTGCATCTACTAGAGTCGCCTTGGGATCCCTGGATCTGGACCCGTAACAAGGAACCTTGAAGTTCTGACGAGACGCCATCAGATCCATGTCTGGAATGCCCCATAATTGAGTTATTTGGGCAAAGATTTCCGGGTGGAGTTCCCACTCCCCCGGATGGAATGTCTGACGACTCAGAAAATCCGCTTCCCAATTTTCCACCCCTGGGATGTGGATTGCAGACAAGTGGCAGGAGTGATCCTCCGCCCATTGAATTATCTTGGTCACTTCCTCCATCGCCAGGGAACTCCTTGTTCCCCCCTGATGGTTGATATATGCAACTGTCGTCATGTTGTCTGATTGAAACCTTATGAATTTGGCCTTTGCTAGATGAGGCCAAGCTTTGAGAGCATTGAATATCGCTCTCAGTTCCAGAATGTTTATCGGGAGAAGAGATTCTTCCCGAGACCATAGACCCTGAGCTTTCAGGGGTTCCCAGACCGCGCCCCAGCCCACCAGACTGGCGTCGGTCGTGACAATGACCCACTCTGGTCTGCGGAAGCTCATTCCCTGTGACAGGTTGTCCAGGATTAGCCACCAACGGAGTGAATCTCTGGTCCTTTGATCTACTTGAATCGTCGGAGACAAGTCTGTATAATCCCCATTCCACTGTCTGAGCATGCACAGTTGTAATGGTCTTAGATGAATTTGTGCAAAAGGAACTATGTCCATTGCTGCAACCATCAATCCTATTACTTCCATGCACTGCGCTATGGAAGGACGAAGAACAGAATGAAGAACTTGACAAGAGCTTAGAAGTTTTGATTTTCTGACCTCTGTCAGAAAAATTCTCATTTCTAAGGAGTCTATTATTGTTCCCAAGAAGGGAACTCTTGTTGACGGGGAAAGAGAACTTTTTTCTATGTTTACTTTCCATCCGTGAGATCTGAGAAAGGCTAGGACGATGTCCGTATGAGCCTTTGCTTTTGACAGAGACGACGCTTGAATCAGGATGTCGTCCAAGTACGGTACTACTGCAATGCCCCTTGGTCTTAGAACCGCTAGAAGGGACCCTAGTACCTTTGTTAAAATTCTCGGAGCAGAGGCTAATCCGAAAGGAAGTGCCACAAACTGGTAATGCTTGTCCAGAAAAGCGAACCTTAGGAACTGATGATGTTCCTTGTGGATAGGAATATGGAGGTACGCATCCTTTAAATCCACCGTGGTCATAAATTGACCTTCCTGGATGGTAGGAAGGATCGTTCGAATGGTTTCCATTTTGAATGATGGAACCCTGAGAAATTTGTTTAGGATCTTGAGATCTAGAATTGGTCTGAACGTTCCCTCTTTTTTGGGAACTATGAACAGGTTGGAGTAAAATCCCATCCCTTGTTCTCTTATTGGAACTGGATGAATTACTCCCATCCTTAACAGGTCTTCTACACAATGTAAGAATGCCTGTCTTTTTATTTGGTTTGAAGATAATTGAGACCTGTGGAACCTTCCCCTTGGGGGTAGTTCCTTGAATTCCAGGAGATAACCTTGAGAAACTATTTCTAGTGCCCAAGGATCCTGAACATCTCTTGCCCAGGCCTGAGCAAAGAGAGAAAGTCTGCCCCCCACCAGATCCGGTCCCGGATCGGGGGCCATCCCTTCATGCTGTTTTGGTAGCAGTGGCAGGCTTCTTGGCCTGCTTACCCTTGTTCCAGCCTTGCATCGGTCTCCAGGCTGGTTTGGGTTGAGAAGTATTACCCTCTTGCTTAGAGGATGTAGAAGTAGAGGCTGGTCCGTTTCTGCGAAAGGGACGAAAATTAGGCTTATTTCTAGCCTTAAAAGACCTATCCTGAGGAAGGGCGTGGCCCTTTCCTCCGGTGATGTCTGAAATAATCTCTTTCAAATCAGGACCAAACAGTGTTTTGCCCTTGAAAGGGATGTTAAGCAATTTTGTCTTGGAAGACACATCCGCTGACCAAGACTTTAGCCAGAGCGCTCTGCGCGCCACGATAGCAAACCCTGAATTTTTCGCCGCTAATCTCGCTAATTGCAAAGCGGCATCTAGAATAAAAGAGTTAGCCAATTTAAGTGCATGAACCCTGTCCATAATCTCCTCATACGAAGATTCCTTATCGAGTGACTTTTCTAGTTCTTCGAACCAGAAACACGCTGCCGTAGTGACAGGAACAATGCATGAAATTGGTTGAAGAAGGTAACCTTGCTGAACAAACATTCTTTTAAGCAAACCCTCTAATGTTTTATCCATAGGATCTTTAAAAGCACAACTATCTTCTATGGGAATAGTAGTGCGTTTGTTTAGAGTAGAGACCGCCCCCTCGACCTTAGGGACTGTCTGCCATAAGTCCTTTCTGGGGTCGACTATAGGAAATAATTTCTTAAATATAGGGGGAGGCACAAAAGGTATGCCGGGCCTTTCCCATTCCTTGTTTACTATGTCTGCCACCCGCTTGGGTATAGGAAAAACATCGGGGGGCACCGGAACCTCTAGGAACTTGTCCATCTTACATAATTTCCCTGGAATGACCAAATTGTCACAATCATCCAGAGTAGATAATACCTCCTTAAGCAGTGCGCGGAGATGTTCTAATTTAAATTTAAATGTTACAACATCAGGTTCAGCTTGTTGAGAAATTTTCCCTGAATCTGAAATTTCTCCCTCAGACAAAACCTCCCTCCTGGCCCCTTCAGATTGGTGTGAGGGTATGTCAGAAGCGTTATCATCAGCGTCCTCTTGCTCTTCAGTGTTTAAAACAGAGCAATCGCGCTTTCTTTGATAAGTAGGCATTTTAGATAAAATATTTGCAATAGAATTATCCATAACAGCCGTTAATTGTTGCATAGTAATAAGTATTGGCGCACTAGATGTACTAGGGGCCTCTTGTGTGGGCAAAACTGGTGTAGACACAGAAGGGGGTGATGCAGTACCATGCTTACTCCCCTCATCTGAAGAATCATCTTGGGCACTATTATTATCTGTGGCATCATTGTCCCTACTTTGTTTGGACACCATGTCACAATTATCACATATATTTAAATGGGGAGACACATTGGCTTTCATACATATAGAACATCGTTTATCTGATGGTTCAGACATGTTAAACAGGCTTAAACTTGTCAACAAAGCACAAAAAACGTTTTAAAATAAAACCGTTACTGTCACTTTAAATTTTAAACAGAATACACTTTATTACTGAATATGCGAAAAAGTATGAAGCAATTATTCAAAATTCACCAAAATTTCACCACAGTGTCTTAAAGCCTTAAAAGTATTGCACACCAAATTTGAAAGCTTTAACCCTTAAAATAACGGAACCGGAGCCGTTTTTACATTTAACCCCTATACAGTCCCAGGAATCTGCTTTGCTGAGACCCAACCAAGCCCAGAGGGGAATACGATACCAAATGACGCCTTCTATAAGCTTTTTCAGTGGATCTTAGCTCCTCACACATGCATCTGCATGCCTTGCCTTCCAAAAACAACTGCGCATTAGTGGCGCGAAAATGAGGCTCTGCCTATGACTAGAGAAGGCCCCCATCTGAAAAAGGTGTCCATACAGTGCCTGCCGTTTTTTAACAACAATCCCCAAGATTATAATAACTATAAAGCGCTATAATCTGTCAAATATGCTTAGCAAGTAATCGTTTTAGCCCAGAAAAATGTCTACCAGTTTTTTAAGCCCTTATAAAGCCTTTATTCTTATACTTAATCTAAGAAAATGGCTTACCGGTCCCCATAGGGAAAATGACAGCCTTCCAGCATTACCAAGTCGTGTTAGAAATGTGGCCATCATACCTCAGGCAGAAAAGTCTGCCAACTGCTTCCCCCAACTGAAGTTACTTCATCTCAACAGTCCTGTGTGGAAACAGCAATCGATTTTAGTAACGTTTGCTAAAATCATCTTCCTCTCACAAACAGAAATCTTCTTCTCTTTTCTGTTTCAGAGTAAATAGTACATACCAGCACTATTTTAAAATAACAAACACTTGATTGAAGAATAAAAACTACATTTAAACACCAAAAAACTCTTAGCCATCTCCGTGGAGATGTTGCCTGTGCAACGGCAAAGAGAATGACTGGGGTAGGCGGAGCCTAGGAGGGATCATATGACCAGCTTTGCTGGGCTCTTTGCCATTTCCTGTTGGGGAAGAGAATATCCCACAAGTAAGGATGACGCCGTGGACCGGACACACCTATGTTGGAGAAATTATCCATGACTGCCACTAAGTCTTGTAATGTAAAAGAGTTAGACACACTAGAGGTACTAGGCGTCGCTTGCGTGGGCGTAACTGGTTGTGACACTTGGGGAGAGGCAGACGGGCTACCCTCGTTACCTTCAGTCTGAGAATCATCTTGGGCCACATTTTTAAGTGCAACAATATGATCTTTAAAGTGTATAGACATATCAGTACAAGTGGTACACATTCTGAGAGGGGGTTCCACCATGGCTTCTAAACACATTGAACAAGGATTTTCCTTAGTGTCAGACATGTTTAATAGACTAGTAATATATACAAGCAGGCTTGGAAATCACTTTAATCAAATAAAAAACACAATTTGAAAAAAACTTTACTGTGCCTTTAAGAGATAAAAAGAGCAGCCAATTTTACAAAACAGTGAAAAATGCAGCAATTCTCCTGAAATTTTCACAGTATGTACCTAAAGCCTTAATAAGATTGCACCACAAGTTTCAAAGTGATTAACCCCTTAATGCCCAAACCGGAGCAGCCTAAAGCCAACACTCGGTTAAAAATAGTACAGCACCTTGCCACAGCCTTGCTGTGGCCCTACCTGCCCTTAGGGATCAGATTTGGGGGAATATAGCTTCTATAAGGCCCTCAAACAGCAGCAGGACCCTCCATGTGAAGCAGCATGAACTTCTCTGCAATTCTAACTGCGCATCTGAGGCGCAAAATTAGGCCCCTCCCACTCTACTCCGGAGTTGTGAGGCCTAGTAAATCACTCTTAAGTGACTAAAAACCAGCCATGTGGGTAATAACCCCAGAAAGAACCCCAAAAGGACTTTCAAAGTGTCTACAAAGTATATTTTTCTTGAATAAACAATCGATTGCCCTGAATCAGTGTCAACCAGCATAATTAGCCCTGTTATGTAAGCATTCAATTCCTTACTAAGTCTCTGAACATAGCATACCCTCCCCTCATGGGGATATTGTCAGTCTCTTCTAGCATTATCTCAGTCTTGTCTAGAAATAAATGACTGAACATACCTCATTGCAGATTACCCTGAAAACCGTTCCCCCCAACTGAAGTTTTCTGGTACTCCTCAGTCCTGTGTGGGAACAGCAGTGGATTTTAGTTACAACATGCTAAAATCATTTTCCTCTCAGCAGAAATCTTCATCACTTTTCTGCTAGAGAGTAAATAGTACAAACCAGTACCATTTAAAATAACAAACTTTTGATTGAAGATAATAAAAACAATTCTAACACCACATTCACTTTACCCTCCCGTAGAGAGACCCTAGTGCTTAGAGCCGGCAAAGAGAATGACTGGGGGGTAGAGCTAGAGGGGGAGCTATATGGACAGCTTTGCTGTGTGCTCTCTTTACCACTTCCTGTAGGGAATGAGAATATCTCACAAGTAAAGGAGGAATCCGTGGACTGGATACACCTTGCAAGAGAAAAATATATATAAATATTCCTATCAAAATAATAATAATAACAAATTAAGTTTGGCAACTTCTTCAAACAATTGGGTATGTGAGTGTTATAATTAAGGCAGATAGGATTGCCTGGCCACAAAGGAATTTGACAGTTGGTTTATAGTTTGGATTGGCACCATTATTTTATACAAATTCTCCTGATACAAATTATATTTTCAAGTTGGACTCATGAGACACAGTTAAACAACTAAATTAGTGCCAGTGCTTTGCTGATGAAAAACTGATGCAAACGCTGTATACTTTTGCTTTCATTATTTATATCTGATTACTAGGGTCCCAGTAAGTTTTGCCCCATATGACTGCATTATACAATTATCATCATCATTTATTATTATTAATAATAATAATAATAATAATAATAACAACAACAGTAATATCAGTTATTTATAAAGGGACATCATGTTTTGCAGGATTATGAAATTAGGCGTAAAAATAGACACTTAAATGAACTGTAGAGTGACAGAGGATGTCACCAGTGAGTTGTCATGTGATGTACATAACCTTTATAATCAAATGAAAAGTCAACATATCAATGCTTCTAATAAAACCAAATCCATATAGAGTTCCATGGGTATAGGTATCCCAGTCCCCTCCAAAGCCAAACTGACAGGAGAATGCTCTATTCCAGCTAATGGAAAACATTTATTTAGCACATGCACAGCAACATTTTTGGGGCACCTGCCTTCTTATCAAGTTAAATGGCAAATAAATTACAGAAGGTGAGCTACAGGACCTGTGCACTAATTGGCTTATATTTGAAATAAAAAACATGGGAACTGTTGATAAGACGGTGAGAGCTCTCAGGCCAGAAATTAGATTAACAGGTTAATGTATGTTGGAAGCATCTCTGAACAAGTAAATGCTTGAAACTCTCATCTGTAAAAGGTAATGAACAAAGGAAAGTGAGAAAGTATTGAGAGAGGAGGTGAGGAGTATATCTTGCACAGGTAGAAGGTGGAATTGGTAGAAAATTTGCATGCAAGAGCAGATATATAGGAGGATGTATTGTTGGCATTAGGGGCATCATACACATACAAACACCAATCACCAACTGTCTTCCTGCTCACAGGCTGAAAAGTGTGGTGTCTTCCAAGCAGCATTCCCCTTTGTGGGGGTTAAACACAATTTGCAAGGATTATTAGTGTGGAAATTGAATGTTCTGATGAGCCAAAGCATTTTATTTTCCATTAGAAAGTTATTTTAATGGATTCTATTTCAGCTATTTCCAGATTATTGACAAAGTAACATTTTGCCCCTCCCCCCATTTTGTCCTGTCCTCTGCTCACTTTATAAAAGGCGCTGGTAAAAAGTTCATTAACACAGTGTATCTTTTCTGTATTCTACATGGCCAAAATTAGCTCTTCAATGCAACAAAGAATTTCATAATTATGGAAGGAAGGTCAATAAAAAAAGTTTGCATATTTTTGTGCTTACTATTTAAGTGTTTTTACTGTATGTTTACTGTACATATTCCACATTCCAATGTTCTTCATATACAAATGTTATTTTTATTGTAAATACATATATATACCTATACCGGTATATTAAATACATTAACACTATGAGAGAGAGAGACAAAGAAAGATAAAGAGAGAGAGAGAGAGAGAGAGAGAAAGAGAAAGAGAGAGAGAAAGAGAGAGAGAGAGAAAGAGAGAGAGAGAAAGAAAGAGAGAGAGAGAAAGAAAGAGAGAGAGAGAGAGAGAGAGAGAGAAAGAGAGAGAGAAAGAGAGAGAGAGAGAGAGAGAGAGAAAAAGAGAGAGAGAGAGAAAGAGAGAGAGAGAGAGAGAGAGAGAGAGAGAAAGAGAGAGAGAGAGAGAGAGAGAGAGAGAGAGAGAGAGAGAGAGAGAGAGAGAGAGAGAGAGAGAGAGAGGGAGGTCATAACATTTACATAACATAGGAATGTAATATATGGGTAACACTATTAGTGTTTTGTGCTTTAGGTCTAAAATGGTGTCGGGTTAATGCACATGAAGAATTTGTAATTCTTGAAATATTAAATATTGTAAATTATTTACAAAATTTAAATCATGTATTATTAATTTTTTTTTTAAAATAGAAATGTCTATGCTTTTGCAAGTGCTTTCAAATGTATTTCTTCTTAAAGGGACCTATAATACCTTCTAAAAATTGTTTGAACTAACTTATACTTACTAATAATAACAAACTAAGCATTAACCCCTATCCTTGATGCTCAGTTTACCCCAAACAGTTCATGAAGAGCATCTTCAATCAGACTGCTGATCCGGTGCTTGGTAATGCTATGTATGCTGCCATGTTGTAATGCACGTTGCTCACGTGAACAGCAGTCAGGTGATGTGCATGGCAGATAATTGTATAAATCAAGTTCAGAATGCTCCCTCACTGTGGTGCTAATTGAGTGCTGTATAAACATCATATGTGCCTCATATTTATATAAATAAACATTCAGTTTGTCCATTCATTGTTTTAAAATCAAAGCAATCAAAACTTTCTGCATTAGAAATACTTCTGCACTATTGAGTGCACAGCTAGAGGAATGTTTGGCTACACCGGGAGGAGGAAGGAGGGGGAGAGGCATGCTCCGTGTGAAGAAGGAAGGCAGCTGAAAAACTTACATTTTAATTGCTAGAAGATTTATGCACTTAGTGCAATAGCAGGCTACACCGTGAGGAGTGGGGAAGAGGAAGGAGGGGCATGCTCCGTGGGGAGAAGGAAGGCAGCTGAATAACGCTGTATTTACATTTTACTAGAGGATTTATGCACTGTGTAAGCATCTTTTTAATGTCTAGTCCATAAAATGGCTTATTGTCTTTTGAAGTAAAATGTAAATACAGCGTTATAATTCAGCTGCCTGCCTTCTCCCCATGGAGTATGCCCCTCCTTCCTCTTCCCCACTCCTCCCGGTGTAGCCTGCTATTGCACTAAGTGCATAAATCTTCTGGCAATTAAAATAGTTTTTCAGCTGCATTCCTTCTTCACACGGAGCATGCCCCTCCTTCCTCTTCCCCACTCCTCCCGGTGTAGCCTGCTATTGCACTAAGTGCATAAATCTTCTAGCAATTAAAATGTAAGTTTTTCAGATGCCTTCCTTCTCCCCACGGAACATGCCCCTCCTTCCTCTTCCCCACTCCTCCCGGTGTAGCCTGCTATTAGCTAAAACAAACGTTCCTCTAGCTGTGTGCACTCAATAGTGCAGAAGTATTTCTAACGCAGAAAGTTTTGATTGCTTTGATTATAAAACAATGAATGGACAAACTGAATGTTTATTTATATAAATATGAGGCACATACAATGTTTATACAGCACTCAATTAGCACCACAGTGAGGGAGCATTCTGATAATCCTCTTAACTTTATTTATACAATTATCTGCCATGCACATCACCTGACTGCTGTGCCTGTGAGCAACGTGCGTTACAACATGGCAGCATACATAGCAGCATTGAGCTCAGCATCACCATTCTGTTTGACTGGGGGTAAGCTTCACAGACTGCCTAAAAATCCTTTTTTACTAGATTTAGAGTACATTTATGAATTAAAAGCAGAAGTTAGTTTGCAGAATTTGCAGCAGGTGTTTAGTGTCCCTTTAATGTTATTACAATGACTTGTTATACTAGCTGGAGAGTATAAATTGTATGGGGAAAATAAACCATTGGGAACACATTAAAGGAGAGAAAAATACAGTACTCTGTCCCTTTAAGGGATTACTTTAAGAGACATTTCAGAGGTATTTGAAATGCCGAGCTGTGCATTTTAAAGTCTATTCAAGGCATTTTACAATATATGCACTTCACATAATTCTAGGATGCCCCTTACAAAAATATAAAAAAGGTACAATTGTATTGAGATATAGTCTGTAAATTTGTGTTCAATATAAAAATCCTTAATTCTAGCAATTTTATTGTTTTTCTTCTCAGGTTAAAAAAAATAATATTAGTAATTCAAGCATAACTGATTTATGGCATAAAATAATAACAAAAAGTAATTTGTGCGTCTTACCTGAACCAAAAAAATAATAAGGAAATAAAAATTTGCAATTCTTCTAAATTGCTCAAACAGATTTTTGGGGATAAAGTTCCACACAGTGTACTGAAAAAAAAGAAAAAATAGAGATACAATTAATACTAAAATAGTACAAATAATAATAATAATAATAAAAATATTTCTAGCTTCTAATTATGTAGAGATTTTTCCTATCCCTAACAAGTGAAGAACAAGCTACAAGATGATGAAAAAAAGAAATAGATTTATCAGCTCTATTTTGTAAAGTAACATCATAAAATAAAATCTGAAGAAAATATTTAAATAAACTGTTGCTGCCAGGTGTGTTTCAGTCTGTAAAATGTATTTGTCTTTACATGAATTTAATAAAAGTTCCTAGAAAGCATTTGACTTTAAAGTTATTAAATTATAATTGAAACATATAATATATATTTCATTTTACTGAGTTTTAGTTCACAATCAAACATAAACACACACACAAAAACAAAACCGTGATTCTTTTAAAGGATAAATAAGGATAAATAAGTGAATCACAGAATCTTGTTGATTTCTTCATGTGATAAGTTAAAAATGCTATTTATGTTCACCTGACAAAATTAATTTCTTTCATGATGGTGAAAATCCAAGAGATTATCACATGTGGGATTACAATTCAGTCTACTAGGAGGAAGAAAAACACACCTACATACCAGAGCTTTAACCCTTCCACTCTCCCAGAATCCCTTAATAATAAGTAGTAATACATTTAGTATATACATATGGCCAAGTAGAGAAGGAAACCACAAAAGTAGGAAAGATAAACTGGAGCAAATTAAGTGCAAAACCAATTCTTCCATGAAGTGCACAGGGAAAAAAAAGGCCAGGGCTCATGGACTCTAACAATCATTAAAACAATGAATTTATCATGTAGGTATAAAAATGTTTTTTTCTTTCATAAGATGGTGAGAGTCTATGAGATCATCACACCAAAGCAGTGAAATTTACAAAACCACCATGAAAAGGGGAGACAAGACAATACAATTAATGCAGATATGTAAATTTATGTAGATTTCCTGCCAAAAGCAGCCTTCAAAGAGGCATATATGGCAAAGTAGTAACATTTTGTGAAAGTATGTAAAGAAGAACAAGTAGCTGCCTTACATATTTGGAAGCTTCAATACGGAAGGCCCAAGAAATAGCTACTGCTCTAGTGAAATGAGCAGTAATGCACTCAGGCGAAGGCTTCCCTGCAACCAAACATGCCATAACAATTAAAGGGATACTAAACCCAATTTTTTTTTTCCTTCATGATTCAGATAGAGCATGCAATTTCAAGCAACTTTCTAATCTACTCCTATTATCAATTTTTCTTCGTTCTCTTGGTATCTTTATTTAAAAAGTAGGAATGAAAGTTTAGGAGCACCTGGGTAGTGCTTTCTGATTGGTGGCTAAATGTAGCCACCAATCAGCAAACACTATCCAGGGTGCTGAACCAAAATTGGGCTGGCTCTCAAGCTTTCATTCCAGCTTTTTCAAAGATACTAAGAGTACAAAGAAAAAATGATAATAGGAGTAAATTAGAAAGTTGCTTAAAATCACATGCTCTATCCAAATCATAAAAGAAAAAAAATTGGGTTTAGTATCCCTTTAAGTCCTTAAAGGGACAGTTTACCCTAAACTTTTCTACATTTTTATTTGCTCCCAAAGATCCATTTTACCTGCTGGAGTGTATTTAACTGTTTCCAAATTGCTCCTTTACCTTAATATCAGCAAATGAAATAACATAAATTATGCTTACCTGATAATTTCATTTCCATCGTGGGGAGGAGAGTCCACGGCTTCATTCATTACTATTGGGAATTAAGAACCTGGCCACCAGGAGGAGGCAAAGACACCTCAGCCAAAGGCTTAAATACCTCTCCCACTCCCCTCATCCCCCAGTCATTCTGCCGAGGGAACAAGGAACAGTAGGAGAAACATCCGGGAATAAATGGTGCAAGAAGAGAAATTAAATTTAGGTCCGCCCACCATAGATACTGGCGGGAGCTGTGGACTCTCCTCCCCACGATGGAAATTAAATTATCAGGTAAGCCTAATTTATGTTTTCCATCTAAAGGGGAGGAGAGTCCATGGCTTCATTCATTACTATTGGGAACATATACCCAAGCTCTAGAGGACACTGAATGAAACCTGGAGGGTTCAAGTGGATCAAGCTCCTCAGCCAAAAACACAAAGAAGTAGCAGAAGCCCTCTGACCCCTGCCCTTCCCTGAATACAGAACAAAAAGAGATGTAGATTGTCGGAAGTCCTTTGTAGCCTGAAGATAGAACTTCAGGGCACGGACCACATCCAGATTATGAAGTAACCGCTCCTTTGAAGAAGAAAGGGTTAGGGCACAGAGAAGGAACAACTATTTCCTGATTGGTGTTACGATTGGACACCACATTGGAAAGAAATCCAAAGCCGGTGCGAAGAACAGCCTTATCTGAATGAAAAACCAGATAAGGTGGCCCATGCTGCAAGGCCGCCAGTTCAGATACTCTGCGAGCCGTTGCAATGGCCAACAGGAAAAGAACCTTCCAGGACAGAATCTTAATGTCAAGGGAATGCATAGGCTCAAATGGGACCTGTTGCAAAACCCTAAGGACTAAGTTCAAGCTCCACGGGGGAGCAGACTGCCTAAAGACAGGCATGACTCGAGACAATGCCTGAACAAAGGATTGGATGTCAGGAAGCTCAGCGAGTCTCCTGTGTAACAAAACAGATAATGCCAAAATCTGTCCCTTTAAGGAACTAGCGGCAAGTCCCTTCTCTAAACCTTCTTGAAGAAAGGACAGAATTCTGGAAACCCACACCTTGTGCCAAGGGTATCCATGTTTCTCACACCAGGACAAGTAAGTCCTCCACACCTTATGGTAGATGCACCAAATGACTGGCATCCTTGCCTGAACTAGAGTGTCAATCACACTTTCAGAAAAACCTCTCTTGGCTAGGACTAAGCGTTCAATCTCCACGGAGTCAGCCTCCGAGAACCGAGGTTCTGATGTTGGATGTTGGACCCTGTTCCAACAGATCCCTGCGACAGGGTAACCTCCACGGCGGAGAAGATCACATCCCCACCAGATCCGCAAACCCCGTCCTCCGCAGCCACGAAGGAGCAATCAGAATGGTCGACACTCTCTTCTGCTTTATGTGTGCCACTATACGAGGTAGAAGTTTAAGGGAGGAAAGATGTATGCTAGATCTAACCTCCAAGGCGCCACTAATGCATCTATCAGTTCTGCCTGGGGATCCCTTGACCTCGACCCGTAACGGGGAAGTTTGCAATTGAGTCTGGACACCATGAGATCTATCTCCGGCATCCCCCATCTGAGACAAATCTCTGCAAACACCTTCGGGTGAAGAGACCATTCCCCCGGGTGGAATGTTTGCATGCTGAGAAAGTCTAATGTGAACCACCGAAAGTGAGCAGTTGTGGGCCTCCGCCCATTCCAGTATCCGAGACACCTCCCTCATTGCGAGGGAGCTCCTTGTACCCCCCTGATGGTTGATGTAAGCCACAGAGGTTATGTCGTCCATCTGAAACCTTATAAAGTTGCATGCCCCCAGACGGGCCACGCCTTCAGAGCATTGTAGATCGTTTGAAGTTCCAGGATATTTATCGGCAAACAGGACTCCTGCCGAGACAATTTCCCCTGTGCCAGTCTGGCACCCCAAAAAGCTCCCCATCCCGCCAGACTCGCATCCGTGGTCACAATCTCCCAGGACGGTCTCAAGAAGGATGTCCCCTGGACAGTTGTTACGGGCAGATCCCCAAGAGAGGGAGGTCAGAGCATGTACACCCATGGATATCAGCTGTGAGAGATCTGAATATCGCCGTTCCACTGCCGCCACATGCATAACTGAAGAGGCCTGAGATAAAACCTGGCAAATGGAATGATGTCTATGCTGGAGACCATGAGCCCGATCACCTCCATACATTGGGCCACCGAGGGCCTCTCTGAGGATCGAAGGGCCAGACAAGAGGACGCAAGCTTCCTGCTCCTCTGATCCATGAGACAAATCTTTATGGACACCGAGTCTATGATCGTGCCCAGAAACTCCACCCTGGTGCTGGGTATCAGGGAGCTCTTTCCAGAGTTTATCTTCCAACCATGAGATTGAAGTAACAGGAGCAGAGACCTTGAATGGCGCACTGCCTGACTGAAGGAAGGCGCCTGAACCAGGATGTCGTCTAGATAGGGCGCCACCGCAATGCCCCTGGATCTGGCTACAGCAAGCAGGGCCCCGAGAACCTTCGTGAAAACTCAACAAACGGGAAGTGCTGGTCCAGGAATACAAATCTCAGGAACTTGAAGTGGTCCCTGTGAATTGGAACATGAAGGTAGGCATCCTTCAAGTCTATTGTGGTCATGAACTGCCCCTCTTGAACTAGGGGCAAAATGGACCTGATCGTTTTCATTTTGAACAATGGAACGGACAAAAACTTGTTTAAATACTTCAGATCCAAAATCGGGCGGAATGTGCCCTCCTTTTTTGGAACTACGAACAGATTTGAATAATACCCTAGACCCCTTTCTGCAAGGGGTACTGGTACGATAACACCTAGAGAGGAAAGATCCCTTACACATCCTAGAAAGGCTTTTTTCTTTTCCGGCCTCGATGACAGGTTTGACACAAGGATTCTGCCCCTGGGAGGGAAGGACTTGAATCCTATCCTGTAACCATGGGAGACAACCTCCAGAACCCAAGGGTCCTGAACATCCTGCAACCAGGCTTCGGAGAATAGAGATAGCCTGCCCCCTACTCGGTCCACTTCATGCCGACTTTTTGTTCTGTTTGGACTTGTGCCAAGACTGAGCAGGCTTTCAAGTTCCCTTGGACTGGTCTGCTTATGCGGTGGGCTGCTGACACTGGGCCTTATCCAAACGAAAGGGATGAAAAGTAGCTCCTTTCGGTTTAGCTTTCTTATCTTGGGGTAGGAAGGCACCCTTTCCTCCCGTGGCTGGACCAAACAGAATCTTTCCTTAAAAGGGCAGGGACAGCAACCTCAATTTAGAGGTCATGTCCGCCGACCAAGATTTTAGCCACAAGGCCCTGCGCACTAAAGCAGAAAACCCTGACACCTTAGCATTCAAGCAAATAATTTGCACATTGGCGTTGCAAATCAAAGAATTGGCTATCTTTAAAGCCTTAATCTTTTCCTGCACCTCTTGGAAAGAGGGTTCACCCTCAATCATTTCACTCAAGGAATCACACCAATATGACGTAGCCCCAGCAACCAGGGCTATGGCTGCTGCAGGCTAAAAAACAAACCCAGTGTGCTGAAACATCTTTTTCAGTATGTTCTCCAACTTCTTATCCATGGGCTCTTTGAACGACAAACTATCCTCTAGGGGAATAGTCATTCGCTTAGCGAGCATGGAGATGGCCCCATGCACCCTAGGAATGGTCCCCCACAGCTCCAACTAAGCCTCCGGAATGGGGAAAAGTATCTTAAAGGAGGAGGAAGGGGAAAAGGAAGAACCTAATCAAGCCCATTCATTCTTGATAATGTTAGCCATCTTTATAGGAACTGAGAAGGTCTGGGGTACCACCCTGCCCTCATAAACCTTATCTAGCTTTGGGATAGAAGGTTCCTCCGGAAGCTTCGGCTCCGGAACCTCTAGAGTAGCAAGCACTTGCTTTAGCAAAAAGCGCAAACTCTCCATCTTAAACCTATAGCCAGGCTCCTCTGCCGGAGCTTTAGATGACACTGATTCCGATCTTGAAGGAGTCCCCCCAAAGCGTCGGAGTGGGCTCCCTCATCAAACTACTCTGCAGGAGTATCCGACGAAGACAAGTCCTGAATCGGGCCGCTCTGAAAGGCCCTAGGCTTGTGCTTAGCAGAACAATGGTAAGGCGTGGATCACTTTAGAAACCGCCGTCTGCAGTTGATCCGCAAAATCTGGCGGCCAACATATCTCTCCCGAAGGAGCAACAGTCGGACCCCATTGCCCTGCATGTGCAATAGGGGACTCAACTTGGGAACACACATCACGGGACGGAAAACCCTCAGAGGTGGACGGCTCAGTGGTACTAAACATTCTTTTAGTCTTAGATGTCTCGACCCTCTCAAGGCATGTGGAACATAATTGGGTAGGCTGGTCTTCCGGAACCTCACAATAAACACAGGTATGAGACTAGAGTACCCTCTAACGCGTCAGAATCCTCCATAGCTTGTGCTTTTATTAGAATAAAAGAGAAACTAACAGGCACCTTTATAACCACCAATGGCCGGGGCACTCACCCCCTCCTATTAACCAGACTACAGAAACCGATTTGTCTCCCCCGTCGCAGATCAGACCGGAAGTGAAGAGCCCCACCCGGTCACACGGGTGCCTCGCAGGAACACCCCTGTCTAAAGGAGAAAACGCGCCAAAAAGGACCGCACAAGAACTCCCGGAAAGAACCTGATAGTTCCACACATTGCCAGAGCCTTATCCTGCACAGCGCCGCAATGACACAATAAACAATATCATGTATAAATCCCCCCGTTCATTAATCCCCTACCAGGAATATTAACCCATGATTCTGTAAAGATAAAAGGCGCCACACTGTAACCCTGTCTTCTATGTTAACATTGTGTATAAAATGAAACGATCTTACCAGAATCCACGCCGTGGAACAGTAACACGGCCCTTCAAGTGTGACAGATCATAGCAGCGCTCCTGACATGGACTTGAGAGAAAAAAGCAGTCTGCAAAACTCGTCAATGCTGATTGCTGTAGGAGCTGTTAAGGACAAAATCTGACCCTTAAAGTGTTATTTTTTTTTTTTTTTTTAAATAGGCATATAAATATTATTATGTTAAATTGTAAGATAACAAAAATTATGCTTACCAGATCATTTCCGTTCCTTCTGTACGAGGAGAGTCCACGGCTTTATTCCTTACTTGTGGGAATACAGAACCTAGCCACCAGGAGGAGGCAAAGACACCCCAGCCAAAGGCTTAAATACCTCCCCCAGTTCCCTCATATCCCAGTCATTCTGCCAAGGGAACAAGGAACAGTAGGAGAAATATCAGTGTATACATGGTGCCAGAAGAACAAAACAAAATTGTAGGAGAAATATCAGGGTATACATGGTGCCAGAAGAACAAAACAAAATTTAGGTCTGCCCTACAGAGAATATGGGCGGGGGGCTATGGAATCTCCTCATACAGAGGAAAGGAAATTATCTGTAAGCATAATTTATGTATTCCTTCTTAATATGAGGAGAGTCCACAGCTTCATTCCTTACTTGTGGGAAACATATACCCAAGCTCCAGAGGACACTCAATGAATGGGAGGGCAAAAAAGGAGGCGGACCATATCCTGAGGGCACCACAGCCTGCAAAACCTTTCTCCCAAAAGCTGCTTCAGCCGAAGCAAAAACGTCAAACTTGTAAAATTTAGAAAATGTATGTAAGGAGGACCAGGTAGCCGCCCTACAAATCTGATCCATAGAGGCCTCATTCTTGAAGGCCCAAGAGGAAGCCACTGCTCTAGTTGAATGAGCCTTAATCCTCTGAGGAGGCTTATGTCCCGCTGTCTCATAAGCTAAGTGAATAATGCTCCTCAATCAAAAAGATAAGGAAGTAGACGAGGCCTTCTGCCCCTACGCTTCCCAGAATAGACAACAAACAAAGAAGAAGTCTGTCTAAACTCCTTCGTAGCCTGAAGATAGAACTTCAAGGCCAGAACTACATCCAAATTATGAAGTAACTGTTCCTTTGCAGAAGAAGGATTAGGACACAAGGAAGGAACCACAATCTCCTGATTAATGTTGCGATTTGAAACGACCTTAGGAAGAAAACCTAACCGAGTACGAAGAACAGCCTTATCAGCATGAAATACTAGGTAAGGAGGCTCACATTGCAAGGCTGCCATTTCAGAGACTCTGCACACCGAAGCAATAGACAGTAGAAAAAGAAACTTCCAACACACTAACTTAATGTGGACTACATGCATAGGCTCAAATGGAGCCTTCAACAAAACTTTAAGAACAAGATTTAAACTCCAAGGAGGAGCGCTAGATCTAAACACAGGCCTGATTCGAGCTTGAAGAAAAGACTGAACATCTGGAAGCTCAGCGAGCCTCTTGTGCAGTAAAACAGATAGGGCCGAAATCTGTCCCTTAAGGGAGCTAGTAGAAAGGCCCTTCTCCAGACCATCCTGGAGAAAAGAAAGAATCCTGGAAACCCTGACCTTATGCCAGGGGAATCCATTCTCTTCACACCATAATAATTAGGTCCTCCACACCTTATGATAGATGTGACGAGTAACCGGCTTACAAGCTTGAATGAGAGTATCAATAACTTTCTCAGAGAAACCTCTCTGGCTAGGACTAAGAGTTCAAGCTCCACACAGTCAACCTTAGAGAATCTAGATTTTGATGAACAAAAGGATCTTGTTCCAGCAAATCCCTGCAACAAGGTAACTTCCATGGATTAGATGACGACATCCCCACTAGATCTGCTACCCCACATCCGTCGCGGCCAAGATGGAGCAATCAGTATCACTGATGCCCCCTCCTGCTTGATGCGGGCCACTACTCGAGGAAGTAGAGGTAATGGCAGAAAAAGGTATACAAAACTAAACCTCCAAGTCACCACTAATGCATCTATAAGCTCCGCCTGAGGATCCCTGGATCTCGACCCATACCTGGGTAGCTTAGTATTGAGACAGGACCCATGAGATCTATCTCTGGAGTCCCCCACCTGTTGCATATCTCCGCAAACACCTCGGGTGGAGAGACCATTCCCCCGGATGAAAGGATTGTCTGCTGAGAAAATCCGCTTCCCAGTTGTCCACACCTGGAATGTGGATCGCTGACAGCGAACAGTTGTGGGCCTCTGCCCACTCCAGAATCCGAGATACCTCCCTCATTGCTACGGAGCTCCTTGTTCCTCCTTGGTGGTTGATGTAAGCCACCAAGGTGATATTGACTGATTGGAATCTGATAAACTGGGACGAACCCAGACGGGGCCAAGCCTTCAGAGCATTGAATATTGCTCGAAGTTCCAGAATGTTGATCGGAAGAGAGCTCTCCTCCCGAGACCAAAGGCCCTTAGCCTTCTTGGCTCCCCAAACTGCTTCTCACCCTCAGAGACTTGCATCTGTAGTTGAAATCTCCTAGGATGGTCTTAAAAAGGATGTCCCTTGAGAAAGGTGATCTGGACAGAGCCACCAAGAGAGCGATTCTCTCGACTGGTTGTCCAGAGAGATCTGTTGAGACAGATCCAAATGATTGTCGTTCCACTGTCTCAGCATGCACCAGGACCACAACTTTCATGCACTGAGCAATGAAAGAACGGCGATTTTGCTGAAATTGAGCACACACCTGTTGCATTTTGACTCTGCATTGTTTTGTTAAAGATAGGTGCATAGTAAGTGAGTCGATAATCGACCATAGGAAGAACACACAAGTTTGAGGTGTTACGAGCTCATTGGCAGGTTTATTCACAAACCATGACTGTGAAGCAGTTGAAGAACATCATCTGTGTGTTTCACATCCATCTGTAGGTAGGGTGCCTGCACCACAATGTTATCTAGATAGGGTGCTTCTAAGATTCCATGAGCTTACACCACACTCAATAAGGTCTCCAGAACTTGTAAATACCCTGGGGGCCGTGCAAAGACCAAATGGGAGCACCACAAACTGGTAATACCTGTTTCGGAAAGGCAAATTTCAGAAACTTGACATGATCATTGTGAACATTCAAATAATTTATTAAGTTGATGGTAGGCATACATTGACCCTCCTACACTAAAGAAAGAATAGTCTGAAATGTCTATCTTAAAGGGACACTGAACCCTTTTTTTTTTTTTCTTTTGTGATTCATAAAGAGCATGTAATTTTAAGCAACTTTCTAATTTACTCCTATTATCAATTTTTCTTCGTTCTCTTGCTATCTTTATTTAAAAAAGAAGGCATCTAAGCTAAGGAGCCAGCCAATTGTTGGTTCAGAACCCTGGAGAGCACTTGTTTATTGGTGCTGTCCAATCAGCAAGGAAAACCCAGGTTGTTTACCAAAAATGGGCCGGCATCTAAACGTACATTCTTGCTTTTCAAATAAAGATATTAAGAGAATGAAGAAAATTTGATAGTAGGAGTAAATTAGAAAGTTGCTTAAAATTGCAAGCTCTATCTAAATCACTAAAGAAAACAATTTGGGTTCAGTGTCGCTTTAAAAGTGGGAACTTAATCTGTCAGATTTATATAAACTGAATTATTTACCTATCTACAGAACTATCAGAAGCGATTTAGGAAGGTGGAAAAAGGGCAACTTTTCATGGTATGGGAGGTTAATGGCGATTAAAATGAATCTCCTTCCGAGATTAATGTATATTTTTAGAGCCATACCTATAGGTGTCCCCACCTCGGAACTTGAAGCTTTGCAAGGTGAGCTATTGAAATTTTTAAGAGGCGATGGAAAGACAAGGATAACAGCACAGGTGTTGAAACAACATAGACAAGTAGGGGGAGTAGGAGTTCCTAATCTCATCGAATACTATAGGGCAGCTAGACTAGCTCAGACGGTGGTGATGGGGAAGAGCGACAGCGAATTAATATGGCCCATGATTGAGGCGGAAATTGTGGGTTATGATAGGGCGGCAGACATTATATGGGACACAGGGCCCCTTTTGAAACGAGCGAATACAAATCGCCAATAACGGCGGAGGCAATACGGTTATGGTCAAAACTCACAAAAGAGCTACAACTATGTAAAACGAAATCCTTACTAAAGCCAATTAAACTATTGGTGCCTGCAGACTCCAGACGGCTAGTGGGGAAGTGGGAAAACAAAGGGTTATATAGGGTAGCAGACTTCTTACAGAACACAAAATTGCTTACATTTAATCAGATCAGAGAGAGAATAGACCCAGAACATCTACATTGGTTCTTATATTTACAAATTAGTTCAGCCATTCATGCATATCAGTCACCAAAACAGTCCACACCACTTACGGAATTGGAAAGAATGATTAGTGCTCCATTCAGGGGAAAAGGATTGATCTCCAAAATTTACTTGATGATACAAAAAGCGAAATGTCAATCTAAGTCGCCCATGGTAGAGAGATGGGAAAGGGATATCATGGAGATAAGAGAGAAAAGTGAATGGGAGGAGTTGTTGAGGGAAGCAGGTAGAGGAATGGTTAGTGCAGACATGAGAGAGAACTCTATCAAGGTGTCGTTTAGATGGTACCTAACCCCGATCAGAACGATGCATTATGCAGCCACGCATGATGGCAACTGCTACAGAGGGTGTCAAGAAAGGGGGACATATAGACACATGTGGTGGGACTGCCCAAAAGTCCAAACACTCTGGGGGAAACTTTCATCCATGATAGGAACCCTTATGAACGAGAGAATAACCCTCACAATATCACAGGCACTACTACATGATAGGGTAAAACCATTCAATAAGACAATAAATAGCTTTATTAGAATATTATGCACGTGCTTGAGAATATGTATCGCCAGACATTGGAAAGCGGGGACGCCTGCTTGGCAAGAAGTGGTTGATAAGATTGTAGATACATTTAATTTATCAGAAATGGTGGCCTGGTCACAAGGCCAACAAGAACAGTTTCAGAAGATATGGTTTTATTGGATGCTAAGGAAAGGGGAGCTATAGAATGAATTAGAGTATGATTGACTGATCAGGTAGAGGTGGTGGTGGGCGACTTCATCAAGTAAGACGGAGAGCACAAGATGGAGTGATATTTCCCAGATAATTTAAACAAAATTTGTGAAAGACAGACAATTAAACTATAACATTCTCAAAAGAGATGGAGACCAACCGACACAACCTGGAGGTGGGGGGGGGGTGGGGGGGGGATTTATGAGTTAATGTTTTAGTTAAATTTTGTTACCATTCTTGTGTAAGTTGCCAGGGATACGGAGTAAAGATGGCTTGGGATAGGCTGTCAAGGCATACTTCTTGCAATAATATGTGGTCATGATTTACTATGTTTGCTTTGGGGGAGAAAAAAAGCACATGTACATGTAATTTTTTACGAAGCTCCGTATTGCTGTTTAAATTCAATAAAAATCATTTCAATTAAAAGTGGGAACTTGTTCAATGTTGAGATCCAAAATCAGCTGAAAGGTACCTTCTGTCTTAGGTAAAATAGGGAGGTTGGAAAAGAATAGCTGGTTCAGCTCTGTGGATGTAACTGGATCAGTTACTACCATTGCCCCATACAAGAAACTTGTCTGGAATTGGACCACACCCTTATATGTAGTCTTGGGTAAACTCGATCACAAGGTAGAAGAAAAAGAAGATGTTTAGGTTTTAGCCTGCCGAAAGGAATGACATTTTCTTGTCTTGTGACAAGAAGGCTCCCTTACCTCCAGTGACTGTGGCTGTAATTGCATCTAGTCCTTGATCAAATAGGATTTTACCCTTAAAGGGAAGTAGCAACAGTCTGCTTTTAGAAACCATGTATGCAGATCAAGATTTAAGGCAATAGACATGTCTTGCCAAAACAACCATTACAGCACTATTTGCATTAATGTAGATCATTCCCATTGCTGCATCACAAATAAAACTGTTGGCTGTCCTCAGGAGTTTCATCTCTTACAACAATGCTTCACTAGAAATTAGCTCAAAGAAGTTATTATAACAAACCACAGTAGCTGCAGCTACACAAGCTGCACTGACAACTGGATGAAACATAGACCCTTCCACCTGAAAGGATCATCTATGGAAGTCTTCAAGATTTGAATTTATTGGATACCTAAAAGAAGTATTATCCTCTAAGGTAATGGTAGTCTGCCGAACAAGAGAAGAATTGCTCCATTCATCTCTAATTTTGCAGAGGGGAAATAAAAAAAATGGCCTTGAATTTGCTGGAGTGAATAAAAGAAATACCTGGTTTATTCCATTCCTTAATCACTGTCAGTGACTAAATCAGGCAACAGGAAAGTAGAAGGCCGATTAGAAGCTGGGTTAAAAAGTTATCTTTTTATCAGGTGACTTGTCTGGAGTGGGAGAACCATCCACCCCCAAAGCACTTAACACCTCCTGTAATAATGCATAAATATGCTGTAGCCTGAAATGAAAGGACACACCCTCCGGCACTGCTTTGGGGGGTCCTGAATTTCGGAAAATCTGTCCACAGAAATGGAATCTACAGTTCTGAATGTACCCTGTTTCTTTGCAAGGTATTTAGACAAGTGTTGTCTTTGATAGGATAAAGGCTGTAAAGGATCATTTTTGGCCTGTGCAAGCATCTGCATTTAACTGCAGGAGGCATGACAGCGATCAACTCAGTAATAGCAGAGTGAACATATTCTTTGAATTTAGAAGAGAGTTCAGTAGATCCTCCTGGGATATAGCATTGATGAACTGCAGACCCCTAAACACTCTGAGAGAAAGGCAGCACTGTGAAAGCCTGTCTAGGATTAGACACTGACTCAGCACATGAGGTACATAGCTGAGCAGGGGGACACAAAGGAATATCCAGTAGCATTAAGGAGTTAAAAGATCAGTAGATCTTCTCTCCAAAGGGTCAGCTGGTGGTCTAGAGACCAGAGCTTCAACAACTTGCTCCATTTTAGTAGCTTAAGGAAATAAGGATAAAGATGATATTATATCTGGTAAGATTTTTATGCACAACAGCAGTATAAAAGGCACACAGATAAAGTTTAATAAGCAATTTGGATACTTTTTGGTAAGTTCTGACATTCCCAAAATGTCTCAAGACATGTCTAAGATGGTTTCTCTACCTCTATATGAAACCGAGAGCTATGTTAAGGTCTCCAGTAACACAGTAGAGCTCTTAAACTGGATGCACTATTCTACAAGCAACAGGAGCATCATTTTTTAATAAAATAAAAAAAGTGCCTGAAAAGTTCCCAAAATTTCTATAGAAGGGGTTTGGCGTGTGTATATGTCCACAGTCTATGTGAATCATGTTCATGTAATAGCCGGTAGACTGTGAAGGTGTAATGTAATGTACTTACCTGTCAGCACCTTTGTATACTGTGCCTACCTATGCTGCAGATGACTGCTTTCCGTAGATGGGTCCATCTTAGGAAGTGCAAGAACAGTGCCAAGGATTTTACAAAGAGCAGCATGCTGTAAACCAGGGAACTAGCAGTGAAATCCAAATTTCACCTTGAAGGCCTGTGGCATCACCACACTGGGAAGAGATTCTAATTGCCTGGGTGAAACTCCAGTCTTCCCTTCTGTCCTTCATAGGCATGTTGAGGGGGATATTGAGTCTACAAACAGCACTTCAAAATTCCCCTCACTTCATCTTGGAGGCAAAACATTGACTAAGGGATTCTGGGAGAGTGGGCGAGATAAAATCTATGGTATCTATGGGTGTTTTTACCTCCTCCTAGTGGAATGGAATGCAATGTGATGATCTTGTGGACTCGCATCATCTTATGTTTATAATGTTGAAATAATATCCAGTTAGAACGTTAAAATAATATGTGGATTAACATTTTACAAATTGATTAATAATGATTTTTCTCTTTTCAATAAGCTTGACAAACTTGATCAAATTGAGGAGCCAGAAATTTTCTGTTTTCATTGTGTGCACATATATGTAGCATTCAGTTATCCTCCTTGACACCAGTAACATAGAAAGCACTAAAATAAAGCCCCTGCATTCTATTAAAATCCATGTTCACTTGACTACGTGGATATCTTATATCGAACAAACACACATTTATTTAAAATCTAAAATTCAGGGGGGCATGTCCGGACCAGCGCCTAAGAGGGTCACTTTCTTAGGAGCTCTGCTCTGAAGATTTTTCATCCGTCAGGAAATCTAAACTATTTTAAACCATCGAAGGCAAATTCCTACTTCAATGTACAGAGAATACTCTCCTGCATTGGATGATACCTTTATTGCACTCTAACGAGCTCCTAAATCGGACCGCTGGGTCTTGTTGGCGGATCACTAAGAGACAACACCCCAGCAGAGAATTTCTCAACATCTCTGGAAATTACGAACAATTATACAATGGAGGATTTCAATAGCGAAGTGCAAGCCTTGTTAATAGTGTTCAAAAGAAAGATGTTCGACAGATTCCATAGCCTAACACGTTTAGTACAGTCCGACACTGAATATGGGGGTAAACCTACAGCGACAATGGAGAAGGCCGATAAGACAGATGGACGACCACATGCTGCTAACATGGCACCCCGATCAACTATAGGAAAAAGTGCCCCTACCCTTAAGCCTCAATAGACACAGAGTAACTCCTAAACCTCGCTCTCTCACATAATGGGGGATACGGCCAGTCCCCGGGAGAGAGAAGATGGTCATATGCTGAATCTAGAGGGAAATACTTATGGGGGTGGAAGGGAAAAGCAGACTCCAGATCTAAGCCTCTATAGCGACTATCATGATACCTCAGCAACCCTCATTCTCAGGTCTGTCTTGCTGCATAATTCTTATGGTGACCTAATGGGCACGACGCAAAATAAGCCTAACCCCGTAACATTCCAGAACTCTCAGTACTCCAGCTAGAGATAACTCACCGGTGCCTAAAACAAACCCTATTTCAGGGACCAACGCAAGACTTGAAGCCTAGATCACGGACCCTTTCTGATAGCAACATCACTCTTACTTTGTCCAGTGGGCTCTGTGATCAGCTGGCTTCTGCACTAAAATCTACTGATACCGAGGGACATACGAGGGACATAAGACCGTTAATCTCATCAAAAGGGGAGTCAGATAGCAATCATAGGCTTTGCTGGTGAGCTGTGTGTCGCTGTGAGCAATTAACAGCAGATCACTTGGACATGTGTATAGCTTGTTTTACACAGACAGAGAACAAGACCCTCCTTTAGTCACCTCAACAATGCGGGACACTAGATGAAGAGAGTTGGCATTAAAAGACTACTATGGGTCAATGACGATACCCTGACAGGTCCCATTTATATCTTTATTGTTGTTAACTTTTTGGGGCTTTGACTACAAACAGTAACTCGCATGGACAAACCCTAAATATGTATATGTATCATGATCCTGGGACACCCATTGTGATATAGATGGGACACTAAGCTTACCAAAATTTTATCTGTTTTGTTATTTGGATAGTGCCTCTTTAGCGAGATGAGGAAAATATAAGGGTGTTATATATCTCAGTTAAAAGTCCTCCTATTTGCATTTGGAGCTATATAGTATGTTCAATGTAAATAATTATTTAGCATTGACTTATCATATTACCTGTATTATTCAAATATATATCTGACTCCAGATTTATTTATTTTCACCTTACGAATATTTCCTCCTATTTAACTAGGTCTCAAAGCCTATGCAAATCAGTTAAAATTGAGTAAAAGGATTGCAGAGTAGTTCTATGGTTAATAACCTACTAATATTTGGAATGTTAATACAGTGATAGATTGTTTAATAATAATTAATTCATATATATATATATATATATATATATATATATACTGTATAATATATATATATATATATCAGTGACGTGCAGTGACGTCAGAGACTAGTGAGGCAGTGGCTAGGATACGCCTTCATTCTTTAGATATCCTTTGTTGAAGAAATAGCAATGCACATGGGTGAGCCAATCACATGAGGTATCTATGTGCAGCCACCAATCAGCAGCTACTGAGCATATTTAGATATGATTTTCAACAAAGGACATCAAAAGAATGAAGACAATTAGATATTAGATGTAAATTGGAAAGTTATTTAAATTTGCATATGGGTTTCATATGGGTTTCATGTCCCTTTAAATGGTGTCTTGGAAAACTGGTCAACTTAGTAAACATCTGATTTTAGTCTAAAAGGATTGTAACATAAACTCTTGCCAGATAACACAATGCTTGCTCTGATTATGAGATCTAGAAATCCATGCCCATTAAAATATGTTTAAAACATACTTTTTACTTTAATGCTGCAAATTATGCTTATAGATTATTTCATTACATAAGGGATGAGAGAGTCAGAGGAGGAGGAAGAGAGACAGAGAGAGAAAGAGACCATGGGGAGAACAACACATAAGGAGAGAGATGGATAGAGAGACACACACACACAAGGGGGGGGGGGAGAGGGACCACTGCATTTTAAAGTAATAAAACAGCAGAGCTACAGAGAGTTCAGAAAGTAAGACTATACATTAGTACAGAGGCAAGCTGCTAAGTTAGTGGGTGTAAAGTTTGAGTAAACAAAATACAAAAGCGACCCTGCTGTAAAAGAGTAAACAAACACTAAACCACATTCATTAAATTATCATTTTCACTAACAGAATCCCTTTTTAGTAAAATCTTACTTCAATAAGATGTGGCTAAAACAGTGTTCTCTGTGCCTCTCTCTTCCTGCTCTGTAAGGATTCAGGAAGTGACAGTGGCACATTCCACTGCACTTAGAGGGGAAGAACAGAACTCTCTTTTTCACTTTAGCAAAGCTAGCATGTTCACAGGACAGCAACAAAATATATGAAAGTTGTTTTTTTGCGTTTTTGTTTTGTTTTATATGATTTAACATCCAGCCCCAACCCTATGTTCCACTTACTAATGCCTCTCGCTGGATTGGTTCAGCCCAAATAGGACTGCCTCAAATAAGCAGTTAATGGGCCATGCAATGATCTTAACCACTTGCATCCAGTAGGTGGCGCAGCATGTTGTGTAATGGTGGGCAGACCTGATTGTGCCTCTTCATTGCACAACATATAGCTGTGAGAAAAAAAAATGCTGGGGGAAAAAAAATACAATTTTGTTTTTAAAGCCAATAAAAAAATATATATTTTTGCCCATATGAGAGGTGAAACACTGCCTCACCTGCCTCTAGTGACTGCACATCACTGATATATATATATATATATATATATATATATATATATATATATATATATATATTGTCAGATGCTGACTTGCTTTTTTTCTAACCTCTTCATCATCAGCTGTCACCTCTTTTAATAGATCATACTTTTTGGACCGCCTTAATATGGGTGCAGTTTATATCAAGGACACTAGTTGAGATTAAATATGTAGATAAGAGGCCAAATCATATTTCTTCCTCAACTCCAAGACATCCAAGTATTTTATCTGTTCCCAAACATACCTCATTATCGCCCAATTAGTGTAATAGCCACTTGTAGTACACAAGTGCTTTACTTTCTCTAGTATCCTTTTAACAACAGCGGCCTACAAAATATAGCCAACCTCATATGGAATTCCATTTTGCTTCCCACATCTCTTATGGCTTAGCCGGAAACCTATCGTATTCTCATTTCTATTAGGGGCTCTAGATAACTTTGCTCCACATAATAATAGTATTGATATCAGTAACTTTTTGTATTTATACTCTATAATATTACACTATTGTTTATAATGTTTTCTAATGTACTATTTAGCATGTTTGCTTTGCCAGTAGCCAATGACTTTTCAATATTTAGTATCAGCTGCTAGACAATTTTTCCTACCAGGGGTCCAGAAGTGACCAATTTAATCATTTAAGAACCTCCCTTATGCAACATACTTTACATTGGCTACAAAAGTGACCCTATTCGCCATGGGTATTTCAGACTTCTCTAAAAAAGAGATATCATAATATTATGTACATATATACTATTATTGTTGTTTTATATAGATAGTTAGCAGCCAGAGAAGTGAACTTGAACAAGCAGTCTTATAAAGCCATAATTATGCTTGAACGTTGATTAAGGATTAAGTTACAGTTATATGATATTATATATATATATATATATATATATATATATTATATGATATTATAATTCTATGTTCATATATACCATTCATGTGAATCCATACAGAGGGTTAGCTGCTAGCAACGTGAACATGTTCAGGTTATATATGACAATATTACTTTAACCTAACCTAAGCAGCCATATCAATTCTTAATTATGTCTGCAAGTTCACCATTTGCAATATGTACATTGTCTTTTTCACCTGTATATGGACATTTGTTATTGTTTTTTACCGCCAAATATCTCAATAAAAAATTATAAATATAAAAAAAAAATAATAATAATTGTAGGTCTACCTCCTTGGCTGTCAGTAACTGAACAACCCCTACATGTTTCCCTATATCCCAGCATGTACAGTATCTCACAAAAGTGAGTACACCCCTCACATTTTTGTAAATATATTATATATCTTTTCATGTAACACTGAAGAAATTACACTTTGCTACAATGTAAAGTAGTGAGTGTACATCCTGTATAACAGTGTAAATTTGCTGTCCCTTCAAAATAACTTAACACACAGCCATTAATGTCTAAACCGTTGGCAGCAAAAGTAAGTACACCCCTAAGTGAAAATTTCCAAATTGGGCCCAAAGTGTCAATATTTTGTGTGGCCACCATTATTTCCCAACACTGCCTTAACCCTCTTGGGTATGGAGTTCACCACAGCTTCACAGGTTGCTACTGGAGTCCTTTTCAATGATGACATCACAGAGCTGGTGGATGTTAGAGAACTTGCGCTCCCCCACCTTCCATTTGAGGATGCCCAACAAATGCTCAATAGGGTTTAGGTCTGGAGACATGCTTGGCTAGTCCATCACCTTTACCCTCAGCTTCTTTAGCAAGGTAGTGGTCATCTTGGAGGTGTGTTTGGGGTCATAATCATGTTGGAATACTGCCCTGCGGCCCAGTCTCCAAAGGGAGGAGATCATGCTCTGCTTCATATTGTCACAGTACATGTTGGCATTCATGGTTCCCTCAATTAACTGTAGCTCCCCAGTGCCGGCAGCACTCATGCAGGCCCAGGCCTTGACACTCCCACCAGCATGCTTGACTGTAGGCAAGACACACTTGTCTTTGTACTCCTCACCTGGTTGCAACCACACACGCTTGACACCATCGGAACCAAATAAGTTTATCTTGGTCTCATCGGACCACAGGACATAGTTCTAGTAATCCATGTCCTTAGTAATCTGCTTGTCTGCAGCAAACTGTTTGTGGGCGTTCTTGTGCATCATCTTTAGAAGAGGTTTCCTTCTAGGACGACAGCCATGCAGCAGAGCAATTTGATGCAGTGTGTGGCGTATGGTCTTTGCACTTACAGGCTGACCCCCCACCCCTTCAACCTCAGCAGCAATGCTTGCAGCACTCATGCGTGTATTTCCCAAAGATAACCTGTCGACCATGGCGAGGCCTGTTCTAAGTGGAACCTGTCCTGTGAAACCGCTGTATGGTCTTGCCCACCATGCTGCAGCTCAATTTTAGGGTCTTGGCAATCTTCGTATAGCTTAGGCCATCTTTATGTAGAGCAACAATTCATGTTTTTAGATCCTCAGCGAGTTCTTTGCCATGAGGTGCCATGTTGAACTTCCAGTGACCAGTATGAGAGAGTGTGAGAGCGATAACACCAAATTTAACACACCTGCTCCCCATTTACACCTGAGACCTTGTAACACTAATGAGTCACATGACACCGGGGAGGGAAAATGGCTTATAGGGCCCAATTTGGACATTTCCACTTAGGGGTGTACTCACTTTTTTTGCCAACAGTTTAGACTTTAATGGCTGTGTGTTGAGTTATTTTGAGGGGACAGCAAATTTACACTGTTATACAGGATTTACACTCACTACTTTACATTGTAGCAAAGTGTCATTTCTTCAGTGTTGTCACATGAAAAGATATAATAAAATATTTACAAAAATATGAGAGGTATACTCACTTTTGTGAGATACTGTATGCATATATTTATGGTTTATGTTATTACACCTAGTCATTTTGCAACTTTTATTTCTATTATTTTTACTATTAAAGGGATACTAAACCCAAATTTTTTTCTTTCATGATTCAGATAGAGCATGCAATTTTAAGCAACTTTCAAATTTACTCCTATTATCAATTTTCTTCGTTCTCTTGCTATCTTTATTTAAAAAAGAAGGCATCTAAGCTAAGGAGCCAGCCAATTTTTGGTTCAGACCTGGACAGCACTTGTTTATTGGTGCTGTCCAATCAGCAAGGATAACCCAGGTTGTGAATCAAAAATGGGCCAGCTTCTAAACTTACATTCTTGCTTTTCAAATAAAGATAGCAAGAGAATGAAGAAATTTTGATCATGGAAGTAAATTAGAAAGTTGCTTAAAATTGGATGCTCTATCTGAATCATGGGATCATTTGGGTTCAGTGTCCCTTTAATATACCAAACAAATCTGCAGCGGTATACAGGGGGGCACAATAAATAAAGACAGGGAAGGCAGACTGGTACAGAAGGATTACAGGGCACTAAATTTATAATCTAAATGGTAGCTGGAATCAATAGATGGGGATTTAGAATAACATCTCCCTTTTTTCATATTTACTTGTAATTGTTAAAATATACTTAATTATGTATGATCTTACCAAAGACATTTGATTTCAAAACAGATGTAAGGTTTTAGCATAACAAATATCTCAGCAAAATGTATAGTTACCCTGAGAATCAGATCACCAAGAATTGACTATTTATATATATATATATATATATATATATATATATATATATATATATATATATATATATATATAAATCATATGGCTGCAAAAATATTCTGGCTCCTAAATTTGTGGGCTTTCTCCAATTTTGGGCACATTTTTCAAGCTCTATTAGAAGCCAGGAAGGAGCCTAATCAATTTGTAGGGCTATATTATGCCTGTATAATGAAGATGTCTGCTGACATTATGACATTAACAAACCTTGGATGAAACAATTCTATTATTGCAGAACTTCTGTGCAATGTAGGCATCCGTTTCTGAAGCTGGCCGATGTCCAACGTACACAGTTCTTGTTCCGACTCGTTTTTCCTCTCCAGGACACTGTCAAATATAAGAGAATCTGTAATTAAAATAGGTTTCCTCAAAATAATGCAGTTTTATATTATTTTGGATAATTTCACTGAAATACAACATTCTGGCAAATGTAGAAACAAAACAAAAAATACAGAGCTCTCCTTGAAAAGAAAAAAAAAAGGACTGTAGTTTTTGTAATGGATTTACAAAAAACATAATTTATGCTTACCTGATAAATTCCTTTCTTCTGTAGTGTGATCAGTCCACGGGTCATCATTACTTGTGGGATATTAACTGCTCCCCTACAGGAAGTGCAAGAGGATTCACCCAGCAGAGTTGCTATATAGCTCCTCCCCTCTACGTCACCTCCAGTCATTCGACCAAGGACCAACGAGAAAGGAGAAGCCAAGGGTGTAGTGGTGACTGGAGTATAATTTAAAAAATATTTACCTGCCTTAAAAAACAGGGCGGGCCGTGGACTGATCACACTACAGAAGAAAGGAATTTATCAGGTAAGCATAAATTATGTTTTCTTCTGTTAAGTGTGATCAGTCCACGGGTCATCATTACTTGTGGGATACCAATACCAAAGCAAAAGTACACGGATGACGGGAGGGATAGGCAGGCTCTTTATACAGAAGGAACCACTGCCTGAAGAACCTTTCTCCCAAAAATAGCCTCCGAGGAAGCAAAAGTGTCAAATTTGTAAAATTTGGAAAAAGTATGAAGCGAAGACCAAGTTGCAGCCTTGCAAATCTGTTCAACAGAGGCCTCATTCTTAAAGGCCCAAGTGGAAGCCACAGCTCTAGTGGAATGAGCTGTAATTCTTTCAGGAGGCTGCTGTCCAGCAGTCTCATAAGCTAAACGAATTATGCTACGAAGCCAAAAAGAGAGAGAGGTAGCAGAAGCTTTTTGACCTCTCCTCTGACCAGAGTAAACGACAAACAGGGAAGACGTTTGTCGAAAATCTTTAGTTGCCTGTAAATAAAATTTAAGGGCACGAACTACATCCAGATTGTGCAAAAGACGTTCCTTCCTCGAAGAAGGATTTGGGCACAAGGATGGAACAACAATCTCCTGATTGATATTCCTGTTAGTGACTACCTTAGGTAAGAACCCAGGCTTAGTACGCAGAACTACCTTATCCGAGTGAAAAATCAAATAAGGAGAATCACAATGTAAGGCTGATAACTCAGAGACTCTTCGAGCCGAGGAAATAGCCATTAAAAATAGAACTTTCCAAGATAACAACTTTATATCAATGGAATGAAGGGGTTCAAACGGAACACCCTGTAAAACGTTAAGAACAAGGTTTAAACTCCATGGTGGAGCCACAGCTTTAAACACAGGTTTAATCCTGGCCAAAGCCTGACAAAAAGCCTGAACGTCTGGAACTTCTGACAGACGCTTGTGTAACAGAATGGACAGAGCTGAGATCTGTCCCTTTAAGGAACTAGCGGATAACCCCTTTTCTAAACCTTCTTGTAGAAAAGACAATATCCTAGGAATCCTAACCTTACTCCAAGAGTAACCTTTGGATTCGCACCAATATAGGTATTTACGCCATATTTTATGGTAAATCTTTCTGGTGACAGGCTTCCTAGCCTGTATTAAGGTATCAATAACTGACTCAGAAAAACCACGCTTTGATAAGATCAAGCGTTCAATTTCCAAGCAGTCAGCTTCAGAGAAGTTAGATTTTGATGTTTGAAAGGACCCTGAATCAGAAGGTCCTGTTTCAGAGGTAACGACCAAGGTGGACAGAATGACATGTCCACCAGATCTGTATACCAAGTCCTGCGTGGCCATGCAGGCGCTATTAGAATCACTGATGCTTTCTCCTGTTTGATTCTGGCAATCAATCGAGGAAGCATCGGGAAAGGTGGAAACACATAAGCCATCCTGAAGGTCCATGGTGCTGTCAAGGCATCTATCAGGACCGCTCCCGGATCCCTGGATCTGGACCCGTAGCGCGGAAGCTTGGCGTTCTGTCGAGACGCCATGAGATCTATCTCTGGTTTGCCCCAACGTGGAAGTATTTGGGCAAAGACCTCTGGATGAAGTTCCCACTCCCCCGGATGAAAAGTCTGACGACTTAAGAAATCCGCCTCCCAGTTCTCCACTCCCGGGATGTGGATTGCAGACAGGTGGCAAGAGTGAGACTCTGCCCAGCGAATTATCTTCAATACTTCCATCATTGCTAGGGAGCTTCTTGTCCCTCCCTGATGGTTGATATAAGCTACAGTCGTGATGTTGTCCGACTGGAACCTGATGAACCCCCGAGTTGCTAACTGGGGCCAAGCCAGAAGAGCATTGAGGACTGCTCTCAATTCCAGAATGTTTATTGGAAGAAGACTCTCCTCCTGATTCCATAGTCCCTGAGCCTTCAGAGAATTCCAGACAGCGCCCCAACCTAGTAGGCTGGCGTCTGTTGTTACAATTGACCAGTCTGGCCTGCTGAATGGCATTCCCCTGGACAGATGTGGCCGATAAAGCCACCATAGAAGAGAATTTCTGGTCTCTTGAATGGAATGAAGGACACGGCATGCATTTTGAAGTTTTGTTAACCTGTCCTCTGTCAGGTAAATCTTCATTTCTACAGAATCTATCAGAGTCCCCAGGAAGGGAACTCTTGTGAGTGGAAAGAGAGAACTTTTCTCTTCGTTCACTTTCCATCCATGCGACCTTAGAAATGCCAGTACTATCTCTGTATGAGATTTGGCAGTTTGAAAGCTTGAAGCTTGTATCAGTATGTCGTCTAAGTACGGAGCTACTGAAATTCCTTGCGGTCTTAGTACCGCCAGAAGAGTGCCCAGAACCTTTGTGAAGATTCTTGGAGCCGTAGCCAGTCCGAATGGAAGAGCTACAAACTGGTAATGCCTGTCTAAAAAGGCAAACCTTAGATACCGGTAATGACTTCTGTGAATCGGTATGTGAAGGTAAGCATCCTTTAAATCCACTGTGGTCAAGTACTGACCCTCTTGGATCATGGGCAAAATTGTTCGAATAGTTTCCATCTTGAACGATGGAACTCTTAGGAATTTGTTTAGGATCTTTAAATCCAAGATTGGCCTGAAGGTTCCCTCTTTTTGGGAACTACAAACAGATTTGAGTAAAACCCTTGTCCTTGTTCCAACCGCGGAACTGGATGGATCACTCCCATTAATAAAAGATCTTGTACGCAGCGTAGAAACGCTTCCTTCTTTGTTAGGTTTGTTGACAACCTTGACAGATGAAATCTCCCTCTTGGGGGAGAGGATTTGAAGTCCAGAATGTATCCCTGAGATATGATCTCTAACGCCCAGGGATCCTGAACATCTCTTGCCCAAGCCTGGGCGAAGAGGGAAAGTCTGCCCCCCACTAGATCCGGTCCCGGATCGGGGGCCCTCAATTCATGCTGTCTTAGGGGCAGCAGCAGGTTTTCTGGCCTGTTTGCCCCTGTTCCAGGACTGGTTAGGTTTCCAGCCTTGTCTGTAGCGAGCAACAGCTCCTTCCTGTTTTGGTGCAGAGGAAGTTGATGCTGCTCCTGCTTTGAAATTACGAAAGGAACGAAAATTGGACTGTCTAGCCTTGGCTTTGGCCTTGTCCTGAGGCAGGGCATGACCTTTACCTCCTGTAATGTCATCAATAATCTCTTTCAAGCCGGGCCCGAATAAGGTCTGCCCTTTGAAAGGAATATTAAGCAATTTAGATTTAGACGTAACATCAGCTGACCAGGATTTTAGCCACAGAGCTCTGCGTGCCTGAATGGCGAATCCTGAATTTTTAGCCGCAAGTTTAGTTAAATGTACTACGGCATCTGAAATAAATGAATTAGCTAACTTAAGGAATTTAAGTTTGTGTGTGATGTCATCTAGTGTGGATGATTGAAGTGTCTCTTCCAGAGACTCAAACCAAAATGCTGCTGCAGCCGTGACAGGCGCAATACATGCAAGAGGTTGCAATATAAACCCTTGTTGAACAAACATTTTCTTAAGGTAACCCTCTAATTTTTTATCCATTGGATCTGAAAAAGCACAGCTATCCTCCACTGGGATAGTGGTACGCTTAGCTAAAGTAGAAACTGCTCCCTCCACCTTAGGGACCATTTGCCATAAGTCCCGTGTGGCGGCGTCTATTGGAAACATTTTTCTGAATATAGGAGGGGGTGAGAAAGGCACACCGGGTCTATCCCACTCCTTAGTAACAATGTCAGTAAGTCTCTTAGGTATAGGAAAAACGTCAGTACTCGTCGGTACCGCAAAATATTTATCCAACCTACACATTTTTTCTGGGATTGCAACTGTGTTACAATCATTCAGAGCCGCTAATACCTCCCCTAGTAACACACGGAGGTTCTCAAGCTTAAATTTAAAATTTGAAATGTCTGAGTCCAGTTTATTTGGATCAGAACCGTCACCTACAGAATGAAGCTCTCCGTCTTCACGTTCTGCAAACTGTGACGCAGTATCAGACATGGCCCTTGCATTATCAGCGCACTCTGTTCTCATCCCAGAGTGATCACGTTTACCTCTTAGTTCTGGTAGTTTAGCCAAAACTTCAGTCATAACAGTAGCCATATCTTGTAATGTGATTTGTAATGGCCGCCCAGATGCACTCGGCGCTACAATATTACGCACCTCCTGAGCGGGAGATGCAGGTACTGACACGTGAGGCGAGTTAGTCGGCATAACTCTCCCCTCGTTGTTTGGTGAAATATGTTCAATTTGTACAGATTGACTATTTTTTAAAGTAGCATCAATACATTTAGTACATAAATTTCTATTGGGCTCCACTTTGGCATTAACACATATAGCACAGAGATATTCCTCTGAATCAGACATGTTTAACACACTAGCAAATAAACAGCAACTTGGAAATACTTTTCAAAGTAATTTACAAATAATATGAAAACGAACTGTGCCTTTAAGAAGCACAGAAAATATTATAACAGATAAAATAATTAAGTTATAGCATCAATCTTTGTCAGAATATACAGTTTTAGCAAAGGATTGTTCCCCTCAGCAAATGATAACTAACCCAGGCAGCAGAAAAAAATACACAAATAAACGTTTTTTATATCACAGTCAATACAATCAGCACAGCTCTGCTGTGAATGATTACTTCCCTCAAAAAAGACTCTTGAGATCCCTGAACTCTGTAGAGATGAACCGGATCATGCAGGAAGAAAATGAACCTCTGACTGAGTTTTTCTGATGCATAGTGAAAGCACCAAAATGGCCCCTCCCCCACACACATAACAGTGAGAGGGATCAGTGAACTGCTCTAATTTAAATCAAAACTATTGCCAAGTGGAAAAAAAGTGCCCAAAACATTTTTTCACCCAGTACCTCAGAGAAAAAAACGTTTTTACATGCCAGCAAAAAAACGTTTTACCTCAATAATTAATTGTCATTTAAAACCTATTGCAAGTCCCTGCAAAATAGGTTAAGTCTATGTATACAGTTTAAAAGCCAGAGAAGTACCATTTCCCAGAAAACTGAAGTGTAAAATATACATACATGACAGCCTGATATCAGCTACATCTACTGCATTCAAGGCTGAGTTTACATTATAACGGTATGGCAGGATTTTCTCATCAATTCCATGTCAGAAAATAATAAACTGCTACATACCTCTTTGCAGATTAATCTGCCTGCTGTCCCCTGATCTGAAGTTTACCTCTCCTCAGATGGCCGAGAAACAGCAATATGATCTTAACTACTCCGGCTAAAATCATAGAAAAACTCAGGTAGATTCTTCTTCAAATTCTACCAGAGAAGGAATAACACACTCCGGTGCTATTATAAAATAACAAACTTTTGATTGAAGATATAAAAACTAAATATATCACCATAGTCCTCTCACACATCCTATCTAGTCGTTGGGTGCAAGAGAATGACTGGAGGTGACGTAGAGGGGAGGAGCTATATAGCAACTCTGCTGGGTGAATCCTCTTGCACTTCCTGTAGGGGAGCAGTTAATATCCCACAAGTAATGATGACCCGTGGACTGATCACACTTAACAGAAGAAATGATTATTATTTTTTAATGAGCTAGCAACTGTTCACACTGATCCTGTAGGAATTTAAACGGACACTCTAGCACAAACATGACAATCTCTTCTTCACTATAGCATGTCATTTTACCTTTACAGCTCTGCATGTCTATGGGGTTGATTTATCAAATCATGTCTGCTCGACATAGCTAAATGCAGACAGCATACTCTGTCCGCATTTATCATTGCACAAGCATTTCTGGTGAAAGGCATGTGCAATGCCCCCCCCCCCCCTCTCACTGGTGGCCGGGGTTGTCAATCGGACCGGGATTATTTCTTGGCGGACAGGTTAAGGAGCAGCAGTCTTAGGACTGCTGCTTCTTAAAGGTACAGTCTAGTCAAAATTAAACTTTCATGATTCAAATAGGGCATGCAATTTTAAACAACTTTCCAGTTTACTTTTATCATCAAATTTGCTTTGCTCTTTTGGTATTCTTTGTTGAAAGCTACACCTAGGTAGGCTCATAAACTTATTTCTAAGCCGTTGAACTGCCTCTTATCTCAGTGCATTTTGACAGTTAGACACTGCTAGTTCATGTGTGTCATATAGTTAACATTGTGCTCACTCCTGTGGAGTTATTTAAGAGTCAGCGCTGATTGGCTAAAATGCATGTCAAAGGAATCAAGATAAGGGGCAGTCTGTAGAGGCTTAGAAACCAGGTAATCACAGAGGTAAAAGGTGCACTATAAGGTCATCGGATAATATTCAAAAGGTGATCATCTTCGTACCTCAAAGAAAATGGAGAGATACTTTAATAGTGTTAAACTATACGAGAATATCCCTTTAAGCACAATAGGAAAACTACTGACATGATTTTGAGCTACTATAGCTCTAAGTGATGCGCTCAGTTCAAATGGATCCAAGACTGAACTTGATTCCAATATGTCTGCCCCTCCTTGTGACTTTGTGACTGCTGACTTCGTAGTCAGCAGTCACAAGGAGGGGCAAGCATATTGAAATCAAGTCACACCGGACCCTTCTGATATCTATCTAGGAAGGAGGTCTGAAAGTGTTGCCTGTTGATAGCTGCTGGGACCCCAGAGTGACGGACATTTATTGTCTTTTTATTTTGCAAGGACTTTTTAAAGATTCTTTGTTTTTAACACGTTTGTACTTATTGTAGTCGGTTCCAATATTAAATAACAAAAATACAGTCTTGGATACCTTTGTACTGAGCGCATCACTTAGAGCTATATTAGCTCTAAATCATGTAAGTAGTTTTCCGATTGTGCTTAAAGGGATATTCTCATATGGTTTAACACTATGAAAGTTTCTCTCCATTTTCTTTGAGGTACAAAGTAGATCACCTTTTGAATATTATCCCATGACCTTATAGTGCACGGTGTTGTATGGTATCATTTCCTTCTTTTTTCACTTTTATTGTTTGATTATAATTTTACTATACACGGTTTTTGTTTTAAAGTGTATTAATATAACAGTGTTGTTTATGCAAAACAGGGGAATGGGTAATAAAGGTATTATCTATCTTTGTAAACAATACAAATTCTGGAGTAGACTGTCCTCAAAAGATGTTAAACACACAGTTAAATTATTATTCTGGAACAGATTGCTTCATCTGTGTTGTCTGCTCCTTACCGGCAGTACTCTGCAGTTATGGTACTCTGAATGGCCAGAAATACCTTGTAATTCTTTTGCCTTGCTATAGAATAAAATATCAGCCAAGTCTAAACATTTTTGAAACAATTTGTTTGCTGCAATAGTTTTTTCTATTTTTAAACAGCTAAAATCCAACCCACCATTTGCCTCATTTGGAGAAGCTGATGCGGGCTTGAATCAGTAGCTGACAAGGCTAGCTACGGTCATAATGTTAATATAAAGTGCTTTTGTTTTGCTGCTAAAACCAGTTAGATAGGTAGCAGAGTTAGCTTTGAGGAGTCTGCAGTTTGCTTTATCCCACAGAGAACCTGTCCACATGTGCGGCTTGGCAAAATGTAGGATTGCACAAAAGCTCTATTGCACAATCCCACCCCCTGCTTTCACTCAAGCAATTGCACAAGAGCATGGACTGTCAATCACCCCAAACTAGTGAGTTTCAGGTGATTTATCTCCACCAGAGACGATAGCAAGAAACTGTGGTGTGGTTGCAGTTTCTAGAAGCTGCAGATGCCGCTTGATACGTTTTGCCTTATGTGTTTAACCCCTTTGCTTTCAAAATGGAAAGGCTAGTTATAGTGGGTGAGGGCTCTCAACTATTTTCACAGGGAGAACTCTACTACTGACAACAGCTACAATGAAAACAACAATACAAAAACAAGTACAGTAGGTGCCTTTTGGGAGCGGATCCTGCTTTATATAGCAAAAATAATTCTGTAAATGAAGAACAGTCTGCAAAATGTAAGGCAACTGGTTTTTTAGCAAGCGTCAGTAAAAGGCATCGTAGTCTGATCATTTGACCAGATGTATCTGTGTAATGAAAAGAGGTATTTACAAGGCATATTACTCATTTAAGGCAGGTGCTCACAGGCAGATGGGAAGTGTCTGCTGATGTAAAAGCTTTTTTATGGTTCTTCCAGTCTAAAGTGTGTGATGGAAACATAAATGATACCTAGCAAATATAAACAAAGAATTAGGATCTCCTTCCTAAACAAAGAACACAAAGAGACAAAAGTTCCAATGCATATAAAGTCACTGAAGCCAAAAAAATATTTACTTTACAATTAGGTAAAATATCGTTAAATGGACAGTCACCCCCAGAATTTTTATTGTTTAAAAAGATAGATAATCCCTTTATTACCCATTCCCCAGTATTGCATAACCAACACGGTTATATTAATACACTTTTTACCTTTGTGATTACCTTGTATTTAAGCCTCTGCAAACTGCCCCCCTATTTCAGTTCTTTTGACAGACTTGCATTTTAGCCAATCAGTGCTGACTCCTAGGTAACTTCACGTGCGTGACCACAATTTTATCTATATGACACACATGAACTAACGCCCTCTAGTGGTGATAAACTGTCAAAATGCATTCACATAAGAGGCAGCCTTGAAGGCCTAAGAAATGAACATATAAGTCTACCTAGGTTTAGCTTTCAACTACGAATACCAAAAGAATAAAGCAAAATTGGTGATAAAAGTAAATTGGAAAGTTGTTTAAAATTGCATGCCCTATTTCAATCATGAAAGTTTATTTTGGAATTGATTGTCCCTTTAATGTATTGGTTAGGTAGTGGCGGACCAGCTACAGAAAGAGAATGCATTCAGGTGTATTTTTTTAACATAATGCAACCATCATTATACTAATAAGCTCTCTTAAACAGTTCGGAATAAGTTCTAGTTCACTGAAAATTTCCCAGAGAAAAACAGATAAACTGTACAAGAGTGACCTAGTCACAGAGAGGATGGTTCAGTGGTTCATGTAACTATAGCAAAAATAAACAAATATTGCATCACAAAAACCTAATAACGAATAAATGACATAAAAAATTAACTTGTAACAATAACTTTGTAACAATAAAAACCTTCAAAAAGTTCACTTGTAATTCAAAAAGGTATAAAAAACAGATATTAATCAGTGTATTAAGGTGTTGTATAAAAACCAAGATTTTTTATTTTATTTTTATACTAGGTGATAAGCCTGCCCAGAGGGCAGTCTATTTTAAAAAAAACTACAAACCCCAATGCTAATATTACACAAAATAAAAACTGTAAAATTAAAGAAAAAAATAGACAAAGCTAAAATAAAAAATTTAAACCTTATCTAATACCCCTATAAAAAATCCCCCCAAAAATAAAAACACCCCCTAATCTAATACTAAACTACCATTAGCCCTTACAAGGGCTTTTGTAGGGCATTCAGCTCTTTTCTAGCGCAAAAAACACTAATATAAAAAAAAGCCACCCCCCCCCCAAAAAAAAGCCTAAGACTAAGCCCCAAATAGGTACTCACCATTCCTGAAGTCCGGCGGAGAAGGTCTTCTTCCAGGCAGCTCCATCATCTTCTATCTTCATCTGAAACAAAGGCGGCGTGGAGCAGAGGTGCGGAGCCGTCTTCCCTGATGCGTGGATCCTCAGCAGTGGCGGTTCTCGGCGGTGTTCCTCGGCGGCATGGAGGCTCCACTTCATCCGCTGTCCGTCGTACACTGAAGATTAAATGCAAAGTACTGCAATAAATTTGGGGTACCTTGCATTCTTATTGGCTGAAATTTTGAAATCAGCCAATAGGATTAGAGCTAATGAAATCCTATTGGCTGTTCAAATCAGCCAATAAGATTTCAGTAGCTCTCATCCTTTTGGCTGATTTTGAAGTAAATTGGAAAGTTGTTCCAATTTACTCCAAATCTGGGGTACCCCAATAAATATGGGGTACTTTGTATTCAATCTTCAGTGTGCAACGAACAATCGCATGAAAAGGAGCCTCGACGCCGCCGAGAACCACCGCTGTTGAGGACCGCCCATCGGGGGAAGCAAGCTCCGCACCTCCGCTCAGTGCTGCCTTCACTCCGGATGAAGATAGAAGATGATGGAGCTGCCTGGAAGAAGACCTTCTCCGCCGGACTTCAGGAACGGTGAGTACCTATTTGGGGCCTAGTGTTAGGATTTTTTTATTTTTTTTTAAGAATAGGGATTTAATTGGCTGGAAAAGAGCTGAATGCCCTTTTAAGGGCAGTAAAAGAGCTGAATGCCCTTTTAAAAGGGATACTAACCCCTCATTTTTTCTTTCATGATTCAGATAGAGCATGCAATTTTAAGCAACTTTCTAGTTTACTCCTATTATCAATTTTTCTTTGTTCTCATGTTATCTTGATTTGAAAAAGCACTAATAAAAGGTTAGGAGCCAGCCCATTTTTTTAGTTCAGCACTTGGGTAGAGCTGCTGATTGGTTTGCTACATTTAGCCACAAATCAGCAAGTTCTACCCGTGTGCTGAACAAAAAATGGTCTGGCTCTAAAGCTTCCAGTATTGCTTTTTCAAATCAAGATAGCAAGAGAACAAAGAAAAATTGATAATAGGAGTAAATTAGAAAGGTGCTTAAAATCTCATGCTCTATCTGAATCATGAAATAAAAAAACTGGGCTTAGTATCCCTTTAAGGGCAATGCCCATACAAATGCCCCTTTAGGGGCAATGGGTAGTTTAGTTTTTTTAGTGTTAGTGGGGGGTGGGTTTGTTTTACTGTTAGGGGGGATTTAGTAATTTTTAAATGTAAAATAGCTGTTTAACTTAGGGCAATGCCCTTCAAAAGGCCCTTTTAAGGGCTATTAGTAGTTTAGGGGGTGTTTTTATTTTGGGTGGGCTTTTTTATTTTCATAAGGATTATTTTTAAAAAAAAAATTCTGTAATTTTAGAGTTTTTTATTTTTTGTAACTTGAGATTATTTTTTTTGTAATTTAATGTTAGGTTTTGTTTAGGTGTAACTTAGTATTGGGGTTAATTTAGTTATTTGCATTGTGTGGTGTTGGCGGTTTAGGAGTTAATAGGTTAATTAGGTTTATTGCAATGTGGGGGTTTGTCGGTTTAGGTGTTAATGGGTTAATTAGGTTTATTGCGATGTGAAAGTTTGTCGGTTTAGGGGTTAATAGGTTAATTAGGTTTATTGCGATGTGGGGGGTTGGCGGTTAAGGGGTTGATATTTTAATTAAGTTATTTGTGGATTAGAGGTTAATTTACTTTATTATTTTGCGATGTGGCGGTTTGTTAATACTTTGTGCGGGAGGTTAGGTTTTTTTGTTATACTATGTGCAGGCGGTTACGTGTTTTTTATTTATTTCTTGCGGGCGGTTGTGGGTTTTTTTGCTGCATCCAGGTGGATTCTCTTGGTATCCTTTGTTGGAAAGCATGTATTTAAAAGACCAATAAATACATAGGACCATATTACAAGTGGAGCGATATCAGGTTTTCGAGTTCGTTTGTGCACAGATTAAATAGTGTTTACTTTCAACTTGTATTACGAGCACAATTCAAGTGAACGCTCGTTGGGTTAGTGCGTCCTCAGAGCTGTGGTTAACTGTTTTGCGAAAACAAGTGTCACAAAACACATCGAAAATACATTTCAAAGTACAGTTATACTCATAATAACACCATCTAATACAAATTATTTTTAAAAATTGCATAAAAAGTTATAAGGGCTCAGAAATATGAGGTCTCAGGTGTTAGGGAACAAAAAGGGCTTTAACATTGAGATACATACTTATACATGTCTAAATATGGATATGTATGTATATATAAATGTCTATATAGGTGTACATTTGTATTTATCTGTGTTTGTATGTATTTACAGATGTATATACACATATTTAATAAAGTGTTACAGTGTATATTTACTGTAAATATTTTACATTCCAATGTTCTGCACATAGCAGAACTGGTTCTAAGTATTTATAAATAGACTAGTGTTAAAGCCCATGTACACTGGCCCGTGCAGGGTATTGTGGGGAATGAAGTGCAGTACCTATAAACCCCTTTTTTATATATATTTTTTCTTATTTATTTTTTTTAAATTTCTGTTGTGTAGCTACTGTCACTACTGGAGATCACCTAACAGGATCTCAAGTGAAGGAAAGTATAACTCGATAAAAATAGGAGCGCCAAAAAAAGGCTGAAGTATGCTATCAGGAACTAACACTATACGTATAATTAAAACGCATTTATAACAAATATTGTTAAAAACTGTTCAGAAGAAAGTGAAAAAAATGAATATATATATATATATATATATATACATACATACACATACAAATAATGTGTACACGTGAAAAACAAAGGAAATATAAAGAAATAAAAAAATATATCAACTATATCCTTAGAGTCCTTGAAATTAAATATAAATTAAATAAATACCCGCTTTGGTTTACCTAAGAAAGAGAATGAAAAATATATGAACCTAAATGAAAAAGGGCTCAACGAAATAGAAGAGCACCAATGGATCTGGGAAGAACTCAAGCCTCAAAGTCCGTGTAAAGTCGACGCGTTTTGGCCCAATGTAGGGCCTTTTTCAAGACATAATGAGGCTTAGAGAGGTATGAGCTTTTAAAGGGTATGTTAACCAATCATGTACTACAACCAATAATTAGTTCTTCCCGCCAAAATCGGCTATTCATTTCCGCCCAGATGTGACCCTGTTACCAATACCGGCGTAATTACATCACTTCTGGTTTGTCGCATGTCACTTCGAGTTGGCCACACGCAATGTCCGGTTCCAGTTATGTTGTTTCCGGTCTAGTGCAATTTCTGGTTTTGATCATGTAATCTCCTGTTGTAATCTCAGGTCATCACCGCCATTTTGGTAAAAGGCAACAATTTAGGGGCATTTCATAACTATAAGTGTTTTAGAGAGTTTAATTTATGGATTATGGGCTATTTAAGCCAAAAAATATACACACTGTCTTAATATAAGAATATACATCTTATCAATAAAGTATATATCCTTAAAGACATTTTAAAAAATTATCTAGCAGTATCTTTTAAAAAGCTATAAAAAATTAAAAAATAATAATTAAAAAATAATAAAAAGTCTCCCCAAATATATAATATCATGTTTATGTAAATATGAGTGATATGTACATATTTATATACAAATCTAGAAAAATAATAAATAAATCATTGTGGAAGGTGCAGGATAACATCTTACATTATTACTACACACTCGCATGTATTCAGTATAGCTCTAAAGTAAGTACATATACCAAGTATAAATAAAAGTATGAAAATATATATAGAAATAATACGCATAAAAAATGATACGTATTAAAAACACACAAATAGAAGTCTACACATATATACAAAACAGGTGTTGGATAAAATTTATCTTCTCCATATAGGGAGATACTTTACACACATATGCGTTTGCAGATGTTGAATATGGGGGGGGGAGGAAAGCTATAGGTGTAATCTAAGTTTCAATATTATACCTTCGAATGGTCTCCTGGGAAAAATACCAATTGTTAGTACGAACATACATTTGGGATCTCCTAAACTTGACCATTAATACTTTAGGTAAATTTCAGTAACTCAAGGATCAGTATTAGTCAGTAGCGTTGGAACTCAATTGCAAACATATTGCTATCGTATAGTGAGCAATGGGGTACACTGAGCGCCTACCTAAATAAGACCTTGGCTTTGGAAATTTGACTCCTAGTAGTCAATATACAATTTAGATAAAAGTAGAGGTTACCAAAGCGCCAAATAAAAAGGCTGGGTCTGAGCCAATAATAGTTAAAATCACAATTAGCATAAAAAGTGCATTTATTCATACAGATTCACAAATAAAAAACAAGTAAAAACAGGTAACAAACAATTAAAATTATGTAAAACTGCGCAAAAAAGACTGATTCGAAATGCTAGCCTTGATCAGTGGCTAGTAAAAACACTAGAAAAGCCTGGTTTCCCAATACACAATATTTCAAATAATGTCTGGATACCATATAACCACTTAGAGAGTGGACTAATAAAGGTGGGACATGTTAGTGTCCTAAGATACGTCTATGGTGTGTAGCAAGCTATTGCTTACAGATTTAGGTAAGATCAGATTATCTTGCTAATTAACGTGGCGTGTGTGACATACAATAAATGTCGTTTAAGGTAGTAACCTGTGTGAGCAAAGCTTGAAATTTGGACAATCTATCTGTACAAATCCTAAAAAGGTAATCTAGGTGTAAGTAAATTGATTCTGCTCGTTACAGCAGCGTATGAGATTTGCAATGTGTATTGTGTGAGATATATCCTCACGGTTTATCTGACTTGTGTGTAGATTGATCTAAACTTAAAATTCAGATTGTGGGTAAATGTTGTCCAAGAGAGTGATGATGAACGATATTCGTGAGTGTTAAAACTTTGTGTGTGATGGATACAAACTATAAATACAAATAATAATAACACACTGGATTATTAAAAATAGCGTGAAACATCAAAGCAAATTCAGCGTGAAACAACAAAACAAATTCACAATTTTCTAGTGATTAATGTGAGCAACGTTAAACTTTAACGAAATGGTGTGAAATATCAACGTAAAACGACAGAAAACAAATAAGCACTGTGAACACTGTGAAACACCTTGGTAGTGTTCAAAATGAAAAAAGCAATTCAAAAAGTCATGGTCCCTAAAAATTAGAGCAAACCAGATGATTCAAAAAAACAGTGGCCACTGTGAAAAAAGAAACAATAAAGTGAACAGTCAATCCAACAAACAGATAAGTGATTTTAAAACCCTCTGCTAGTATTAGCGTTCCTGTAATGATTCTGCAGCCGAAGCCGGATTGGGGTTAGAAACCGGAAGTCCTAGTCTTCTCTAGTTTCGGCGATACCTATAAAAATAAACATACAATAGTGCAGATAGTTTTCTTAATCATGTAACAATTGAAATAAAACTCACCAGTCGACGCGTTTCGGTCTATGCTAGACCGTTATCATGTTTGTTACCTGTTTTTACTTGTTTTTTATTTGTGAATCTGTATGAATAAATGCACTTTTTATGCTAATTGTGATTTTAACTATTATTGGCTCAGACCCAGCCTTTTTATTTGGCGCTTTGGTAACCTCTACTTTTAGCTATCGTATAGTGAATCTGGTGGAGCTAATTTCCCCAATCGTTTGTGCACGAGCGATCAAGTCTCTATGGATATATATTGGGTCTAAGATTTTCTTTTCCCATTGAGTTCAAAATAAATGAACAACTTCGAAGTTGGCATTGAGTCCCTTGGGGTGGATACAGTCAAGATTGAATATCCATTTGGATTACACCTTAAGAAGTCTCCGTTCCACATCCCCTCCCCACCAATCTTTTGGTACCTTACTAATGCCCATGTATTTGAGCTGGCATCACTGCTACCATGTTGTTCTTTAAACTGTTTGTAAATGGGCAGGTCAACCTTTTCCCATTTAATTTGAAGGTGTTCTCTTATCCTATCTTTCAATTTGCGTGGGGTTTGTCCGACAAAGCCCACACCCACATTCTATGAGGTAGATGACACACCTATCAACACATCTAATGGTGTCTTTCATTTTTAATCTTAGACGTGAAAGTGTCAATCTTTTTTCCATGTCTACATGCCTTGCATAAATGGCATGGAAAAAAAACCTTTAAGACCATTCCCCATGACATCTAAAGTGTTCATATTTGTCTTATGTGTCAAAAGACTGGGAGCTAAGATAGTCTTCAGGTTCCTCGCTTTTCTGTGGTTTGTGCCTTAAATTTTCATCAATGACATCATCTTCCTTTAGTAGATACCAATGCTTTCTAATGACGTTTTCTATAATACCTCTATTCTCGTTATACTGTGTAACAAATGGTATGTCTAGTTCTTTGTGTTGTTTGATGTCTCCCTTAGGTTTGTAGGTTAACATAGATCCCCTATTCATATTGCTCACTTCTGCAACTGATTTATCTATACCTGTTTCATTATATCCTCGTTCTAAAAACCTTTTCTTAAGGATTAGAGATTAAATAGACCAAATTCTATGATTTGAACAGTGCTTTCTTACCCACATTAGTTGACCTTTTAGGATGTTTGATATCCACCTGGCATGGTGACAACTAGTCTAATGAATATAGTTATTGCAGTCTACATCTTTAAAGTATGTTGAGGTTTCAATTGTCCCATTTACTATATGTATATCAAGGTCTAAAAAATTAATGTGTTCTTTGGAATGTTGGTGAATAAATCTAAGATTAACCTGGTTGTTATTCGAGACTATTAATGTATGGGTTAGATCTTCAAAACTCCCCTTCCAAATCATTAGGATATCATATATGTATCTTTTGTATAGGACCTGGTCCGAACTCGCTGGACAGGAGTCCCAAAAAATGGACTACCATTTACCCATATAAAGATTCTCGTAGCTAGGCGCAAACCTAATCCCCATAGCTGTTACACAAAGTTGTTTGTAAAATTTTCCTTCAAAGCTAAATTAATTATGGTTAAGAATATATATTCTATAACATTAATAAAGTCTTTTTGTTCTTGTGGCATGTTTTTGTTTCATTATTTCCTTTGTTATTCACGTGTACACGTTATTTGCATATATATATTTTTTTCACTTTCTTCAAGGACCCCATTACGGAACATTTTTGAGGATTTCATCTATCAGGATTATTTCACGGACTATATAGACTTTATTCACATTACAGTTTTGGTATGCATCCAAACTGTCAATAACTGATTTTATATACATTTTATTTCCCACAGTGGGTTCTGTTCATATTTGTTGTTTAATTTGTTGTTTATATTTTCTTTAATTGTACTTGACCTATCATGGCTTTTTAACAATTTTTAACAATATTTATAATAAATGCGTTTTAATTATACGTATAGTGTTAGTTCCTGATAGCATACTTTAGCCTTTTTTGGCACTCCTATTTTTATCTAGGTGTACTTTAGTTTGGAATATTGGACAGAAAAAACCTTCCTCTGGGAAGCCTCGATCGGAAGTCCATTCTATACCTTTGAGAAACTATGTTTAGCACCAAAGGATCTTGTACAGACAGTAACCTGGCCTTCTGAAAAAAGGTGTAATCTACCAGAAGAGAATCTTGATCTGGGGCCATACCTTCATGCAGACTTGGTAAAGGAAGAAGGCTTTTTTGACTGCTTAGCCTTGTTCAAATTGGGGTTAGATTTCAACCTTAAAGGAACAAAAGTGATTAGAAACTCTTTTCCTTAAAAGGACAGTCAACACTAAAATTATTATTGTTTAAAAAGATAGATAATGCCTTTACTACCCATTCCCTAGCTTTGCACAACCAACATTGTTATATTAATATACTTATAACAATTAAAACCTCTAAATCTCAGCTCACAAGCTTTTTTTTATTAGCTTTTCACAACAGGGGAGTGTTAGTCCATGTGAGCCATATAGATAACATTTTGATCACGCCTGTGGCTTGTGGTAGACACTGCACTAATTGGCTAAAATGCAAGTCAATAGATAATAAATAAAAAGTCATGTGATCAGGGGACTGTCTTAGATACAAGGTAATCACAGAGGTAAAATGTATATTAATATAACTGGGTTGGTTATGCAAAACTGTGGAATGGGTAATAAAGGGATTATCTATCTTTTAAAACAATAATAATTCTGGTGTAGACTGTTCCTTTAAGACTTTTTGCCCTGAGGGAGAAAAGTTCCTTTATCTCTAGTCCCATTAAAGATTATGGCATTTAGTTCAGGGCCAAAAAAAAAATCTTTCTTTGAGAAGAAAAAAATTTAAATTTTTAAATCATGTGAGCAGACTATGAGTTGAACCACAAAGCTTTTCTGATTATAACGGATAATGCAATTTTTAGCATTGATTCTAATAATGTCAACAATAGCGTCACAGATGAAAACATTTGCTGACCTAATAAGCTTCAAACAACAATGAAACTAATTATCCATAGAATCATCTGAAACCTGAACAGATAAATTACCGCTCCAGAGAGTAGAAGCTGCAGCTACACAAGCAATACCAAATGCTGGCTTAAGGGGACAGTCAGCACCAGAATTTTTGTTGTTTAAAAAGATAGATAATCCCTTTATTACACATTCCCCAGTGTTGCATAACCAACACTTTTATATTAATGTACTTTTTACCTCTGTGATTAACTTGTATCTAAAGAGACAGTCTACCATAGAATTTGTATTGTTTTAAAAACACAATTTATGCTTACCTGATAAATTTATTTCTCTTGTGGTGTATCCAGTCCATGGATCATCCATTACTTGTGGGATATTCTCATTCCCAACAGGAAGTTGCAAGAGGACACCCACAGCAGAGCTGTTATATAGCTCCTCTCCTAACTGCCATATCCAGTCATTCGACCGAAAACACGCAGAGAAAGGAGAAACCATAGGGTGCAGTGGTGACTGTAGTTTAAATGAAAAAATTACCTGCCTTAAAATGACAGGGCGGGCCATGGACTGGATACACCACAAGAGAAATAAATTTATCAGGTAAGCATAAATTGTGTTTTCTCTTGTAAGGTGTATCCAGTCCACGCATCATCCATTACTTGTGGGATACCAATACCAAAGCTAAAGTACACGGATGAAGGGAGGGACAAGGCAGGTACTTAAACGGAAGGTACCACTGCCTGTAAAACCTTTCTCCCCAAAATAGCCTCCGAAGAAGCAAAAGTATCAAATTTGGAGAATTTGGAAAAAGCATGAAGCGAAGACCAAGTCGCCGCCTTGCAAATCTGTTCAACAGAAGCCTCATTTTTAAAGGCCCAAGTGGAAGCCACAGCTCTAGTAGAATGAGCTGTAATCCTTTCCGGAGGCTGCTGTCCAGCAGTCTCATAGGCTAAGCGGATTATGCTTCTTAGCCAAAAAGAAAGAGAGGTTGCCGAAGCCTTTTGACCTCTCCTCTGTCCAGAGTAGACAACAAACAAAGCAGATATTTGACGAAAATCTTTAGTAGCTTGTAAGTAAAACTTTAAAGCACGAACCACGTCCAGATTGTGTAATAGACGTTCCTTCTTTGAAGAAGGATTAGGACACAAGGATGGAACAACAATCTCTTGATTGATATTCTTGTTAGATACCACCTTAGGTAAAAACCCAGGTTTTGTACGCAGGACTACCTTATCCGAATGGAAGATCAGATAAGGAGAATCACATTGTAAAGCGGATAACTCGGAGACTCTACGAGCCAAGGAAATAGCTACCAAAAAAGAACTTTCCAAGATAAAAGTTTGATATCTATGGAATGAAGAGGTTCAAACGGAACTCCTTGAAGAACCTTAAGAACCAAATTTAAGCTCCATGGGGGAGCAACAGGTTTAAACACAGGCTTGATTCTAACCAAAGCCTGACAAAAATCCTGAACGTCTGGAACATCTGCCAGACGCTTGTGCAAAAGAATAGACAGAGCAGAAATCTGTCCTTTTAAAGAACTAGCTGACAATCCTTTTTCCAAACCTTCTTGAAGAAAGGATAATATTCTGGGAATCCTGACCTTACTCCATGAGTAACCTTTGGATTCAAACCAATAAAGATATTTACGCCATATCTTATGGTAAATTTTCCTGGTAACAGGCTTTCGTGCCTGTATTAAGGTATCAATGACTGACTCGGAGAAGCCACGCTTTGATAAAATCAAGCGTTCAATCTCCAGGCAGTCAGTCTTAGAGAAATTAGATTTGGATGGTTGAAAGGACCCTGACATAGAAGGTCCTGTCTCAGAGGCAGAGTCCATGGTGGAAAGGATGACATGTCCACCAGATCTGCATACCAGGTCCTGCGTGGCCACGCAGGCGCTATCAAAATCACCGATGCTCTCTCCTGCTTGACCTTGGCAATCAGTCGAGGGAGCAGAGGAAACGGTAGAAACACATAAGCCAGGTTGAAAGATCAGGATGCTGCTAGAGCATCTATCAGCGTCGCCTTGGGATCCCTGGACCTGAATCCGTAACAAGGAAGCTTGGCGTTCTGGCGAGACGTGATGAGATCCAGTTCTGGTTTTCCCCAACGATGAATCAATTGGGTAAACACCTGGGATATGGATAGCTGATAGGTGGCAAGAGTGAATCTCTGCCCAGCGAATTATCTTTGAGACTTCTAACATCGCTAGGGAACTTCTTGTTCCCCCTTGATGGTTGATGTAAGCCACAGTCGTGATGTTGTCCGACTGAAATCTGATGTACCTCAGAGTTGCTAACTGAGGCCAAGCCTGAAGAGCATTGGATATCGCTCTCAGTTCCAGAATATTTATTGGAAGGAGTGTCTCCTCCTGAGTCCACGATCCCTGAGCCTTCAGGGAGTTCCAGACTGCACCCCAACCCAGAAGGCTGGCATCTGTTGTTACAATTGTCCAATCTGGCCTGCGAAAGGTCATACCTTTGGACAGATGGACCCGAGATAGCCACCAGAGAAGAGAATCCCTGGTCTCTTGGTCCAGATTTAGTAGAGGGGACTGACTGAGCATGCATAGTTGCAGCGGTCTGAGATGTAGTCGTGCAAACGGCACTATGTCCATTGCCGCTACCATTAAGCCGATTACTTCCATGCACTGAGCCACCGAAGGGCGCGGAATGGAATGAAGAACACGGCAGGAATTTAGAAGCTTTGATAACCTGGACTCCGTCAGGTAAATTTTCATTTCTACAGAATCTATCAGAGTCCCTAGGAAGGAAACTCTTGTGAGTGGGGATAGAGAACTCTTTTCCTCGTTCACTTTCCACCCATGCGATCTCAGAAATGCCAGTACTACATCCGTATGAGACTTGGCAATTTGGAAGTTTGACGACTGTATCAGGATGTCGTCTAAATAAGGGGCCACTGATATGCCCCGCGGTCTTAGGACCGCCAGAAGTGACCCCAGAACCTTCGTAAAGATTCTTAGGGCTGTAGCTAATCCAAAGGGAAGGGCTACAAACTGGTAATGCCTGTCTAGAAAGGCAAACCTGAGAAACCGATGATGATCTTTGTGTATCGGAATGTGAAGGTAAGCATCCTTTAAATCCACTGTAGTCATATATTGACCCTCCTGGATCATAGGTAGAATGGTACGAATAGTTTCCATCTTGAATGATGGAACTCTGAGGAATTTGTTTAAGATCTTTAGATCCAAAATTGGTCTGAAGGTTTCCTCTTTTTTGGGAACCACAAACAGATTTGAGTAAAAACCCTGTCCCTGTTCCTCCTTTGGAACTGGATGGATCACTCCCATAACTAGGAGGTCTCGTACACAGTGTAAGAATGCCTCTCTCTTTATCTGGTTTGCAGATAATTGTGAAAGGTGAAATCTCCCTTTTGGGGGGGAAGCTTTGAAATCCAGAAGATATCCCTGGGATATAATTTCCAGAGCCCAGGGATCCTGGACATCTCTTGCCCACGCCTGGGAGAAGAGTGAAAGTCTGCCCCCTACTAGATCCATTACCGGATAGGGGGCCGTTCCTTCATGCTGTCTTAGAGGCAGCAGCAGGCTTTTTGGCCTGCTTACCTTTGTTCCAGGTCTGGTTTGGTCTCCAGACCGTCTTGGACTGAGCAAAAGTTCCCTCTTGTTTTGCATTAGAGGTAGTTGATGCCGCACCTGCCTTGAAATTTCGAAAGGCACGAAAATTAGACTGTTTGGCCCTTGACTTGGACCTGTCCTGAGGAAGGGCATGACCTTTTCCTCCAGTGATATCAGCAATAATCTCCTTCAAACCAGGCCCGGATAGGGTCTGCCCCTTGAAGGGAATGTTAAGTAGCTTAGATTTTGAAGTCACGTCACCTGACCATGATTTAAGCCATAGCGCCCTGCGCGCCTTTATAGCAAAACCAGAATTCTTAGTCGTTAGTTTAGTCAAATGAACAATGGCATCAGAAACAAAAGAATTGGCTAGCTTAAGTGCCCTAAGCTTGTCAAGTATGTCATCCAATGGAGTCGCTACCTGTAAAGCCTCTTCCAGAGACTCAAACCAGAACACCGCAGCAGCAGTGACAGGAGCAATGCATGCAAGGGGCTGTAGGATAAAACTTTGTTGAATAAACATTTTCTTAAAGTAACCTTCTAATTTCTTATCCATTGGATCTAAAAAAGCACAACTGTCCTCGACAGGGATAGTAGTACGCTTTGCTAGAGTAGAAACTGCTCCCTCCACCTTAGGGACTGTCTGCCATAAGTCCCGTGTGGTGGCGTCTATTGGAAACATTTTTCTAAAAATAGGAGGGGGAGAGAACGGCACACCTGATCTATCCCATTCCTTAGTAATAATTTCTGTAAACCTTTTAGGTATTGGAAAAACATAATTTATGCTTACCTGATAAATTTATTTCCCTTGTAGTGTTTTCAGTCCACGGGTCATCCATTACTTATGGGATATATTCTCCTTCCCAACAGGAAGTTGCAAGAGGATCACCCAAGCAGAGCTGCTATATAGCTCCTCCCCTCACATGTCATATCCAGTCATTCGACCGAAACAAGACGAGAAAGGAGAAACTATAGGGTGCAGTGGTGACTGGAGTTATAATTTAAAATTTAGAACCTGCCTCAAAAAGACAGGGCGGGCCGTGGACTGAACACACTACAAGAGAAATACATTTATCAGGTAAGCATAAATTATGTTTTCTCTTGTTAAGTGTGTTCAGTCCACGGGTCATCCATTACTTATGGGATACCAATACCAAAGCTAAAGTACACAGATGATGGGAGGGACAAGGCAGGAACATTAAACAGAAGGAACCACTGCCTGTAGAACCTTTCTCCCAAAAACAGCCTCCGAAGAAGCAAAAGTGTCAAATTTGTAAAATTTGGAAAAAGTATGAAGTGAAGACCAAGTTGCAGCCTTGCAAATCTGTTCAACAGAGGCCTCATTCTTAAAGGCCCAGGTGGAAGCCACAGCTCTAGTGGAATGAGCTGTAATTTTTTCAGGAGGCTGCTGTCCAGCAGTCTCATAGGCTAAGCGTATTATGCTACGAAGCCAAAAAGAGAGAGAGGTAGCCGAAGCCTTTTGACCTCTCCTCTGTCCAGAGTAAACGACAAACAGAGAAGAAGTTTGTCGAAAATCTTTAGTTGCCTGTAAGTAGAACTTCAGGGCACGGACCACGTCTAGATTATGCAAAAGACGTTCCTTCTTTGAAGAAGGATTAGGGCATAACGATGGAACAACAATCTCTTGATTGATATTCCTGTTAGAAACAACCTTAGGTAAGAACCCAGGTTTAGTACGCAGGACTACCTTGTCTGAATGAAAGATCAGATAAGGAGAATCACAATGTAAGGCAGATAACTAAGAGACTCTTCGAGCCGAGGAAATAGCCATCAAAAACAGAACTTTCCAAGATAAAAGCTTAATATCAATGGAAAGAAGGGGTTCAAACGGAACACCCAGAAGAACTTTAAGAAACAAGTTTAAGCTCCACGGAGGAGCAACAGTTTTAAACACAGGCTTAATCCTAGCCAAAGCCTGACAAAAATCCTGGACGTCTGGATTCTCTGCCAGACGCTTGTGTAAAAGAATAGACAGAGCAGAAATCTGTCCCTTTAGTGAACTAGTGGATAAGCCCTTTTCTAAACCCTCTTGTAGAAAAGACAATATCCTAGGAATCCTAACCTTAATCCATGAGTAACTCTTGGATTCACACCAATATAAATATTTACGCCATATCTTGTGGTAAATTTTTCTGGTAACAGGTTTCCGAGCCTGCATTAATGTATCAATAACCGAATCCGAAAACCCACGCTTTGATAGAATCAAGCGTTCAATTTCCAAGCAGTCAGCCTCAGAGAAATTAGGTTTGGATGGTTGAAAGGACCCTGAATTAGAAGGTCCTGCCTCAGGGGTAGAGACCATGGTGGACAGGACGACATGTCCACTAAGTTTGCATACCATGTCCTGCGTGGCCACGCAGGCGCTATCAAAATCACTGATGCTCTCTCCTGTTTGATCCTGGCAATCAGTCGAGGAAGCAACGGAAAAGGTGGAAACACATAAGCTATGTTGAAAACCCAAGGGGCTGCTAGTGCATCTACCAGCACCGCACCCAGGTCCCTGGACCTGGATCCGTAACAAGGAAGCTTGGCGTTCTGGCGAGATGCCATGAGATCCAGATCCGGTTTGCCCCAACGACGAATCAGTTGAGCAAATACCTCCGGGTGGAGTTCCCACTCCCCCGGATGAAAGGTCTGGCGACTTAGAAAATCCGCCTCCCAGTTCTCCACGCCTGGGATGTAGATCACTGACAGGTGGCAAGAGTGAGACTCTGCCCAGCGAATTATCTTCGAGACTTCCAACATCGCTAGGGAACTCCTGGTTCCCCCTTGATGATTGATGTAAGCCACAGTCGTGATCTTGTCCGACTGAAATCTGATGAACCTCAGTGTTGCTAACTGAGGCCAAGCTAGAAGAGCATTGAATATTGCTCTTAATTCTAGAATGTTTATCGGGAGGAGTCTCTCCTCCTGAGTCCACAATCCCTGAGCCTTCAGGGAGTTCCAGACTGCTCCCCAGCCTAGTAGGCTGGCATCTGTTGTTACAATCGTCCAATCTGGTCTGCGAAAAGTCATTCCTTTGGACAGATGAACCCGTGACAACCACCAGAGAAGAGAATCTCTGGTCTCCTGGTCCAGATTTAGCAAAGGGGACAGATCTGAGTAATCCCCGTTCCATTGACTTAGCATGCATAGTTGCAGCGATCTGAGATGTAGGCGCGCAAATGGCACTATGTCCATTGCCGCGACCATTAAGCCGATTACTTCCATGCACTGAGCTACTGATGGGCTTGGAATGGAGTGAAGGACACGGCAAGCATTGAGAATCTTTGATAACCTGGACTCCGTCAGGTAAATCTTCATCTCTACAGAATCTATAAGAGTCCCTAGAAAAGGGACCCTTGTGAGTGGTAACAGAGAACTCTTTTCCACGTTCACTTTCCACCCATGCGACCTCAGAAATGCTAGAACTATCTCTGTATGAGACTTTGCATTTTGAAAACTTGACGCTTGTATCAGAATGTCGTATAGGTACGGAGCCACCGCTATGCCTCGTTGTCTTAGTACCGCCAGAAGTGAGCCCAGAACCTTTGTAAAAATTCTCGGGGCCGTAGCTAACCCGAAGGGAAGAGCTACAAACTGGTAATGCCTGTCTAGAAAGGCAAACCTTAGGTACCGATAATGATCTTTGTGAATCGGTATGTGAAGGTAGGCATCCTTTAAGTCCACTGTGGTCATATATTGACCCTCTTGGATCATGGGTAGGATGGTCCGAATGGTTTCCATCTTGAACGATGGAACCCTTAGGAATTTGTTTAAGATTTTTAAGTCTAAGATTGGTCTGAAGGTTCCCTCTTTCTTGGGAACCACAAACAGATTTGAATAAAACCCTTGCCCCTGTTCCGTTCGCGGAACTGGGTGAATCACTCCCATCACTAAGAGGTCTTGTACACATTGTAGAAATGCCTCTTTCTTTACTAGGTTTGCTGATAACCTTGACAGATGAAACCTCCCTTGTGGAGGAGAAGTTTTGAAATCCAGAAGGTATCCCTGAGATATAATCTCCAACATCCAGGGATCCTGTACATCTCTTGCCCAAGCCTGGGCGAAGAGAGAAGTCTGCCCCCCACTAGATCCATCTCTGGAAAGGGGGCCCTGTCTTCATGCTGTCTTAGGGGCGGAAGTAGGCTTTCTGGCCTGCTTGCCCTTGTTCCATGACTGGTTGCCTTTCCAACCCTGTCTGTAACGAGCAGTAGTTCCATCCTGTTTTGGAGCGGAGGAAGTTGATGCTGCTCCTGCCTTGAAATTACGAAAGGCACGAAAATTAGACTGTTTGGCCTTTGATTTGGCCCTGTCCTGAGGAAGGGTGTGGCCCTTACCTCCAGTAATGTCAGCAATAATTTCCTTCAAGCCGGGCCCGAATAAGGTCTGCCCTTTGAAAGGAAAGTTTAGTAGTTTAGACTTAGAAGTTACATCTGCTGACCAGGATTTAAGCCATAGCGCTCTGCGCGCCTGTATGGCGAATCCGGAATTCTTAGCCGTAAGTTTGGTTAAATGCACTACGGCATCCGAAACAAACGCATTAGCCAGCTTAAAGGTTCTAATCTTGCTCAAAGATTCATCCAATGGTGCTGTGCGAATCGCCTCTTCCAGAGACTCAAACCAGAATGCCGCTGCAGCAGTGACAGGCGCAATTCATGCAAGAGGCTGTAATATACAACCTTGTTGAACAAACATTTTCTTAAGGTAACCCTCTAATTTTTTATCCATTGGATCTGAGAAAGCACAGCTATCCTCCACCGGGATAGTGGTACGCTTGGCTAAAGTAGAAACTGCTCCCTCCACCTTAGGGACCGTCTGCCATAAGTCTCGTGTGGTGGCGTCTATAGGGAACATTTTTCTAAATATCGGAGGAGGGGAAAAAGGCACACCGGGTCTATCCCACTCCTTGCTAATAATCTCTGTAAGCCTCTTTGGTATAGGAAAAACAGAATTTATGCTTACCTGATAAATTACTTTCTCCAACGGTGTGTCCGGTCCACGGCGTCATCCTTACTTGTGGGATATTCTCTTCCCCAACAGGAAATGGCAAAGAGTCCCAGCAAAGCTGGCCATATAGTCCCTCCTAGGCTCCGCCCACCCCAGTCATTCGACCGACGGACAGGAGGAAATATATATAGGAGAAACCATATGGTACCGTGGTGACTGTAGTTAGAGAAAAAAATTCATCAGACCTGATTAAAAAACCAGGGCGGGCCGTGGACCGGACACACCGTTGGAGAAAGTAATTTATCAGGTAAGCATAAATTCTGTTTTCTCCAACATTGGTGTGTTCGGTCCACAGCGTCATCCTTACTTGTGGGAACCAATACCAAAGCTTTAGGACACGGATGAAGGGAGGGAGCAAATCAGGTTACCTAAACGGAAGGCACCACAGCTTGCAAAACCTTTCTCCCAAAAATAGCCTCCGAAGAAGCAAAAGTATCAAATTTGTAAAATTTGGCAAAAGTGTGCAGTGAAGACCAAGTCGCTGCCTTACATATCTGGTCAACAGAAGCCTCGTTCTTGAAGGCCCATGTGGAATCCACAGCCCTAGTGGAGTGAGCTGTGATTCTTTCAGGAGGCTGCCGTCCGGCAGTCTCATAAGCCAATCGGATGATGCTTTTAAGCCAAAAGGAAAGAGAGGTAAAAGTCGCTTTTTGACCTCTCCTTTTACCAGAATAAACAACAAACAAGGAAGATGTTTGTCTGAAATCTTTAGTAGCCTCTAAATAGAATTTTAGAGCACGGACTACGTCCAAATTGTGTAACAAACGTATCTTCTTTGAAACTGGATTCGGACACAAAGAAGGTACAACTATCTCCTGGTTAATATTTTTGTTAGAAACAACCTTAGGAAGAAAACCAGGCTTAGTACGCAAAACCACCTTATCTGCATGGAACACCAGATAGGGCGGAGAACACTGCAGAGCAGATAACTCTGAAACTCTTCTAGCAGAAGAAATTGCAACCAAAAACAAAACTTTCCAAGATAGTAACTTAATATCTATGGAATGTAAAGGTTCAAACGGAACCCCTTGAAGAACTGAAAGAACTAGATTTAGACTCCAGGGAGGAGTCAAAGGTCTGTAAACAGGCTTGATCCTAACCAGAGCCTGAACAAATGCTTGAACATCTGGCACAGCTGCCAGTCTTTTGTGTAGTAAGACAGATAAAGCAGAGATCTGTCCCTTTAGAGAACTTGCAGATAATCCTTTCTCCAAACCTTCTTGTAGAAAGGATAGAATCTTAGGAATTTTTATCTTATTCCATGGGAATCCTTTGGATTCACACCAACAGATATATTTTTTCCATATTTTATGGTAAATTTTTCTAGTTACCGGTTTTCTGGCCTGAACCAGAGTATCTATCACAGAATCTGAAAACCCACGCTTCGATAGAATCAAGCGTTCAATCTCCAAGCCGTCAGCTGGAGGGAGACCAGATTTGGATGTTCGAATGGACCCTGAACAAGAAGGTCCTGTCTCAAAGGTAGCTTCCATGGTGGAGCCGATGACATATTCACCAGGTCTGCATACCAAGTCCTGCGTGGCCACGCAGGAGCTATCAAGATCACCGAGGCCCTCTCCTGATTGATCCTGGCTACCAGCCTGGGAATGAGAGGAAACGGTGGAAATACATAAGCTAGGTTGAAGGTCCAAGGTGCTACTAGTGCATCTACTAGAGTCGCCTTGGGATCCCTGGATCTGGACCCGTAGCAAGGAACCTTGAAGTTCTGACGAGACGCCATCAGATCCATGTCTGGAATGCCCCATAATTGAATTATTTGGGCAAAGATCTCCGGATGGAGTTCCCACTCCCCCGGATGGAATGTCTGATGACTCAGAAAATCCGCCTCCCAGTTTTCCACTCCTGGGATGTGGATCGCAGACAGGTGGCAGGAGTGATCCTCCGCCCATTGAATTATTTTGGTCACTTCTTTCATCGCCAGGGAACTCCTTGTTCCCCCCTGATGATTGATATATGCAACGGTCGTCATGTTGTCTGATTGGAACCTTATGAATCTGGCTTTTGCTAGTTGAGGCCAAGCTCTGAGAGCATTGAATATCGCTCTCAGTTCCAGAATGTTTATCGGGAGAAGAGACTCTTCCCGAGACCATAGAACCTGAGCTTTCAGGGATTGCCAGACCGCGCCCCAGCCCACTAGACTGGCGTCGGTCGTGACAATGACCCACTCTGGTCTGCGGAAGCTCATTCCCTGGGACAGATGGTCCAGGGTCAGCCACCAACGGAGTGAATCTCTGGTCTTTTGATCTACTTGAATCATTGGAGACAAGTCTGTATAATCCCCATTCCACTGTTTGAGCATGCACAGTTGTAATGGTCTTAGATGAATTATGTCCATTGTTGCAACCATCAACCCTACTACTTCCATGCACTGCGCTATGGAAGGACGAGGAACAGAATGAAGCACTTGGCAAGAGCTTAGAAGTTTTGATTTTCTGACCTCTGTCAGAAAAATCCTCATTTCTAAGGAATCTATTATTGTTCCCAAGAAGGGAACTCTTGTCGACGGAGACAGAGAACTTTTTTCTATGTTCACCTTCCATCCGTGTGATCTGAGAAAGGCTAGAACGATGTCCGTTTGAGCCTTTGCTTTTGACAGGGACGACACTTGTATTAGAATGTCGTCCAAGTAAGGTACTACTGCAATGCCCCTCTGTCTTAGAACCGCTAGAAGGGACCCTAGCACCTTTGTGAAAATCCTTGGAGCAGTGGCTAACCCGAATGGGAGGGCCACAAACTGGTAATGCTTGTCCAGAAAAGCGAACCTTAGGAACTGATGATGTTCTTTGTGGATAGGAATATGTAGGTACGCATCCTTTAGATCCACGGTAGTCATAAATTGACTTTCCTGGATAGTGGGTAGAATCGTTCGAATGGTTTCCATCTTGAACGATGGTACCCTGAGAAATTTGTTTAGGATCTTCAAATCCAAAATTGGTCAAAAAGTTCCCTCTTTTTTGGGAACTACGAACAGATTGGAATAAAATCCCATTCCTTGTTCCTTTATTGGAACTGGGTGTATCACTCCTATCTTTAACAGGTCTTCTACACAATGTAAGAATGCCTGTCTCTTTATTTGGTTTGAGGATAAGTGAGACATGTGGAACCTTCCCCTTGGGGGTAGTTCCTTGAATTCCAGGAGATAACCTTGAGAAACTATTTCTAGCGCCCAGGGATCCTGAACATCTCTTGCCCAAGCCTGAGCAAAGAGAGAGAGTCTGCCCCCCACTAGATCCGGTCCCAGATCGGGGGCTACTCCTTCATGCTGTTTTGTTAGCAGTGGCAGGCTTCTTGGCCTGCTTACCCTTGTTCCAGCCTTGCATCGGTTTCCAGGCTGGTTTGGGTTGTGAGGCATTACCCTCTTGCTTAGAGGATGCAGAATTAGAGGCCGGTCCGTTCCTGAAATTGCGAAAGGGACGAAAATTAGACTTATTTTTAGCCTTGAAAGACCTATCTTGTGGAAGGGCGTGGCCCTTTCCCCCAGTGATGTCTGAAATAATCTCTTTCAATTCTGGTCCAAATAGAGTTTTACCTTTGAAAGGGATGTTAAGCAATTTTGTCTTGGATGACACATCCGCTGACCAAGACTTTAGCCAAAGCGCTCTGCGCGCCACGATAGCAAACCCTGAATTTTTCGCCACTAATCTAGCTAATTGCAAAGCGGCATCTAAAATAAAAGAGTTAGCCAATTTAAGTGCGTGAACTCTGTCCATACCCTCCTCATATGGAGTCTCTCTACTGAGCGACTTTTCTAGTTCCTCGAACCAGAACCACGCTGCTGTAGTGACAGGAACAATGCACGAAATTGGTTGTAGAAGGTAACCTTGCTGTACAAAAATCTTTTTAAGCAAACCTTCCAATTTTTTATCCATAGGATCTATGAAAGCACAACTATCTTCGATAGGAATAGTAGTGCGTTTGTTTAGAGTAGAAACTGCCCCCTCGACCTTAGGGACTGTCTGCCATAAGTCCTTTCTGGGGTCGACCAAAGGAAATAATTTCTTAAATATAGGGGGGGGGGGGACAAAAGGTATGCCGGGCTTTTCCCACTCCTTATTTACTATGTCCGCCACCCGCATGGGTATAGGAAAAGCGTCGGGGGGGAACCGGAACCTCTAGGAACTTGTCCATCTTGCATAATTTCTCTGGAATGACCAAGTTGTCACAATCATCCAGAGTAGATAACACCTCCTTAAGCAGTGCGCGGAGATGTTCTAATTTAAATTTAAATGTCACAACATCAGGTTCAGCTTGATGAGAAATTTTTCCTGAATCTGAGATTTCTCCATCTGACAAAACCTCCCTCATGGCCCCTTCAGATTGGTGTGAGGGTATGACAGAACAATTATCATCAGCGCCCTCTTGCTCTTCAGTGTTTAAAACAGAGCAATCGCGCTTTCTCTGATAAGTAGGCATTTTGGATAAAATATTTGCTATGGAGTTATCCATTACAGCCGTTAATTGTTGCATGGTAATAAGCATTGGCACACTAGATGTACTAGGGGCCTCCTGCGTGGGCAAAACTGGTGTAGACACAGTAGGAGATGATGTAGTATCATGTTTACTCCCCTCATCTGAGGAATCATCTTGGGCAATTTCATTATCTGTGGCAGTACTGTCCTTACTTTGTTTGGACGCTATAGCACAATTATCACATAAATTTAAATGGGGAGACACATTGGCTTTCATACATATAGAACATAGCTTATATGAAGGTACAGACATGTTAAACAGGCTTAAACTTGTCAACAAAGCACAAAAAACGTTTTAAAACAAAACCGTTACTGTCTCTTTAAATTTTAAACAGAAAACACTTTATTACTGAATACGTGAAAAAGTATGAAGGAATTGTTCAAAAATTACCAAAATTTCACCACAGTGTCTTAAAGCATTAAAGAAAAACAAAGTACTAATGGCACTGCTGAAATTTAACAGTTAGGGTAGCCTATTAATAACTGGGTTTATTGATGGGATATAATATCCACCAATTTATATTTTTATCCCAGATTGGGTCTATTATAAGATGGCTGAGGTGCTGTGTACTGGTTTGAATAGAAAAACAAAATCAATCCTAGGATTGAAGGAAGTGTACACTTGTTTAGCACTCTTTCCCTAACTAATGGTGGCTACAATTGAACAGTATATAGGTATACTAGAGAGGAAGGTGTGCTTGGAGATTTAAAATATAACCTTTATTGGGTAGTTTAAAATAAAAACACAAACAAAATCACACACATACAGTAAGTTAAAAATACAGGTTTGGGTCAATTGGTTTTTTAATAATAATGGATTTGGAAAAAAGTTGTGGCATACACAAGGTGTGATTCGACTTGAATAATTCTTTATTCAGAGTGTTAGGTAGAAGTCCAATAGGGAACTTATATTCTTAACAATTTTATTCTGTTAGTTGGAGCTGGGAAATCTTGACAATTTTATTCTGTTAGTTGAAGCTTTGACCACTTTCTTGTGGACTTTGTTATGTATTTTATATCTCTATTTCAAGGTGGGATCCCAGGTTGTAATGCTTTTATGGATGAGAGCAAATAGTTATCAGGTTGGTCTTATATATGGAGTTGTGTATGTCACTGTCTTGGGACTCTAGGTGAAAGTTTCAAATTACTTGTAAGATGCTTTGTATCTTCTTGTATATTACACTATGCGTAGATTATATGCATCAATTTTTTGCACTTCCAATTTTATTCCTAGTGTCTAGTATATTGTTGCATATATCTGAGACATTGTGAACTGCTATAGTAACGAATGCAGTACAGTATTCCCCTTGGGGTAGGTAATACAAACAGTCTATAAACGTGTTTAAAGTGATGAACTTTTGTCTGCTACTATTGGATCTTCTGTATATACATGCTGCAGATGTATATCTTAGGTGTGTTAAGAGAGTTATGGAGAGTGTTAAGACTGTAAGTTCCTATAAGGTAAATACGATAATGTTATAGATGTTTTCATTAGCAGTCCATTAATTCTACTCCGTATTTGAAGTGTCTTATTCACATATGGAGATTGTAACAGTGACAATCTCTAATCATTCATAAGAGTATAGTGTGTTTGTTACAATAGAATTAAATTGATGCGATATACTGATTTCCCAGCCCCTTGTAGTTAGTCTATTCTCTTGTTGTTACAATAGAATTAAATTGATGCGATATACTGATTTCCCAGCCCCTTGTTGTTAGTCTAGTAATACAATTGTTTTGCTGCCAGTAGCGTGTTACGTGATCACTGCTGGTATTGGATGGATCCCAACTCTAAGGTCTTGTTCGCATATAGCGCTTATAGAAATATACTGATTTCCCAGCCCCTTATTGTTAATTTGGTATTACAATTGTTTTGCTGCTAGTAGCGTGTTGAGTGATCGCTGCTGGTACTAGATGGATCCCAACTCTGAAGTCTTATTCGCATATAAAGTTTATGGTAATAGCTTAGGTGCACCAATTAAAGTTAATTTTGTATTTTATTTTTGGTAACGATGTTACCTAAATTGTTCCGTATTGTATATCTGTCTTCAGGCAGTATAAGTTCTTATGAACACTAATATAGATATAAACTAATTGGTTTTGTTTTTAAAGTATAATGTATTCGTTTCCAAGTCTCATATCTATAGCTTTATCAATAGACTTTGCTGCCGGTAACAATTACATCTGCCTTGCTATTAGCTCGATAAGACCCAGCTCAAGGGTCAATTAATTTTTCTATGTTTCCAAATCCTAAAGTCTAAATATGTTAGACCGACATTCCTGCTATTTAAAAAATGCTAACATGCATTCACACCAAACAATTCCCTGACATGTTTCGCCACTAACGTGGCTTTCTCAAAGGGTACGGCGCGGCCGAATCTGTGTCTTTTTATTGGCCTGCACTACTCCTCCCCTTGGACGTCATTAGACGAATTGAGGGATTCGTTACAAAGAACCAATTACTCCCTGTGGAAGTGCTTGTATATGTGCAAGGGAGAATTTGATAGGACGAGGCTGTCTTGTCATTTCTACAATGTATTCGTAATTTTCAAGACGGAAATTATTTTATTTTATTTCATAAAGAGAATTATTGTGTGAGGTAAAGCATAATCTTCCGCTATTTGATTATTTATTGTGGGGAAATACTGATCACATATAGATGGTTAAAACGAACGGCTTGTTATTTATGGTACTTTTTGTGTTATTTTTACTTATCTTGTCACTCTCTGCACTTAAAGAGTAATGTAAATATGCGAATCAAAGAGAGTTTATTACAGGAGTGGGAGCTTACATCGAAGTATAATCTTGGGCTCTAATGTATAGTTTATCAAACTTGAGAATAATAATTTTTATACTGGCAGGTATCATACGTAATAGCGATTATGTACATAGGATAATACATTTGGACGTAGTTTGTGTGGTTACATGCTGATTATCCCTGCTTTGTGAATTTATAAAGTGAAGGGTATTCGGTTTGATGATCGTCTACAATCAACAGTGAGAATTGTGGTCTAAAAAAGGGTCATTCTGGACTAATCTGAATGTCTTCGAAAATATGATAAAAACCTCTAATATTAGGATATATATTTATGATCTATATTTGTGTAAGTGCAAATGTGTATTCTTTATTCTTTTTTTGTCTGTGTGCTGTGACAGTGGGTGGCCTTGGCGATTACTGAGTGACCGTACTGTAATAATCATCCGATGGGAGGTGGTGAATAAAGTAATGACATTGACAATAAGTTCTGTTACTGAGAGATAAGGTGTCAAAATACGATTTAAAGTAAATGGGGTGAACATTTAACACAAATGTGCTACTATTAGAGTAATGTGGACATAAACTCGTGTTGGAAAATATAAATAAAATCTAGCGCTCTAAACTCAAAAAGCTCTATATAAGTGAGGGATGTGCATGGAGGTTAATGTTGTGCCATGGAAGCGGATGTGCTTGTGACTGTGTATATTAATAAAAGTGGCTTAATTAAATAAATGGTGCTTGAGGATTTGTTATTATTTTTCTTTATTGTTTTTGATCATATTTTCTACTTTTTGTTATTCGCTTAGAATTCTCATCTTCTGCCTTTCTTAAAGATATGAAAAATAATTATTGTGTTCATTTAGGCCATTAGGTTGTATGGAATTAAGCAGATAGATCCATCTGCTTTCATATTGCAGTAAGCTTGTTTCCTTGTCTCCTCCTCTGATTCCAAAGTTGATTTTTTGTATACCACAGCATCTGAGTTCTTCGGCTTTTCCTTGATGAAATTTATAGAAATGTTGAGCTACTGATGAAATAGCCTTTTTGTTTTTTAAATCTTTGGCTGCATTTCTGATGTTTCGCACATGTTCCTGTAGCCTCGTGCGTAATTTGCGTGTCGTCATACCGACATAGATTTTTGGGCATTTACATTGCAAAACGTAGATAACGCCTGTGGTGTTACAATTAATAAAACATTTGATTTGATGTTTTTTATCAAATCTATCTGTGATTGTTGTTGTTTTTTTCAGAAATTTACAGCTAATACAATTTCCACATGGATAGGAGCCGGGTTGTATGCTGCTGGTTGTGGATTTCTTTTTGCGAGTGTAGACTTACTAAATCTTTTAGATTTTTTGTACGTCGGTAACCGATATCAACTCTGGGTCCTATAAACTGACCCAGAGTGTTATCTGCTTGCAGGATATGCCAATGTTTGTTGATTATGTCAATTACCTCCTTGCTTTGTGCATTGTAGGTTAAAACTAATCTAGTTTTGTTGTCGTTTGTGCGAATCTTAGGTTTCAATAGATTCTGACGTTCTGTTTTTCTTGCCTTGTCCTTTGCTTTTTTTATTAGAGTTTTACTGTACCCCCTCTGGCTAAGACGATCTGTGGTTTCCTGAGCTCTGATCTTGTATAACTCCGGTTCGGAACAGTTTCTTTTGACCCTTAAAAACTCTCCAGTTGGGAGAGATTTGATAGTGCAAGGGGCATGGGCGCTAGTATTATATAAGATAGTGTTGGTAGCTGTCTTCTTTCTATACAAATCTGTCCCTAGCATGCCATTGTTTTTTTTGAAAATTCTCAAGTCCAGAAACGAGATTTCAGTCTGGCTGGATTCGTAAGTCAGTTTAATGTTCAAATTGTTTCGGTTTAGGATCGTCAAGAATGTGTCCAGTTTTTCTTTGGGTCCTTCCCAGATTAGCAGGATGTCATCTATATATCTTAGCCAGAGGGGGATATGTCGAGTAAACTCGTCGTTATCGTCAGTGAAGACAGTATTGTGCTCCCACCAACCTAGAAATAGGTTGGCGTAGGTTGGTGCATCCGCTTCCATGGCACAACATTAACCTCCATGCACATCCCTCACTTATATAGAGCTTTTTGAGTTTAGAGCGCTAGATTTTATTTATATTTTCCAACACGAGTTTATGTCCACATTACTCTAATAGTAGCACATTTGTGTTAAATGTTCACCCCATTTACTTTAAATCGTATTTTGACACCTTATCTCTCAGTAACAGAACTTATTGTCAATGTCATTACTTTATTCACCACCTCCCATCGGATGATTATTACAGTACGGTCACTCAGTAATCGCCAAGGCCACCCACTGTCACAGCACACAGACAAAAAAAGAATAAAGAATACACATTTGCACTTACACAAATATAGATCATAAATATATATCCTAATATTAGAGGTTTTTATCATATTTTCGAAGACATTCAGATTAGTCCAGAATGACCCTTTTTTAGACCACAATTCTCACTGTTGATTGTAGACGATCATCAAACCGAATACCCTTCACTTTATAAATTCACAAAGCAGGGATAATCAGCATGTAACCACACAAACTACGTCCAAATGTATTATCCTATGTACATAATCGCTATTACGTATGATACCTGCCAGTATAAAAATTATTATTCTCAAGTTTGATAAACTATACATTAGAGCCCAAGATTATACTTCGATGTAAGCTCCCACTCCTGTAATAAACTCTCTTTGATTCGCATATTTACATTACTCTTTAAGTGCAGAGAGTGACAAGATAAGTAAAAATAACACAAAAAGTACCATAAATAACAAGCCGTTCGTTTTAACCATCTATATGTGATCAGTATTTCCCCACAATAAATAATCAAATAGCGGAAGATTATGCTTTACCTCACACAATAATTCTCTTTATGAAATAAAATAAAATAATTTCCGTCTTGAAAATTACGAATACATTGTAGAAATGACAAGACAGCCTCGTCCTATCAAATTCTCCCTTGCACATATACAAGCACTTCCACAGGGAGTAATTGGTTCTTTGTAACGAATCCCTCAATTCGTCTAATGACGTCCAAGGGGAGGAGTAGTGCAGGCCAATAAAAAGACACAGATTCGGCCGCGCCGTACCCTTTGAGAAAGCCACGTTAGTGGCGAAACATGTCAGGGAATTGTTTGGTGTGAATGCATGTTAGCATTTTTTAAATAGCAGGAATGTCGGTCTAACATATTTAGACTTTAGGATTTGGAAACATAGAAAAATTAATTGACCCTTGAGCTGGGTCTTATCGAGCTAATAGCAAGGCAGATGTAATTGTTACCGGCAGCAAAGTCTATTGATAAAGCTATAGATATGAGACTTGGAAACGAATACATTATACTTTAAAAACAAAACCAATTAGTTTATATCTATATTAGTGTTCATAAGAACTTATACTGCCTGAAGACAGATATACAATACGGAACAATTTAGGTAACATCGTTACCAAAAATAAAATACAAAATTAACTTTAATTGGTGCACCTAAGCTATTACCATAAACTTTATATGCGAATAAGACTTCAGAGTTGGGATCCATCTAGTACCAGCAGCGATCACTCAACACGCTACTAGCAGCAAAACAATTGTAATACCAAATTAACAATAAGGGGCTGGGAAATCAGTATATTTCTATAAGCGCTATATGCGAACAAGACCTTAGAGTTGGGATCCATCCAATACCAGCAGTGATCACGTAACACGCTACTGGCAGCAAAACAATTGTATTACTAGACTAACAACAAGGGGCTGGGAAATCAGTATATCGCATCAATTTAATTCTATTGTAACAACAAGAGAATAGACTAACTACAAGGGGCTGGGAAATCAGTATATCGCATCAATTTAATTCTATTGTAACAAACACACTATACTCTTATGAATGATTAGAGATTGTCACTGTTACAATCTCCATATGTGAATAAGACACTTCAAATACGGAGTAGAATTAATGGACTGCTAATGAAAACATCTATAACATTATCGTATTTACCTTATAGGAACTTACAGTCTTAACACTCTCCATAACTCTCTTAACACACCTAAGATATACATCTGCAGCATGTATATACAGAAGATCCAATAGTAGCAGACAAAAGTTCATCACTTTAAACACGTTTATAGACTGTTTGTATTACCTACCCCAAGGGGAATACTGTACTGCATTCGTTACTATAGCAGTTCACAATGTCTCAGATATATGCAACAATATACTAGACACTAGGAATAAAATTGGAAGTGCAAAAAATTGATGCATATAATCTACGCATAGTGTAATATACAAGAAGATACAAAGCATCTTACAAGTAATTTGAAACTTTCACCTAGAGTCCCAAGACAGTGACATACACAACTCCATATATAAGACCAACCTGATAACTATTTGCTCTCATCCATAAAAGCATTACAACCTGGGATCCCACCTTGAAATAGAGATATAAAATACATAACAAAGTCCACAAGAAAGTGGTCAAAGCTTCAACTAACAGAATAAAATTGTCAAGATTTCCCAGCTCCAACTAACAGAATAAAATTGTTAAGAATATAAGTTCCCTATTGGACTTCTACCTAACACTCTGAATAAAGAATTATTCAAGTCGAATCACACCTTGTGTATGCCACAACTTTTTTCCAAATCCATTATTATTAAAAAACCAATTGACCCAAACCTGTATTTTTAACTTACTGTATGTGTGTGATTTTGTTTGTGTTTTTATTTTAAACTACCCAATAAAGGTTATATTTTAAATCTCCAAGCACACCTTCCTCTCTAGTATACCTATATACTGTTCAATTGTAGCCACCATTAGTTAGGGAAAGAGTGCTAAACAAGTGTACACTTCCTTCAATCCTAGGATTGATTTTGTTTTTCTTAAAGCATTAATAGTATTGCACAGAGCTTTAACCCTTAAAATAACGGAACCGGAGCCGTTTATAAATTTAACCCCTATACAGTCCCAGCTATAGTCTTTGCTGAGACCCAACCAAGCCCAGAGGGGAATACGATACCAATTGACGCCTTCTAGAAGCTTTTCCAGCAATTTTTAGATCCTCACACATGCATCTGCATGCCCTGCTCTCAAAAAACAACTGCGCAGTAATGGCGCGAAAATGAGGCTCAGTCTATAACTAGGAAGGCCCCCTGACTGGAAAAGGTGTCTAACACAGTGCCTGCGGTTTAATAAACGTTTCCCAAGTTTATAAATGCAAATTGTCAGCCTAAATCTGAATAAAATGCCCAAATAAAGCAATCGATTTAGCCCATAAAAATGTCTACCAGTTTTTTAGCCCATAATAAGCCCTTTATTCTGTTTGTTTGACTAAGAAAATGGCTTACCGGTCCCCATGAGGGGGAATGACAGCCTTCCAGCATTACATGGTCTTGTTAGAAATATGGCTAGTCATACCTTAAGCAGAAAAGTCTGCTAACTGTTTCCCCCAACTGAAGTTACTTCATCTCAACAGTCCTATGTGGAAACAGCAATCGATTTTAGTTACTGTCTGCTAAAATCATCTTCCTCTCACAAACCGAAATCTTCATCCTTTTCTGTTTCAGAGTAAATAGTACATACCAGCACTATTTTAAAATAACAAACACTTGATAGAAGAATAAAAACTACATTTAAACACCAAAAAACTCTTAACCATCTCCGTGGAGATGTTGCCTGTGCAACGGCAAAGAGAATGACTGGGGTGGGCGGAGCCTAGGAGGGACTATATGGCCAGCTTTGCTGGGACTCTTTGCCATTTCCTGTTGGGGAAGAGAATATCCCACAAGTAAGGATGACGCCGTGGACCGGACACACCAATGTTGGAGAAAACATCAGTACACACCGGTACCGCATAGTATTTATCCAGCCTACATAATTTCTCTGGGATTGCCACCGTGTCACAATCATTCAGAGCCGCTAACACCTCCCCTAGCAACACGCGGAGGTTCTCAAGCTTAAATTTAAAATTTGAAATTTCTGAATCCGGTCTCCCCGAATCAGAACCGTCACCCACAGAATGAAGCTCTCCGTCCTCATGTTCTGCAAATTGTGACGCAGTATCAGACATGGCTCTCGTGTCATCGGCGCGCTCTGTCCTTAACCCAGAGCTGTCGCGCTTGCCTCTTAACTCGGGCATATTGTATAATACTTCTTTCATAACATTAGCCATATCATGTAAAGTGATTTGTAAGGGCCTTGATGTACTTGGCGCCTCAATCTTACGCACCTCCCGAGCGGGAGACGAAGGTACTGACACGTGAGGAGAGTTAGACGGCATAACTTCCCCCTCGTTGTCTGGTGATAATTTCTTTATCGGTACAGATTGACTTTTATTCAAAGTAATATCAATACAATTGGTACACATATTTCTATTGGGCTCCACATCGGCTTTTAAACATAATGAACAAGCAGATTCCTCTGTATCAGACATGTTTAAACAGACTAGCAATGAAGCTAGCAAGCTTGGAAATTACTTTCAATAAGTTTACAAGCAATATAAAAAACGCTGCAGCGCTTTTTTTTTTTTTTTTTTTTTTAAAACACAGTTGAATAACAAAGAACTAATTCAGTTATAGTGAACAATTCTTTAAATGTATTAATTAGCAGAGGATTGCACCCATTAGCAAAAGGATGATTAATCCCTCAGTACCCAAAAACGCTTTTATCACAGTCAAACACACTGTCACAGGTCTGCTGTGACTGATTACCTCCCTCAAAAACGACTTTTGAAGATCCCTGAGCTCTCTGGAGACGTCCTGGATCAAAGAGGAAGAAGCAGGAAGACTGTGCTAGAATTCTAACTGCGCAACAAGGCGCTAAAAAAAGGTCCCTCCCACTCCTATTACAACAGTGGGAGACCTGATATAACGGTTTCTATGCAGAAATATACGTTAGCCATGTGGAAAAAAATCATGCCCAAAAAGATTTATCACCAAAGTACCTCACAAAACGATTAACATGCCAGTAAACGTTTGAAAAAACAACATTTCAGATGCTGTGTAAAGTTATTACTAAGCCTGCTACCAGTCGCTTCTACTGCAGTTAAGGCTCACACATTATATCAGTATTAACAGTATTTTTTCAGTCAAATTCTAGTCCCTAGAAAATAACTCTACTGTGCATACATTTATCAGCCTGATACCAGTCACTACTACTGCATTTAAGGCTGTACTTACATCATACGGGTAACAGCAGTGTTTTCTTAGTCAATTCCATTCCCAGAAAATATTGTACTGCACATACCTCATTTGCGGGAGACCCCGCATGCTATTCCCATTTTCTGAAGTTACCCCACTCCTCAGAATGTCGAGAACAGCCAGTGGATCTTAGATATGCCTGCTAAGATCATAGAAAACGCAGGCAGTTTCTTCTTCCAAATACTGCCTGAGATAGAAAAAACAGCACACTCCGGTGCCATTTAAAATAACAAACTTTTGATTGAAGAATAATTAAGTAAAAACTCCAACTCCTCTCGCGACCTCCTTCTTTGTTGAGGGTTGCAAGAGAATGACTAGATATGACATGTGAGGGGAGGAGCTATATAGCAGCTCTGCTTGGGTGATCCTCTTGCAACTTCCTGTTGGGAAGGAGAATATATCCCATAAGTAATGGATGACCCGTGGACTGAACACACTTAACAAGAGAAAACATCAGTACACACCGGCACTGCATAGTATTTATCCAGGCTACACAATTTCTCTAGCACTGCAATTGTATCACAGTCATTCAGAGCAGCTAAAACCTTTTTGAGCAGCACGCGGAGGTGTTCAAGCTTAAATTTAAATGTAGAAATATCAGAATCAGGTATCCATTCCTACCTGAGTCAGAAACATCACCCACAGACTGAAGCTCTCCTTCCTCAGCTTCTGCATATTGTGAGGCAGTATCAGACATGGTTCTTAAAGCGTCAGTATGCTCTGCATTTCGTCTAACCCCAGAGCTATCTCGCTTACCTCTAAATTCAGGTAGTCTGGCTAATACCGCTGACAGTGTATTATCCACGACTGCCGCTATGGGCGCCCTAGATGTATTTGGAGCCATTTGAGCGTGAGTCCCTTGAGCGGGAGTCAAAGGATCTGACACGTGGGGAGAGTTAGTCCGCATAACTTCCCCCTCGTCAGATTCCTCTGGTGATAAATTTTTTAAAGACAGAATATGATCTTTATTGCTTAAAGTGAAATCAGTACATTTGGTACACATTCTAAGAGGGGGTTCCACCATGGCTTTTAAACATAATTAACAAGGAGTTTCCTCTATGTCAGACATGTTTACACAGACTAGCAATGAGACCAGCAAGCTTGGAAAACACTAAATCAAGTTAACAAGCAAATATAAAAAACGGTACTGTGCCTTTAAGAGAAACAAATTTTGTCAGAATTTGAAAAACAGTGAAAAAAGGCAGTTACACAAAAAATGTTTTACAGTGTGTATAATAAGCTAACAGAGCATTGCACCCACTTGCAAATAAATGATTAACCCCTTAGTTCAAAAAACGGATCAAAAAACGTTTTTTAACAGTCACAACAAACTGCCACAGCTCTGCTGTGGCCCTACCTTCCCCAATAAACGACTTTGGAAAGCCTTAGAGCCCTTTAGAGATGTCCTATAGCATTCAGGGGACTTCAGAGGAAAGCTGGATGTCTCAGTCTGTAATTTTAACTGCGCAAAAAAGCACTAAAATAGGCCCCTCCCACTCATACTACAACAGTGGAAAGCCTCAGGAAACTGTTTCTAGGCAAAATTTAAGCCAGCCATGTGGAAAAAACTAGGCGCCAATAAAGTTTTATCACCAAAGCATATATAAAAACGATTAAACATGCCAGCAAACGTTTTATATTGCAATTTTATAAGGGTATTACCCCTGAGAGTAAGCATGATACCAGTCGCTATTAAATCACTGTATTCAGGCTTAACTTACATTAATCCGGTATCAGCAGCATTTTCTAGCATTTCCAATTCTAGAAAAAAATTGTAACTGCACATACCTCATAGCAGAGTAAACTGCACGCTATTCTCCCGCTGAAGTTACCTCTCTCCTCAGACATATGTGAGAACAGCAATGGATCTTAGTTACAACCTGCTAAGATCATAGAAAACTCAGGCAGATTCTTCTTCTATTTACTGCCTGGGATAAAATAGTACAACTCCGGTACTATTTAAAATAACAAACTTTTGATTGAAGATAAACTATTTTTCACCACTCTCTCTTACTACCGCCATACGAGTTGAGAGTTGCAAGAGAATGACTGGATATGGCAGTTAGGGGAGGAACTATATAACAGCTCTGCTGTGAGTGTCCTCTTGCCAATTCCTGTTGGGAATGAGAATATCCCACAAGTAATGGATGATCCGTGGACTGGATACACCTTACAAGAGAAAGATAGATAATCCCTTTATTACCCATTCCCCAGTTTTGCATAACCAACACAGTTATATTAATATACTTTGTACCTCTGATTACCTTGTATCTAGGAACCTTCTTCCAGCCCCCTGATCACATGACTGTGACGGTTTATTATCTATTGTCTTAAATGTATCATTGTTTTGTGCTAAATCTTAAATAACCCCCTGTGCCTGAACACATTGTTATCTATATGGCCCACGTGTAGTTTCTGTCTCTTTGTGTTGAAAAGAGATTTAAAAAGCATGTGATAAGAGGCAGCCCTCAAAGGCTTAGAAATTAGCATATGAGCCTACCTATGTTTAGTTTAAACTAAGAATACTAAGAGAAAAAAGCAAATTTGATGATAAAAGTAAATTGGAAAGTTGATTAAAATTAAAAGTCCTATCTGAATAATGAAAATTTAATTTATACTAGACTGTCCCTTAAGCCTCTTCTGACAGCCCAATAATCACATGACATTTTATTTATTATCTATTGACTTTCATTTTAGACAATTAGTGAAGGGTCTGCCACAAGCTACGGGCGTAATCACAATGTTATCTATATGACTCACATGAACTAGCTCTCCCCTGTTGTGAAAAGCAAATAAAAAGCATGTGATAAGAGGTGGCCTTCAAGGGCTTAGAAATTATCATATGAGCCTTCCTAGGTTTAGCTTTCAACTAAAAATACCAAGAGAACAAGGCAAAATTGGTGATAAAAGTAAATTGTAAAGTTGTTTAAAATTACATGCCCTATTAGAAACATGATAGTTTTTTGTTTGTTTTTTGACTCGACTGTCCCTTTAAACAAATAACCCACTTGAACAAATGCCTTTGTGTGAAAAGACTCCAATTTTCTGTCCATCGGGTCTTTAAAGGAAGTACTTTCTTCCAAAGTCATAGTAGTGTTTTTTTCTAGGGTGGAGATGGTGCCATCTACTTTTGGAAAGATTCCAAAAGTACAACACTAGCAGCTGGTAAGGAAACGTCCTTTTAAATGCATAAGACTGGTTAAAAGGTAGACCAGGCTTTTACCAATCTTTGGTAATAATAGCACCAGGGACTGGGAAAAAAATGGCAGCATTTGACTGGTTAGAATGCATAAGGTGATACATACAAGAATTGAAAAGCTGAGCTGGTGGAGTAACAGAAGCAAGCTTGCAAAAACCACACTTAAATGTAGTAAATAAGATCAGAGGAAGTTGGGTCAATTCTAGGCTGCTTTTCAGTAAAACAAGACGTTGACAAATAATTACCACAAAAGATACAGCATTATACTTTATATATCAATAAATAGAAGACAAATGATAAAAAACAGGGATCTAAACAGAAAGGCCTGAAAACAAGGGGAATACAGTAGCAAATATAATAATAAGGAACCCCTTTATATTATATACATACACAAATTACATTTATAATCCCAATAGTAAATGTAACTTGCACCAGTTCTTAAAAACTTTGAAATTCTTACCCCTCCCAACAGAAAACACTTAAAGATGATTAACTGATGCAGAAGAAGAGTATCCCTAAAAATGAATTACCATGCTGACATCTAAAAAAGTTAAACCCCATAAAGGGACTATAGCATGGTAATCCAATAAGGGTGTGTGTCTCGGTAGAGCGGATCATAAATTAAAACTGCACAGAGAAGACAGAGTGCATTATAAAACAAGGAAGCACACAAACTTTCGAAGCGCACACACAGTAGCACAGATAACAAAATATGAAATTGTTACTAAAATTGTTTAAAGTAACCCAAAGTGACCCAAAAATAAGGGAACAGTGTGCATATAATGAAAAACATCCTTAAAGCCCCCAAAGTCTCCAGGCCCCATATCTAGACTTAACTGACATAATAAAGTCTAGTGAGATTCTGATAAAATAAAATATGTCTGTAATAAATTTTGTGTTCCATTGACTACAAAGTATCATAACAAACATACCTACTAATAGCCTGCAGGCTATATGAGTGCAATATGTGAATTCATACTCCCCTGAACTGCACCCAATCTACCGTGCTTAACAGCTGCAGAAATGACTGCTTCCAGAAGAAAAGACCATCCAGTTCTGAGAACATTACAGTAGAAATTATTTTTGTGTAGTATATCGATGACCCAAAAGGAGCCGGTGACACCTGTGGTTGGCTCCTTCACTGGGAGTAATTATATCACTGCCCAATACTCCTATCTCCCATCTGTCTCTCAGTAACAGCTCTCTGAGAGGCCTCAAATCAGTCTGAGGACCCTCTCAACAAAGAATCTAGACAACCTCAATTCTTCACCCTTCACCTGGGAGACAAAGATAAGACTGGCATACCAGTGAGGTGGGAGAGATTAAGTGCTCTTAGATCTTTGGGAATCTTTACCTCCTCTTAGTAGCCAGGAGTTGAATCGTAGGAGTAATGGATCATGGACTTATGAAAGAAAAGCAGGTGAATAAATAATGAAAGGGCATTGTAACTTTTTCCTACTAGGTATTATTTAGCATTTAATGGGGAATACAATTTTGGGTTTAACGTTCCCTAAAGGTTATTGAAGTGTACCAATGCTGTGGGGCCAAATTATAATTTTTGTGCTATTGAACCAGAAAGTATACCCAGAAATCTATTGTTGTCAACATTTCATATCAATTTTCAAGGGTCATTTGCAATAATATAATCGAGTGAGCAGGTTATTTGAATATTGACCACATCCACTGGTTTCCATATATCCATACACTCAGTTCCACCCCAAAAAACATAATTTATGCTTACCTGATAAATTTATTTCTCTTGTAGTGTATCCAGTCCACGGATCATCCATTACTTATGGGATATTCTCCTTCCCAACAGGAAGTTGCAAGAGGATCACCCACAGCAGAGCTGCTATATAGCTCCTCCCCTAACTGCCATATCCAGTCATTCGACCGAAACAAACAGAGAAAGGAGAAACCATATGGTGCAGTGGTGACTGTAGTTTAATTAAATTTTAGACCTGCCTTAAAATGACAGGGCGGGCCGTGGACTGGATACACTACAAGAGAAATAAATTTATCAGGTAAGCATAAATTATGTTTTCTCTTGTTAAGTGTATCCAGTCCACGGATCATCCATTACTTATGGGATACCAATACCAAAGCTAAAGTACACGGATGATGGGAGGGACAAGGCAGGGATTCAGCAGAAGGAACCACTGCCTGAAGAACCTTTCTCCCCAAAACAGCCTCCGAAGAAGCAAAAGTATCAAATTTGTAAAATTTTGAAAAAGTGTGAAGCGAAGACCAAGTCGCGGCCTTGCAAATCTGTTCAACAGAGGCCTCATTTTTATAGGCCCAGGTGGAAGCCACAGCTCTAGTAGAATGAGCTGTAATTCTTTCATGGGGCTGCTGTCCAGCAGTCTCATAGGCTAGGCGTATAATACTCCGAAGCCAAAAGGAAAGAGAGGTTGCCGAAGCTTTTTGACCTCTCCTCTGTCCAGAATAAACGACAAACAGGGAAGATGTTTGACGAAAATCTTTAGTAGCTTGTAAGTAAAACTTCAAGGCACGGACTACGTCCAGATTATGTAAAAGACGTTCCTTCTTTGAAGAAGGATTAGGACACAATGATGGAACAACAATCTCTTGATTGATATTCTTGTTAGAAACCACCTTGGGTAAAAACCCAGGTTTGGTATGCAGAACTACCTTATCTGCATGAAAAATCAGATAAGGAGAATCACATTGTAAGGCAGATAGCTCAGAGACTTTCCGAGCCGAGGAAATAGCCATCAAAAACAGAGCTTTCCAAGATAAAAGTTTAATATCAATGGAATGAAGGGGTTCAAACGGAACTCCTTGAAGAACTTTAAGAACCAAGTTTAAGCTCCATGGGGGAGCAACAGGTTTAAACACAGGCTTAATTCTAACCAAAGCCTGACAAAATGCCTGGACGTCTGGAACTTCTACCAGACGCTTGTGCAAAAGAATAGACAGAGTAGAAATCTGTCCCTTTAAGGAACTGGCTGATAATCCTTTGTCCAAACCCTCTTGGAGAAAGGACAATATCCTAGGAATCCTAACCTTACTCCATGAGTAATTCTTGGATTCACACCAGTAAAGATATGTACGCCATATCTTGTGATAGATTTTCCTGGTAACAGGCTTTCGTGCCTGTATTAAGGTATCAATGACTGACTCGGAGAAGCCACGCTTTGATAGGATCAAGCGTTCAATCTCCATGCAGTCAGTCTCAGAGAAATTAGATTTGGATGATTGAAAGGACCTTGTATTAGAAGGTCCTGTCTTAGAGGCAGAGTCCATGGTGGAAAGGATGACATGTCCACTAGGTCTGCATACCAGGTCCTGCGTGGCCCGCAGGCGCTATTAGAATCACCGATGCTCTCTCCTGTTTGATTTTGGCAATTAGTCGAGGGAGCAGAGGAAACGGTGGAAACACCTAAGCCAGGTTGAAGAACCAAGGCGCTGCTAGAGCATCTATCAGCGTCGCTTCTGAGTCCCTGGACCTGGATCCGTAACAAGGAAGCTTGGCGTTCTGGCGAGACGCCATGAGATCCAACTCTGGTTTGCCCCAACGATGAATCAACTGAGCAAACACTCCCCCTGGTGAAAAGTCTGACGACTTAGAAAATCCGCCTCCCAGTTCTCCACGCCTGGGATATGGATTGCTGACATGTGGCAAGAGTGAGTCTCTGCCCAGCAAATTATTTTTGAGACTTCTAACATCGCTAGGGAACTCCTGGTTCCCCTTGATGGTTGATGTAAGCCACAGTCGTGATATTGTCCGACTGAAATCTGATGAACCTCAGTGTTGCTAACTGAGGCCAAGCCAGAAGAGTATTGAATATTGCTCTTAACTCCAGAATATTTATCGGAAGGAGTTTCTCCTCCTGAGTCCACGATCCCTGTGCCTTCAGGGAGTTCCAGACTGCACCCCAACCTAGAAGGCTGGCATCTGTTGTTACAATTGTCCAATCTGACCTGCGAAAGGTCATACCCTCGGACAGGTGGACCCGAGACAACCACCAGAGAAGAGAATCTCTGGTCTCTTGATCCAGATTTAGCAGAGGGGACAAATCTGTGTAATCCCCATTCCACTGACTTAGCATGCATAATTGCAGCGGTCTGAGATGTAGGCGCGCAAATGGCACTATGTCCATTGCCGCTACCATTAAGCCGATCACCTCCATACACTGAGCCACCGAAGGGCGCGGAATGGAATGAAGAATATGGCAAGCATTTAGAAGCTTTGATAACCTGGACTCCGTCAGGTAAATTTTCATCTCTACAGAATCTATAGGAGTCCCTAAGAAGGAGACTCTTGTGAATGGGGATAGAGAACTCTTTTCCTCGTTCACTTTCCACCCGTGCGATCTCAGAAATGCCAGAATTATCTCTGTATGAGACTTGGCAATTTGAAAGCTTGACGCCTGTATCAGGATGTCGTCTAGATACGGAGCCACCGCTATGCCTCGCGGTCTTAGAACCGCCAGAAGTGAGCCCAGAACCTTCGTAAAGATTCTCGGGGCTGTAGCCAACCCGAAGGGAAGAGCTACAAATTGGTAATGCCCGTCTAGAAAGGCAAACCTTAGGAACCGATGATGATCTTTGTGAATAGGTATGTGAAGGTAGGCATCCTTTAAGTCCACTGTGGTCATGTACTGACCCTCTTGGATCATGGGTAGGATGGTCCGAATAGTTTCCATTTTGAAAGATGGAACTCTGAGGAATTTGTTTAAGATCTTTAGATCCAAAATTGGTCTGAAGGTTCCCTCTTTTTTGGGAACCACAAACAGATTTGAATAAAAACCTTGTCCTTGTTCCGTCCGCGGAACTGGATGGATCACTCCCATTACTAGGAGGTCTTGCACACAGCGTAGGAATGCCTCTTTCTTTATCTGATTTGCAGATAACCTTGAAAGATGAAATCTCCCTTGTGGAGGGGAAGCTTTGAAGTCCAGAAGATATCCCTGAGATATGATCTCCAACTCCCAGGGATCCTGAACATCTCTTGCCCACGCCTGTGCGAAGAGAAAAAGTCTGCCCCCTACAAGATCCGTCGTCGGATAGGGGGCCGTTCCTTCATGCTGTCTTAGAGGCAGCAGCCGGCTTTCTGGCCTGCTTGCCTTTGTTCCAGGACTGGTTAGGTTTCCAGGCCTGCTTAGATTGAGCAACAGTTCCCTCTTGTCTTGAAGCGGAGGAAGTTGATGCTGCACCTGCCTTGGAATTTCGAAAGGCACGAAAATTAGACTGTTTAGCCTTTGATTTGGCCCTGTCCTGAGGAAGGGTATGACCCTTACCTCCAGTGTCAGCAATAATTTCTTTCAAACCAAGCCCGAATAAGGTCTGCCCCTTGAAAGGAATGTTGAGTAATTTAGACTCTGAAGTCACATCAGCTGACCAGGATTTGAGCCATGGCGCCCTACGCGCCTGGATGGCGAATCCGGAATTCTTAGCCGTTAGTTTATTCAAATGAACAATGGCATCAGAAACAAATGAGTTAGCTAGCTTAAGAGTTCTAAGCTTGTCAACAATTTCAGTCAATGGAGCTGTATGGATGGCCTCTTCCAGGGCCTCAAACCAGAATGCCGCCACAGCAGTGACAGGCGCAATTCATGCAAGGGGCTGTAAAATAAAACCTTGTTGAATAAACATTTTCTTAAGGTAACCCTCTAATTTTTTATCCATTGGATCTGAAAAAGCACAACTGTCCTCAACCGGGATAGTGGTACGCTTTGCTAAAGTAGAAACTGCTCCCTCCACCTTAGGGACAGTCTGCCATAAGTCCCGTGTAGTGGCATCTATTGGAAACATTTTTCTAAATATAGGAGGTGGGGAAAAGGGCACACCGGGCCTATCCCACTCCTTACTAATAATTTCTGTAAGCCTTTTAGGTATTGGAAAAACATCAGTACTCACCGGCACTGCATAGTATTTATCCAGCCTACTTAATTTCTCTGGCACTGCAATTGTGTCACAGTCATTCAGAGCAGCTAATACCTCCCCAAGCAATACACGGAGGTTCTCAAGCTTAAATTTAAAATTAGAAATCTCTGAATCAGGTCTCCCCGAATCAGAGACGGCACCCACAGACTGAAGCTCTCCGTCCTTAGGTTCTGCATATTGTGACGCAGTATCAGACATGGCTCTTACAGCATCTATGCGCTCTGTATCTCATCTAACCCCAGAGCTATCGCGCTTGCCTCTCAATTCAGGCAATCTGGATAATACCTCTGACAGGGTATTATTCATGATTGCAGCCATGTCCTGCAATTAACCGCTATGGGCGTCCCTGATGTACTTGGCGCCATATTAGCGTGCGTCCCTTGAGCAGGAGGCGAAGGGTCCGACATGTGGGGAGAGTTAGTCGGCATAACTTCCCCCTCGACAGACCCCTCTGGTGACAATTCTTTTATAGATAAAGACTGATCTTTACTGTTTAAGGTGAAATCAATACATTTAGTACACATTCTCCTATGGGGCTCCACCATGGCTTTTAAACATAATGAACAAGTATCGTCTGTTTCAGACATGTTTGTACAGACTAGCAATGAGACTAGCAAGCTTGGAAAACACTTTAAAGCAAGTTAACAAGCAATATAAAAAACGTTACTGTGCCTTTAAGAGAAACAAATTTTGACAAAATTTGAAATAACAGTGAAAAAAGGCAGTTACACTAACAAAATTTTTACAGTGTATGTAACAAGTCAGCAGAGCATTGCACCCACTTGCAAATGGATGATTAACCCATTAATAACAAAAACAGAATAATAAATGACAAAAACGTTTTTTAAACACAGTCACAACAACTGCCACAGTCTACTGTGATTGTTACCCTCCTCAAACACGACTTTGAAGCCTTTTGAGCCCTTCAGAGATGTCCTGTATCATGCAGAGGGAAGCTGAATGTCTCTGTCAGTATTTTTAGCTGCACAGAAAAGCACTAAAATAGGCCCTTCCCACTCATATTGCAACAGTGGAAAGCATCAGGAAACTGTCTCTAGGCAGAAATCAAACCAGCCATGTGGAAAAAAACTAGGCCCCAATAAGTTTTGTCACCAAACATATATAAAAACGATTAACATGCCAGCAAACGTTTTATATTACATTTTTATAAGACTATGCATCTCTATTAATAAGCCTGATACCAGTAGCTATCACTGCATTTAAGGCTTTACTTACATTAATCCGGTATAAGCAGCATTTTCTAGCAAATTCCATCCCTAGAAAAATATTAACTGCACATACCTTATTGCAGGAAAACCTGCACGCCATTCCCTCTCTGAAGTTACCTCACTCCTCAGAATATGTGAGAACAGCCATGGATCTTAGTTACTTCTGCTAAGATCATAGACAATGCAGGCAGATTCTTCTTCTAAATACTGCCTGAGATAAATAGCACACTCCGGTACCATTTAAAAATAACAAACTTTTGATTGAAGAAATAAACTAAGTATAAAACACCACACTCCTCTTACGACCTCCATCTTGGTTGAGGCTTGCAAGAAAATGACTGGATATGGCAGTTAGGGGAGGAGCTATATAGCAGCTCTGCTGTGGGTGATCCTCTTGCAACTTCCTGTTGGGAAGGAGAATATCCCATAAGTAATGGATGATCCGTGGACTGGATACACTTAACAAGAGAAATAAACTCTGCACACAATATAAACAATATATTAAATATTGATTTAATCAGTTAAATCTTTAGACTGCATTTTTTTAATCTGCAGTTCAGAAAACTTGGTTGTCACAATATGTTAATAAAATTAAATGAAAAAAATTAAGGGAAATAAAAATATACATGAACACACACACACACACACGTGTGTGTGTGTGTGTGTGTATGTATATATATATAAATATATATATATATATATATATATATATATATATATATATATATATATATATATATATATATATATATTAGTCCCAGTATGAATCCTTCCTCCTGTAGCCAACTACCCGGTTCCTCTGTGTCAGTATAATATCGTCATAAAAGTCAGAAATAAACCAGAATTTCTTCAAGTGCAATAGTCAAATTTATTGACGTTTCAGAGTGAAAAACATAAAAGGTACCTCCCTCTTCCCGTCAAAAACAGCACCAAATCTACATCATTTCCAGTACAGACGTAACAGTATGACCAAGGAAGTTTACAACATCCACTTCCGGGCAATGTGTGGGTATAATCAAATATCACCGGAAGATAACTCACACCTCTTCCGGGTATCATGTGTCCAAACAAATAAATTCCAAGACTAATGTATCTTAATTACATAATTTCGTCAGCTAGACTTGACCACATTTCCAGTTACAACTCTATTATACATATCTGTAACCACCTTACTCCATGTGCGTGGTCCGTGACCATGTGTGTCCACAAGCGATTTAAACCGGTTGCGTAATTTCCAGTTCCGGACATACAGGAACAACATTACTATGATGTCACTTCCGCATGAAATCAAAATATTGTGAGCATACATTGTGAACAGCAAATCTCCACTAGTGAAGCCTATTAACATTTTGAGAGATAAATATATAAAGTAACAAATCGGTGAGTAAAAATTGAAATATACAAACGTGGATTAACATACAAACAATAATGTACCAGCTGCAACAGGTAGTACTTCTACGAGGATTTACAAATTATCAAGGAAGCAATTATACATGGTATCTGGGGGCTCATTGCATATTAACACTTATCATATATCAAGTAGCGGTATTACAATATCTGTCAGACTAGCACCTACGAATTGCAACATATGTATAGATCTTTGCACACTATATATAAAATATGTTAGGAAACTACATTATTATTATTATCATTTATTTGTAAAGCGCCGCCAAATTCCGTAGCGCTGGGTACAATGATAGGGGTATACAATGACAAAGATTTGTGATAAAATCCAAAACATAACAAAACTAAACAAATCTAGTACAGGAGGAAAAGGGCCCTGCTCCGGAGAGCTCACAGTCTATAGGTTTAGGGTGCAGAGACATAAGGTTGGGGTAGCTTGTTACATCGGTTGTATTTGCAGCAGTGAGTCAGGCAGTTCATGTACATGTATTAATTTGGTTCGGATGAGGGATGGAAGAGAGATGGTAAGCCTCTCTGAATAGGTGAGTTTTCAAGGAGCGTCTGAAGCTATACAAGGTTGGAGACAGTCTTATGGAGCGGGGTAGAGAGTTCCAGAGGACAGGAGCAGCACGTGTGAAGTCTTGGAGGCGGGAGTGGGACGAGGGGATAACAGGAGTGTAGAGACGTAGGTCAGAGGTTGATTGAAGAGAACGGGATGAGGAATATTTCACAATGAGAGAGGAAATATAGTTGGGCGTTAAATAGAAGAAAGAGAGGGGTGTCTCGTGTAGAATCACCAAATCAAAAAAGCCAAAGCTTATGTACTCAAGCCAAATTGGTACTCACATTTAAAATAAGCACCACAATGTTCTAATGGAAGCAGACTGACATAATATGGTGTGTCAGAACACCCACTCCAGGATATCCCCGCCAGGTGTGTTTGTAATGGAGAGTCAAGACAACAAAGGAAATCACATGTGCAGATCAACCAAATAGATGGAACAATGGAGATAATTATGCCAAAAGGGTACTCACAATGTCCAATAGCACACCTATGTGCTGGTAGATGCAGACTGATAATTTTAGGTTAGGGTGTATCAGCTCACCCACTCCAGGTGTTGCCAACGATATGGTCCAAAAACAGGATAAATGCACAAACAGCCCAATATTGGGAAATGAGCGGTAAGGTAGAAACCCCTATACATGTGTTATAGTAAAAAAACATTTTTATTAAATGGAGTGGGTTTTTTCCTGGAGTTGGTGTACTGACACACCATATTATGTCAGTCTGCTTCCATTAGCACATTGGGGTGCTTATTTTAAATGTGAGTACCAATTTGGCTCGAGTGCATAAGCTTTGGCTTTTTTGATTTGGTGATTCTACACATGAGCAGTGAGAGATCAGATAAAAGAGGTCACGTAGGATACATTGTTACAGAAAGGAGCAAGACAGCAAACCTCGGACAAGATTATTATCTTTGCCACCACCTTTGCCCCAAATACTTCCAAAGTTGGACAGTCCATCAAAGAGTTCTGGCATATCCTACTTTCAGATCCCAAATTGAAATTTGTCAAGTACACTAGTCCTATAGTAGGATTCAGACGCAATACCAACCTTAGAGATCATCTGGTTATCTCGGATCCCATTAAATGCTATTCAGACGAGGACTTAAGGGTAACATGAAAAGGCTGTTTTCGATGCCCAAACTGCACAACTTGCAACGGGCTGATTGCCACCAGAAAGTTCAACCACCCCCATGGTAGCCAAAAAATACACCATCAACCACTCAATAACGTGCACTATCACACATGTGGTGTATATGTTGATCTGTCCATGTGGCCTACATTATCTAGTGAAGACCCAGGGAACGGATGGCCAACCATCGAATGTCTATGATAGGCCATAAAAAAAGGTGAATCTGAGCAACCAGTGGCCCGAAGCATCCTGTATCCTCGGTTAGAGTGATCCTGATTGATCATATTCCCAAGTCACCACGTGGTGGTGATAGAAACAAACTGCTTCTAAAAAGAGAGGCGGAGTGGATGTTCAGGCTGAACACTATACACCCTAAGGAACTTAACACTCTGCCCGATTTTGGATCTTTAACATAATAAGTGATGGGAATGTGTTATGGTATCGGTGGGGAATAAGCATGGTTGTGGATGGGGACGGGGTTGAGGTTTCCTTCTGTATTTTGACTAGAGATATACCTTTAACCACTGTCGGTGGTTCTTGTATGTGAGCATGCAGATTACTTGTAGTTTGCATGGTCGCATCGATACCCCATAGACCAGATGTTATGGCTTTTTTCCCCTGCTGTGAAGCACACACACTCTAGTTATAGAGTTTCCTAACATATTTTATATATAGTGTGCCTATACATATGTTGCAATTTGTAGGTGCTAGTCTAGACAGATATTGTTATACCGCTTCTTGATATATGATAAGTGTTAATATGCAATGAGCCAGCAAACATGATCCAGATACCATGTATAATTAAGAGTGATGCTACCTTGATAAGTTGTAAATCCTCGTAGAAGTACTACATGTTGTAGGTGGTACATTATTGTTTGTATGTTAATCAACGTTTGTATATTTCACTTTTTACTTTACTTTATATATTTATCTCTGTTAGTTAGATATGCAGCTACATCTAAATGGTAATAGGCTTCACTAGTGGAGATTTGCTGTTCACAATATATGCTCGCAATGTTTTGATTTCATGCGGAAGTGACGTCATAGTAACGTTGTTCCTGTATGTCCGGAACCAGAAATGATGCAACTTGAAGAAATCCTGGTTTATTTCTGACTTTTGTGACAAGATACACACATACATATACACACACATATTGCAAACAAAAAACTTGCACTCTCTGGTCTTTTCAAAACAACTTTTACTGTGAAAAGTGACGTTTCGGGGACAGGTCTGAGGAAATTATACTTTGTCCCCGAAACGTCACTTTCACAGTAAAAGTTGAGAGTGCAGGTTTTTTGTTTGCTGTATTCATATTCTCCACTAGCACCCTGGCAGTTGCTGGACAAATACAGATTTTAAATAAATGTGCTGGTTTTTGACCAGAAAAGTGAAACATTAGCTAATTTGCAGCCTTTACGCAAATAAAATATTGCTGATGTTAAAATTGTTTAACAGAGAGATTAAATGTATTATAGTTGCACTTTTAAGTTCAAACACTAGTTATGATCCCTTTTTTTCTTATAAATCTTGAACGCAATAATAATGTGGTTAGAATTGGGCATTACGCAGCATGGAAGTGAAATTGGCTCAGTACTTTTTGAGGTATTTAAAGGAACAATCTAGGCAAAATTAAACTTTAATGATTCAGATAGGGAATGCAATTTTCAAACAACTTTCCAAATTAGTTTTAGCATCAAATTTGAAGGCCACCTATTATCTCAGAGCATTTTGACAGTTTTTCACAGTTAGACAGTGATAGTTCATGTGTGTCATGTAGATAACACCGTGCTCACTCCCATGACGTTATTTATGAGTCAGCAATGATTGGCTAAACATTTTTGCATGTCTGTCAAAATAACTGTCTGCAGAGGCTTAGGTAAAGGTAATCACAGAGGTAGAAAATTGCAATAATATAACAGTGTTGGTTATGCAAAATTGGGGAATGGGTTTTAAAGGGATTATCTAACTTTTCAACCATTAAAAATTCTGGAGTAGACTGTCCCTTTAATCACAAAATGTTGTCATCATTTTAAACACAACACTTGCTCAGAGAGCCTAAGGTTATAATACCATCTTGTAATGACTCACTTTGTTGATTGCTGACATGGCACACGCCCTCTTGGCCCTCTGAGCAGCTGCAGTATTTAAAATGCTGGTGCACTGGGAATATCTAGCTATGCTTCACATGCACGTACAGAAAAAAATGTTAACACTAAAACAATGATAAGATTTACTGTAAAAAAAAATTGCCAATGCATGTATATTACAAATATCTTTCTAATCAAAGATTAAATTAATCTACGTACATTAAAATTTTGACAGGAATATCCCTTAAAATATAAATAAATATTGCAAATAATTATTTTCCTATCATAAATATTTCACCTTAAAAAAACAAATGATACCAAGATAATTAAGCAAATCTGATAATAGAAGTAAACTGGAAAGTTGTTTAAAATTATATGTTCTATCTAAATCATGGGAAAAAAAAATTGGTTTTCATGTCCCTTTAAGGCAGGCACCTATTTACCAGCCACTAAGACTGAAGGATTTTCCTGTGAAAAATTATCCCAAAAGAAAAGTAAATAATAAGAAGACCAAGATACTGTTGTGCAATCTACATAAAAGAAATCCAATTTTTAAAAAGGTCCCTAAAGTGGAACTAATCCATACCTCCCAACTGTCCCGATTTTCGCGGGACAGTCCTGATTTTAGGGGTCTGTCCCGCAGTCCTGGGTTGCTAGCCATCTTTCCCGCATTGCCCCATGTATTTTAAAAAAAAAAAAAAAACAGAATTTATGCTTACCTGATAAATTACTTTCTCCAACGGTGTGTCCGGTCCACGGCGTCATCCTTACTTGTGGGAATATCTCTTCCCCAACAGGAAATGGCAAAGAGTCCCAGCAAAGCTGGCCATATAGTCCCTCCTAGGCTCCGCCCACCCCAGTCATTCGACCGACAGACAGGAGGAAAAAATAGGAGAAACCATAGGGTGTTGTGGTGACTGTAGTTAGAGAAAATAATTCATCGGACCTGATTAAAAAACCAGGGCGGGCCGTGGACCGGACACACCGTTGGAGAAAGTAATTTATCAGGTAAGCATAAATTCTGTTTTCTCCAACATTGGTGTGTCCGGTCCACGGCGTCATCCTTACTTGTGGGAACCAATACCAAAGCTTTAGGACACGGATGAAGGGAGGGAGCAAATGAGGTTACCTAAACGGAAGGCACCACGGCTTGCAAAACCTTTCTCCCAAAAATAGCCCCCGAAGAAGCAAAAGTATCAAATTTGTAAAATTTGGCAAAAGTGTGCAGTGAAGACCAAGTCGCTGCCTTACATATCTGATCAACAGAAGCCTCGTTCTTGAAGGCCCATGTGGAAGCTACAGCCCTAGTGGAGTGAGCTGTGATTCTTTCAGGAGGCTGCCGTCCGGCAGTCTCATAAGCCAATCGGATGATGCTTATCTGAAGGCACAGACATGTTAAACAGGCTTAAACTTGTTAGTAAAACACAAAAACCGTTTTAAAACAAAACCGTTACTGTCTCTTTAAATTTTAAACAGAGCACACTTTATTACTGAATATGTGAAAAAATATGAAGGAATTGTTCAAAATTTACCAAAATTTTAAAAGTATTGCACACCAATTTTCAGAGCTTTAACCCTTAAAATAATGAAACCGGAGCCGGTTACAGTTTTAACCCCTCTACAGTCCCAGCTACAGCCTTTGCTGTGACTTTACCAAGCCCAGAGGGGAATACGATACCAAATGACGCCTTCTAGGAACTTTTCCAACTATCTTCAGGTCCTCACACATGCATCTGCATGTCTTGCTCTCAAAAACAACTGTGCAATAATGGCGCGAAAATGAGGCTCAGCCTACAACTGGGAAGGCCCTTCCTGACTGGAAAAGGTGTCTAACATGGTGCCTGACGTTAAAAAACGTTCCCCAAGTTTATAAGTGTGAAATACCAGCATAAACATGTATAAAATGCCCAAATAAAGCAATCGATTTTGCCCATAAAAGTGTCTACCAGTTTTATAGCCCATATTAAGCCCTTTATTCTGCTTGAGACTAAGAAAATGGCTTACCGGTCCCCATGAGGGGAAAAGACAGCCTTCCAGCATTACACAGTCTTGTTAGAAATATGGCTAGTCATACCTTAAGCAGAAAAGTCTGCTAACTGTTTCCCCCAACTGAAGTTACTTCATCTCAACAGTCCTATGTGGAAACAGCAAAGGATTTTAGTTACTGTCTGCTAAAATCATCTTCCTCTCACAAATAGAATTCTTCATCTTTTTCTCTTTCAGAGTAAATAGTACATACCAGTACCATTTTAAAATAACAAACTCTTGATAGTAGAATAAAAAACTACAACTAAACACCACATACTCTTAACCATCTCCGTGGAGATGTTGCCTGTGCAACGACAAAGAGAATGACTGGGGTGGGCGGAGCCTAGGAGGGACTATATGGCCAGCTTTGCTGGGACTCTTTGCCATTTCCTGTTGGGGAAGAGATATTCCCACAAGTAAGGATGACGCCGTGGACCGGACACACCAATGTTGGAGAAAAAAATTCTATTGGGCCCATACTCAGAAGCAGCTGGCTTTTCTCTCCCAGGGTTATATACCTGTTAGATTCCTTGTGGAAAAGGAATGGTGTGTGGGTTAAATAGGAGTAAGAAGGCTGTATACCCTCTGACCTCAGGTAATGGTGACCTCTAACCCCTGGTAGTGATGACGTCTAACCCATGGTGATAATACTAGCATGCCTTCAGTTTTATAAGATGAGCAGTGCTAACACCAGGGTAACGAACAGTGGCAGCCTCAGACTACCAGCTAATGTGCTTGCCAACTCCAGGACCTCATACAATGAGTTACAGATACCCATATATGATGTAGTGTGTGTCTATCTGTATCTATAAGTGTATATGTGTGTGTATCTGCATGTATAAGTGTAAGCTGTGTAGTGTGTGTGTCTATCTTCATTTATAAGTGTGGGTGTATCTGCATTTATAAGTGTAAGCTGTGTAGTGTGTGTGTGTATCTGTATGTATAAGTGTAGGCTATGTAGTGTGTGTGTGTATCTGTATGTATAAGTGTATGCTATGTAGTGTGTGTGTCTGCATGTATAAATGTAAGCTATGAAGTGTGTGTGTGTGTGTGTATATCTGCATGTATAAGTGTATGCTATGTAGTGTTTGTGTGTGTGTGTATCTGTATGTATAAGTGTATGATATGTAGTGTGTGTCTGCATGTGTAAGTGTATGATATGTAGTGTGTGTCTGCATGTGTAAGTGTATGCAATGTAGTGTGTGTGTGTGTATATGCATGTGTAAGTGTATGCTATGTAGTGTGTGTGTATCTGTATGTATAAGTGTAAGCTATGTAGTGTGTATCTTTATGTATAAGTGTGTATCTGCATGTATAAGTGTATGCTATGTAGTGTGTGTGTGTGTGTGTATCTGTATGTATAAGTGTGTGTGTGTGTGTGTATCTGCATGTATAAGTGTATGCTGTGTAGTGTGTGTGTATCTGTATGTATAAGTGTAAGCTATGTAGTGTGTATCTTTATGTATAAGTGTGTATCTGCATGTATAAGTGTATGCTATGTAGTGTGTGTGTGTGTGTGTATCTGTATGTATAAGTGTGTGTGTGTGTGTGTGTGTGTGTGTATCTGCATGTATAAGTGTATGCTGTGTAGTGTGTGTGTATCTGTATGTATAATTGTAAGTTATGTAGTGTGTTTGTGTATCTGCCTGTATAAGTGTATGCTATGTAGTGTGTGTGTGTGTATCTGCATATGCAAGTGTATGCTATGTAGTGTGTTACTGTGCATTTTTACTAACTTTAAAGGCCAGCATCTAGAATACAGTATTAATGCAGAGAGCCGTTTTAGAGTATCTATTATTAAATGTCCAATTAAGATAAAAATATTTAGCACTGTCTCTGCAAAGGTTAATTAAATACAGAGCTCACATAGCCATACCCGTGGTTTGAGCTTGTGTTTGATTTGCTGCCTAAGAGTATTAAAAGATACGACTTTATTTATATTACTTTGGTCTTTTTATTTTTTAAGCCCTGCCCCTGCTCCTGCCCACCACATTTCAAATTTTTGCAGTGGGGGGTGTCCCTTTTTTGAATTTTGAAATGTTGGGAGGTATGCTAACCTGGAAGAAAATGTCCTGCTTCCCATAAACCTATACTTATTGAGAACTTTAGCCAGGAAGCTAAAGTATTTGTCTGACTCATACATGGATAAATAATTTTGTAAATATTATGTAGGATGAGAACAAATTAAATGGTCTTTAAAAATTGAAATAAGACAAAGAAAGAAAGTGAACTACAATGTCCTCACTGAAAAAAATACAGAGAAAATACCTTATCTTAATAGAAAATAAGATATGAAATTTCACAAGAAAGATAAATAAACCAGACACTCTGGTGATGAAAAAATTGCAAAAGAAAATAAAAATAAGCTGGGTCTCAGCGTGCAGGCTGGAATAACATGGCGGTAAAACTACCCGCTGTTGAACAGCGCTGTTCAACTGCCAAAAAAAATGAATGTAAGCTGTAAAACAAAAATGAACCGGCTAACTGAAAATGAGCACGCAAAAAAAACATTAGTGTAACAGAAAAAAATAAGAAAATCTATTTAGTAAAATATACATAATTTTTAAAAGGGCTATAAAGCACATTCAGAAACTCTAAAGCTTGCAAACCATCAAAGCATGATGCGTGCTATCAAACTCCCAGAGCATGCTATAAATCTAGGAGCACGGCTGCATACCACTGATAGCAATAAAACAGCCAATGCACACTAAAGAAAATATAATTAATGCTTAATTGATACATTTATTTATTTTATGGTGGTTATAGTCCAGGAGCCATTACTCCAGGCCACTAGGAGGATGCTAAGATTCCCAAAATCACCCTCTCACCTAACTAGTAAACCAGTCTGACATACAACCAAGCAAGGAGGAGGAGCAGGAAAAAAAGAGTTGCATACTTAAACTGCTCTCACAATCTGTGAACCCTGACTTGTTCCCAGTTTGTTGGATTGAGAGCTTGCATTGTATGGCTGCATTAGCATACCTCCCATCATTTCAAAATTAACCCCTTAATGACCGAGGACGTGCAGGGTACGTCCTCAAAAAAAAGGCAGTTAACGCCTGAGGACGTACCCTGCACGTCCTCGGTGTGGAAAGCAGCTGGAAGCGATCCTGCTCGCTTCCAGCTGCTTTCCGGTTATTGCAGTGATGCCTCGATATGGAGGCATCCTGCAATAACCTCACATGGCCATCCGATGCAGAGAGAGCCACTCTGTGGCCCTCTCTGCACCGGACATCGATGGCCGGTATCGTTGGTGGGTGGGAGCCGAATTGGGAGGCGGGTGGGCGGCCATCGGTGTGCCGCGTGATGTCACGGGGGGCGGGATCGGGGGCGTGACCGTCAGGGGCGCGCACGGGCGCGCGCGCGTGCACGGAGGGTGGCGGGCGGGGCGCGCGCCCGGGGCGGGAGCGGGTGGGAACCGCTACACTACGGAAAAGTATTTCATAATCATTTCATAAAACCTGGCTAATCATGTTTGTGCAAAAGCACAAAAAACGATCGTGGAGGGGTGGGGGGGTTGGTTTGTGTGTGGGGAAGCTACACTACAGAAAATTTCAACAAATTAAAAAAACAAACCATTTTTTTCTTCTAAACTGGGTACTGGCAGACAGCTGCCAGTACCCAAGATGGCGCCCATTAAGTTAGAGTGGGAGGGGATAGAGCTGTTTGGGGGGGGGATCAGTGAGGTTGGGGGCTAAGGGGGGATAGTACACAGCAGCATATGTAAATATGCTTAAAAAAATCATTAAAAAAAAATATATATAGCTTTTATTTTAGTACTGGCAGACTTTCTGCCAGTACTTAAGATGGCGGGGACAATTGTGGGGTGGGGGAGGGAAGAGAGCTGTTTGGGAGGGATCAGGGGGTCTGATGTTTTAGGTGGGAGGCTGAGCTCTACACTAAATCTAATATTAACCCTGCAAGCTCCCTACAAGCTACCTAATTAACCCCTTCACTGCTAGCCATAATACACGTGTGATGCGCAGCGGCATTTAGCGGCCTTCTAAATACCAAAAAGCAACGCCAAAGCCATATATGTCTGCTATTTCTGAACAAAGGGGATCCCAGAGAAGCATTTACAACCATTTGTGCCATAACTGCACAAGCTGTTTGTAAATGATTTCAGTGAGAAACCTAAAATTGTGAAAAATTTTACGTTTTTTTTAATTTGATCGCATTTGGCGGTGAAATGGTGGCATGAAATATACCAAAATGGGCCTAGATCAATACTTGGGGTTGTCTACTACACTACACTAAAGCTAAAATTAACCCTACAAGCTCCCTACATGCTCCCTAATTAACCCCTTCACTGCTGGGCATAATACACGTGTGGTGAGCAGTGGCATTTAGTGGCATTCTAATTACCAAAAAGCAACACCAAAGCCATATAAGTCTGCTATTTCTGAACAAAGGGGATCACAGAGAAGAATTTACAACCATTTGTGCCATAATTGCACAAACTATTTGTAAATAATTTCAGTGAGAAACCTAAAGTTTGTGAAAAAAATTGTGAAAAAGTGAACGATTTTTTTTATTTGATCGCATTTGGCGGTGAAATGGTGGCATGAAATATACCAAAATTGGCCTAGATCAATACTTTGGGTTGTCTACTAAAAAAAAATATATACATGTCAATGGATATTCAGGGATTCCTGAAAGATATCAGTGTTCCAATGTAACTAGCGCTAATTTTGAAAAAAAAGTGGTTTGCAAATAGCAAAGTGCTACTTGTATTTATGGCCCTATAACTTACAAAAAAAGCAAAGAAGATGTAAACATTGGGTATTTCTAAACTCAGGACAAAATTTAGAAACTATTTAGCATAGGTGTTTTTTGGTGGTTGTAGATATGTAACAGATTTTGGGGGTCAAAGTTAAAAAAAGTGTTTTTTTTTTCAATTTTTCCTCATATTTTATAATTTTTTTATAGTAAATTATAAGATATGATGAAAATAATGGTATCTTTTGAAAGTCCATTTAATGGCGAGAAAAACGGTATATAATATGTGTGGGTACAGTAAATGAGTAAGAGGAAAATTACAGCTAAACACAAACACCGCAAAAATGTAAAAATAGCCTTGGTCCCAAACGGACAGAAAATGGAAAAGTGCTGCGGTCATTAAGGGGTTAAAAAGAGGGACACCCCCCCCCCCCGCAAAAAAATTGAAATGTGGTGGGCGGGGCTTAAAAAATCATAAGACCAAAGTAATAAAAATAAAATTCTAAATAAATTCATATATTTTAATACACTTAGGCAGCAAATCAAACACAAGCTCAAACCACTGGTATGGCTATGTGAGCACTGTATTTAAAGGGACAGTCTACACCAAAATGTTTCTTATTTAAAAACATAGATAATCCCTTTATTACCCATTCCCCGTTTTTGCATAACCAACTCAGTTATATTAATATACTTTTTACATCTGTGATTACCTTGTATCTAAGCCTTTGCAGACAGCCTCCTTATCTAAGTGCCTTTGACAGACATGCAGTGTAGTCAATCAGTAAAGACTCCTAAATAACTTCACGGGAGTGAGCACAATGTTATCTATATGACACATGTGAACTAGCACAGTCTAACTGTGAAAAACTTTCAAAATGCTCTGAGCTAGGAGGCGGTTTTCAACTGTTTAGAAATCAGTTTGAGCCTAGCTAGGTTTAGCTTTTCAAAAATACCACCAAGGGAACAAAGCAAATTTAATGATAAAAGTAAATTGGAAAGTTGTTTAAAATTGCCTGCCCTATCTGAATCATGAAAGTTTAATTTTGACTAGACTGTCCCTTTAATTAGACTTTGCAAAGACATTGCTAAATATTTTTATCTTCATTGCACATTTATTAATAAATTCTTTAAAACTACTCTCTGCATTCCCCATTAATATTCTAGATTCTGGCCTTTAAAGTCAGCAAAAATGCACAGTATCACGCTACATAGCATACACTTACACATGCAGATACACACACACACACACACTACATAGTATACTGTTATACATGCAGATACACACACACACTACATAGCATACACTTATACATGCAGATATACACACACTACATAGCATACACTTACACATGCAGATGTACACACACTACATAGCATACACTTATACATGCAGATACACACACACTACATAGCATACACTTACACATGCAGATACACAGACACTACATAGCATACACTTATACATGCAGATACACAGACACTACATAGTATACACTTATACATGCAGACACACACACACACTACATAGTATACACTTATACATGCAGATACACATACACACACTACATAGCTTACATTTATACATGCAGACACACACTACATAGCATAAACTTATACATACAGATACACACACACAGTTATGGATACAGATAGACACACACACTACATCATATATGGGTATCTGTAATTCATTGTATGGGGTCCTGGGGTTGGCAAGCACATTAGCTGGCAGTCTGCGGCTGCCACTGCTCATTGTATAAAACTGAAGGCATGCTACTATTATCACCAGGGGTTAGATATCATCATTACCAGAGGTAGGTTATAGAGGTCACCATTACCCGTGGTCAGAGAGTATACAGCCTTCTTACTCCTGCTTAACCCACACACCATTCCTTTTCCACAGGGAATATAACAGGTATCTAACCCTGTGAAAGCAAAGCCAGCTGCTTCTGAGTATGGGCCCAACAGAATTAAAAAAAAAAATGTTTAATGCCTGGGGCAAATCGGGACAGATGGCTAGCAACTCAGGACAGAGGGGCAGACCCCTAAAATCGGGACTGTCCAGCGAAAATCGGGACAGTTGGGGGGTATGCATTAGGGACCCAGGTTTTGGAAGAGACCTTGACGTGGTACCTGGGTTTGTCCTATTTGGACAGATGCGGTATCTAACTCTTCCAGTTTTGCTTTTAATCTTAGCTGAGAGCTTGTAAGAGAGTGCTGGACTTTCTCTGTGTGTTGTATTAATTTTGTAATTTTCCCTATGGGCCTTGCACACAGGCTTGTCTGGGGTTAACTGCCAGCGACTCTGGAAACAGCACAGCTTCCTGAGAGTGCTAAAGCACCCAGGGCTGAGCATGTTGCAGGGTCATGGGATGTGTACCCAGTCTAGTCTGAGAGTGCAGTCCCCTTCCGTGTTTTGTGTATGGAGAGAGAGAGAGAGAGAGAGAGAGAGAGAGAGAGATAGATATCAAGCAAAGAATGAGGGATTCCAGGCATCCAATAGATGTAAAAATCCAAGGTTTATTGTGCAAAGTTTGCCAAGGTAAAAAAACCTGAGTAGCAGAGTCTCCAGATAAAAAAGAAAATTATTGAACACAGCCTATATATATATAAATATTAAAAACTATGTCCCTGTTTTAATGTCCAGAAACTATTGCTTTCTTACCAAAAGCCACTTCAGAAAAGCAAAAATATGAAAAAGGAAAAGATTTGTAAAAAAGAACCAGCACCCATAACTGTGCTCATACGTGCATTCAATGGCAGTGCGTCTTCAAATGATCCATGCAAGAATTGCAAAGCTGAGCATAAAAACAATAAGCTTGCAAATACACACACATAATATTACTAGGAAAGTGTACAGTGGATCTGGCTTCTAAGGAACTAACATTTAAAAGTAGTGGGCACAGATCCAGTATGCTCAATCACAATAAATACAGGCCTAATCTGAATAACTACAGAAAATATAAGCAATGTGGTAGACAAATGATATTAAAAATCATAATTATACCCCAATAATGCAGCTCTAAATCGTATAGAAAAAAACATACCCTATTCACAATAAAAGAGCGTATGCATCCATAAGGGGACGTGCGCTAACCTGACAAAGCATGACAGCACAGAGGGGAAAGACCAAAGAGAATATACTAAGAGCTCACAACACCAACTGACAAATGCGCAAACAGCAGAGGTGTACTAACTAAATAGCCTAAGCACGATAAACCGAATAGCACTAAAAGGCCGCCATGCACACGCCTGAGCAGCGCACTAAACAGAAGAACTACATGTACACATGCAAACAAAAGCAGACAAGTTAAATGACCACTCAATACAGTAGAATTGCATAATTAACATGTGCATAATAAAAACACAATCCAATAACACTTACTCTGAATTTCACAAAAGCAGTAGATTTTTTTTTCAGGCAAATTTATTTTTTCTCCCATTTGCAAGCCCCCTGTATCATGTGACAGACATCAGCCAATCACACTCTAGCATATGTTTACCCTGTGAGTTTGTGCACATGCTCAGTAGGAGCCGTTGCCTCAAAAAGTGTGTATATAAAAAAAACTTGTGCCAAATTTTATAATGGAAGTAAATTGGAAAGATTCTTAAAATTATGTGTTCTTTCTGAATCATGAAAGTTTAATTTTGACTTCCTGAGGGGGAGAGTCTCGCATAGGTCTGAGAACCCCTGTTCATGAAGAAACTGGAGCACCTAATTTCTTCACCTTCCTCCTGAGAGGCAAAGAGAAGACTGGGATACCAGATAGGTGAGCGGGATTAAAAGCTTGTGAAATGTTGGGTTTTTGCCTCCTCCTAGTAGCCAGGAGTTGAATCCCAGAAGTGATGGCTCATGGGCTCTCACCACTTTATGAAAGAAATAATATTTACATTTGTTTTAACAAAAACAAACGTAAATGTTAATGAATATTCAGTATTTGCTTAGTTTTAAACAAAATAATTACCAAATATTGCAGCACACGAATATACTGAAATACTAATTTTTCAAAATATTCTTTCCAAAAGATTCATCCGAAACAAATTATTCTGTGCTGCACATCTAATTATATATAGTGTCACCAGTCAAGTAAATCAGGACTTATACACAATAACACTTTAACATACAGTTAGGTCTACAAGTATTTGAACAGTGACACCATTTTCATAATTTTGGCTCTGTACACCACCACAATGGTCTTTAAATGAAGCAAACAAAATGTAATTGAAGTGCAGGCTTTCAGCTTTTATTAAAGAGGTTTAACAAAAATATTTTATGAACTATTAAGAAATAAAGCATTTTCATACACAATCCCCTCATTTTTAGGGGCTCAAAAGTAACTGGACAAACTAACACAATCATAATTAAAATGATCATTTTTAATACTTGGTTGAAAATCCATTTCAGTAATTGACTACCTTAAGTCAGGAACCCATGGATATCCCAAAATTCTAGGGTTCCTTCTCTAGCGATGCTTTGACAGGCTTTTAGTGTAGCTGTCTTAAGTTGCTGCTTGTCTGTGGGTCTTTCTGCCTTCCGTTTTGTATTTTAGTAAAATGTCTGTTTAAAGGGACATTAGACACTCACTTTTTCTATGCATAAATGTTTTGTAGATGATCTATTTATATAGCCCATAAAGTTTTTTTGTTTTTTTTAAATGTATAGTTTTGCTTATTTTTAAATAACATTGCTCTGATTTTCAGACTCCTAACCAAGCCCCAAAGTTTTATGAGAATACCGTCAGATACCTACTCCAGCTTGCTCCTGTTTGTGCAAAGGGTCTTTTCCTATGCAAAAGAAGGGGGAGGGGGAGTGTCTTATTTCCCACTTGCAGTGGGCTTTCCAGCTACCTTTTCAACAGTGCTAAACTGAGAGCTTCTAAGTAAGATTTTAAACAGTTTTATACTGGATTTTTATATCAGTATCTGTGCATATTATTCTTTATAGTTTTGTCTATTAGATGCAGGTATATGAAAATGGGTGTATACTGTCCCTTTAATTGGGTTGAGGTCAGGTGACCAACTTGTCCGTTAAAAAATATTCAACTTCTTTGACTTGAAAAGATCTTTGGTTGCATTTGCAGTACCTTTTGGAAATCTGAGCAGATGGTATAGCGCGCTATACACTACATAATTCATTCTGCTGCTTCCGTCATATTGTCAATAAACACCACTGACCTAGTTTCATTTACAGCCTTAAAGGAACACAACCCCAAAATGTTTCTTTCATGATTCAGACAGCACATGCAATTTTAAGCAACTTTCTATTTTACTCTATTATAAAGTTTTATTCGTTCTCTTGGCATCTATGTTCAAAAGCAGGGATGTAAAGCTTAAGAGCCGGCCCATTGCACCTAGTGGTAAACCCTCTGTATTTACTTTCATGAAGTCTTGTCTTGATTGTAGATTTTGACAATGATACGCCTACCTCCTACCTAGAGTGTTCTTGACTTTTCTAGAAGTTGTGAAATGGTTTTCCTCCAGAAAAAGTGAATTTATGCTTACCTGATAAATTAATTTCTTCTATGGTACGAGGAGTCCACGGATTCATCCTTTACTTGTGGGATGTTATCCTCCTGCTAACAGGAAGTGGCAAAGAGCAACACAGCAGAGCCGTCTATATAGCTCCTCCCTTAGCTCCACCCCCCAGTCATTCGACCGAAGGTACAGGGAGAAAAAGGAGAAACAACAAGGTGAATAGGTGACTGAAGTTTAAAATAAAAAAAATCTTAAAATGACATGGCGGGCCGTGGACTCGTCGTACCATAGAAGAAATTAATTTATCAGGTAAGCATAAATTTACTTTTCTTCTATAAGGTACGACGAGTCCACAGATTCATCCTTTACTTGTGGGATACAATACCAAAGCTACAGGACACGGATGAACGGGATGGACAAGACAGATGGTTAAACAGAAAGCACCACTGCTTGAAGATCTTTTCTCCCAAAAATAGCCTCCAAAGAAGCAAAAGTATCAAATTTGTAAAATTTGGAAAAGGTATGAAGCGAAGACCAAGTCGCAGCATTACAAATCTGTTCAATAGAAGCATAATTTTTAAAAGTCAATGTGGAAGCCACCGCTCTAGTAGAGTGAGCTGTAATCCTTTCAGGAGGCTGCTGTCCAGCAGTCTCGTATGCCAAACGGATGATGCTTTTCAGCCAAAAAGAAAGAGAGGTAGCCGTAGCCTTTTGACCACTACGTTTCCAGAATAGACAACAAACAAAGAAGATGTTTGACGGAAATCTTTGGTTGCTTGCAAGTAAAACTTCAAAGCACGAACCACGTCCAAGTTGTGCAACAGACGCTCCTTCTTAGAGGAAGGATTAAGACACAGGGAAGGAACAACAATTTCCTGATTGATATTCCTATTAGTAACAACCTTAGGAAGGAACCCAGGTTTGGTACGCAAAAACATCTTATCAGCATGGAAAACAAGATAAGGTGAGTCGCATTGCAATGCAGATAGTTCAGAAACTCTTTGAGCCGAAGAGATAGCAACTAAAAACAGAACTTTCCAAGATAGAAGCTTAATATCTATGGAATGCATAGGTTCAAACGGAACCCCTTGAAGAACTTTAAGAACTAAATTCAAACTCCATGGCGGAGCTACAGGTTTAAACACAGGCTTGATTCTAACTAAAGCCTGACAGAACGACTGAACGTCTGGAACATCTGCCAGACGCTTGTGCAGTAGAATTGATAAAGCAGATATCTGTCCCTTTAAGGAACTAGCTGATAGCCCCTTTGCCAATCCTTCTTGGAGAAAGGACAAAATCCTAGGAATCCTGATCTTACTCCATGAGTAGCCTTTGGATTCACACCAAGAAAGATATTTACGCCATATCTTATGATATATTTTCCTAGTGACAGGCTTTCGAGCCTGAATCAAGGTATCTATGACCGACTCAGAGAAACCCCGCTTGGATAAAATCAAGCGTTCAATCTCCAAGCAGTCACCCGCAGAGAAACTAGATTTGGATGCTGGAACGGACCTTGAATCAGAAGGTCCTGTCTCAGAGGCAGAGTCCATGGTAGAAGAGATGAGATGTCCACCAGGTCTGCATACCAAGTCCTGCGTGGCCACGCAGGTGCTATCAAAATCACTGAAGCTCCCGAGGTGGAGGGGCCAATCATATCTACACCTTTACTTTAATAGCTCATGAAGATATTTCTTTAGGAAAAATACTAGATTTCTAGATCCCCCAAGTATAAATAGCACGGAACTTATCACAATATTTATTTGATATTTGACCACTTATACATATAACCCTATTATATACCTTATATAGACCCTATTGACTACCCTAACCTCCATTTGACATGTTTAGTAATCTGTGGCAGTGGTGCTAGGCTTCTATAACACATAAATAGCATACACTCTAATTGCCTAGTTACTCTGCTTAGTATAAAGCCAAACCAAGCAGCCCTACAGCTCTCCTAAATATGGATGTCTGTCTCTGAGAGCGGCGACAAACATAATTTAGATCACCACTTAAACCCTACCTGGCCGGAAGATTACCATAACAGATCTAGCTTGTGTTTTTGTTTTTGAGACATAGGTATCTTTTCTCTGTATGTTTAATTTATAATATATATATCGTTGGCAAAATATCATATCATTCCAATCCTTGGGTCCAAGAGTGGCCTATTTTGTTATTTTATTTCCTCTTCAAAGTCCCCCATTAAGTATATACTGTAGTCCAGGAGGTCCAAGAGAGACCTCTTTAGCTCCCTGGGGGAAATAATTTCATTTTTTAGATTATCATACTTCAAGAGGACACTTCCTATTAGAAAACTGAGGTTCAATGTTCTACACTTATTCATATTTTTAAGCAACATTTGTATTAATGGTTGGCGTTATTTTGTGACTATGTAATTGAACTTGTTAGTCACCTACGTTGTGACATCTGTTGTAATGCTTAATCCTCAATACAAAATATTTAAAAAAAAAAAAAAATCACTGAAGCTCTCTCCTGTTTGATTCTGGCAATCAAACGAGGAAGGAGAGGAAATGGTGGAAACACATAAGCCAGGTTGAACGACCAGGGTACTGCTAGAGCATCTATCAGTACTGCCTGAGGATACCTTGACCGGGACCCGTAACAAGGAAGTTTGGCGTTCTGACGAGACGCCATCAGATCCAATTCTGGTGTGCCCCATTGCTGAATCAATTGTGCAAACACCTCCGGATGGAGTTCCCACTCCCCCGGATGAAAAGTCTGACGACTTAGAAAATCTGCTTCCCAGTTCTCCACTCCTGGGATATAGATTGCTGATAGATGGCAAAAGTGAGTCTCTGCCCATCGAATTATTTTGGTAACCTCTATCATCGCTAGAGAACTCTTTGTACCCCCCTGATGATTGATATATGCTACAGTCGTGATATTGTCTGACTGGAATCTTATGAATCTGGCCGAAGCCAGCTGAGGCCACCCCTGAAGTGCGTTGAATATTTTATCACCTCTTTCACTTTACCCTTCCTAGTACTTAGAGTAGGCAAAGAGAATGACTGGGGGTGGAGCTAAGGGAGGAGTTATATAGACAGCTCTGCTGTGGTGCCACTTCCTGTTAGCAGGAGGATAATATCCCACAAGTAAAGGATGAATCCGTGGACTCGTCGTACCTTATAGAAGAAAGCATGTGATAAGAGGCTGTCTATAGTGGCTTAGAAAAATACAGAAATTTAGAGGTTGGAATGTTATAAAGTATATTATTTTAACAATGTTAGTTGTACAAAGCTGGGGAAAGGGTAGTAAATGCATTGTCTATCTTTTTAACCCCTTAGTGACCAGACCGTTTTTTAATTTTCTTACCCTTAAGGACAAGAGCTATTTTAACATTCCTGCTAAAAAAACAAAAAACACCCATGCTAAATAGTTTTTAAATTTTGTCCTGAGTTTAGAAATACCCAATTTGCATACAAAGAGAGAAGCGCTCTACCAGGAACGAATCGTCTGGGGTTGTCATGTTCCTTGTTCAGAGGATATTTGCCTGGTATTTCGGGGCTGGGCTGACCTTACGTGGCGGGATCAGACCGATATATTTAAGGAAAGTTTTCCTTTGTGAAAAGCACACTGGTCTAAAAGAGGCTGCTCCCGGGTGGTAAATCGCCATAGAACTAGCTAATGAGCTGTTGTTCGGTCCTGGTAGAGCGCTTCTCTCTTTGTATTAGAAATACCCAATGTTTACATCTTCTTTGCTTTTTTGCAAGTTATAGGGCAATAAGTAGAAGCCAAATGCGATCAAATAAAATAAATCATTAACTTTTTCACAAACTTTAGCTTCCTCACTGAAATTATTTACAAACAGCTTGTACAATTAAGGCACAAATGGTTGTAAATGCTTCTCTGGGATCCCCTATGTTCAGAAATAGCAGATATATATGGCTTTGGCGTTGCTTTTTGGTAATTAGAAGGCCGCTAAATGCTGCTGCGCACCACACTTGTATTATGCCCAGCAGTTAAGGGGTTAATTAGGTAGCTTGTAGGGTTAATTTTAGCTTTAGTGTAGAGATCAGCCTGTTACCTGACACATCGCACCCCCTGATACCTCCCTAACCCCCCTAAAACAGCAATCTTCCCTCCCCCATCTCACAATTGTCACTGCCATCTTAAGTACTGGCAAAAAGTCTGACAGTATAAAAATAAAGGTGTTTTTTTTTTTATTTGAATATTTTATCTTTAGTGTAGGATCTCCCATTACATCCCCGCTCCACCCCTAAACAGTTCTCTAAGCCTCCCCCCTCAACCTATTGGCCGCCATATTTGGTACCTGTCTGCCAGTACCCAGTTTACTACAAAATTTGCCCTTTTTTGTCTAAAATTTTTTTTTAAAATCTTAATTTCTGTAGTGTAGCTGTCCACCCTTAATACCCTACCCACTCTCCCAGATCCCTTCCCCAACACCCCCCCCTCTCCCTCTGTTAACTGAATGTTGCACGCTCCTTGCACCCCCCCCCCACCACCACCACCACCACCACCACCACCTCACGCACTCCAGGAAACACAGAGGGGACAGGATCCGGATATCCACCAACGATGGGCCGCCCACCCGCCTCCCTGCTATGGCTCCCACCCACCAACGATCGGCACCATTGTTGGCCGATACAGAGAGGGCCACAGAGTGGCTCTCTCTGCATCGGATGCCTAATTTTTTTATTACAGGATGTCTCAATATCGAGGCATCACTGCAATAACATGAAAGTGGCTGGAAGCGATCACGATCGCTTCTAGCACTTGAAAACCCTCAGCACGTACAGGATACGTCGTTGGTCCTTAAGGGGTTAAACAATAATAATTTTAGTGTTGATTGTCCCTTTAAGCATAAATCCATTATGCAACTTTAACTAAGTTGGATACGTTTAGTTTTTTTCTAAATTGCAAAAAACATAATTTATGCTTACCTGATAAATTCCTTTCTCCTGTAGTGTGGTCAGTCCACGGGTCATCATTACTTCTGGGATATTAACTCCTCCCCAACAGGAAGTGCAAGAGGATCACCCAGCAGAGCTGCTATATAGCTCCTCCCCTCTACGTCACACCCAGTCATTCGACCGAGAACCAACGAGAAAGGAGAAGCTAAAGGGTGCAGTGGTGACTGGAGTATAATTTAAAAATTTAGACCTGCCATAAAAAACAGGGCGGGCCGTGGACTGACCACACTACAGGAGAAAGGAATTTATCAGGTAAGCATAAATTATGTTTTCTCCTGTTAAGTGTGGTCAGTCCATGGGTCATCATTACTTCTGGGATACCAATACCAAAGCTAAAGTACACGGATGACGGGAGGGACAGGCAGGATCTTTATACGGAAGGAACCACTGCCTGAAGAACCTTTCTCCCAAAAACAGCCTCCGAAGAAGCAAAAGTGTCAAATTTGTAAAATTTGGAAAAAGTATGAAGAGAAGACCAAGTTGCAGCCTTGCAAATCTGTTCAACAGAGGCCTCATTCTTAAAGGCCCAAGTGGAAGCCACAGCTCTAGTAGAATGAGCTGTAATTCTTTCAGGAGGCTGCTGTCCAGCAGTCTCATAAGCTAAACGTATTATGCTACGAAGCCAAAAAGAGAGAGAGGTAGCAGAAGCTTTTTGACCTCTCCTCTGACCAGAATAAACGACAAACAGGGAAGACGTTTGTCGAAAATCTTTAGTTGCCTGTAAATAAAATTTCAGGGCACGGACTACATCTAGATTGTGTAGAAGACGTTCCTTCTTTGAAGAAGGATTAGGACACAAAGATGGAACAACAATCTCTTGATTGATATTCCTGTTAGTGACCACCTTAGGTAAGAACCCAGGTTTAGTACGCAGAACTACCTTGTCTGAATGAAAAATCAGATAAGGAGAATCACAATGTAAGGCAGATAACTCAGAGACTCTTCGAGCCGAGGAAATAGCCATTAAAAACAGAACTTTCCAAGATAACAATTTGATATCAATGGAATGAAGGGGTTCAAACGGAACACCCTGTAAAACGTTAAGAACTAAGTTTAAACTCCATGGTGGAGCAACAGTTTTAAACACAGGCTTAATCCTGGCCAAAGCCTGACAAAAAGCCTGAACGTCTGGAACTTCTGACAGACGTTTGTGTAAAAGAATGGACAGAGCTGAGATCTGTCCCTTTAAGGAACTAGCGGATAAACCCTTTTCTAAACCTTCTTGTAGAAAAGACAATATCCTAGGAATCCTAACCTTACTCCATGAGTAACTTTTGGATTCGCACCAATATAAGTATTTACGCCATATTTTATGGTAAATCTTTCTGGTAACAGGCTTCCTAGCCTGTATTAAGGTGTCAATTACTGACTCAGAAAATCCACGTTTTGATAAAATCAAACGTTCAATTTCCAAGCAGTCAGCTTCAGAGAAATTAGATTTTGATGTTTGAAGGGACCCTGGATCAGAAGGTCCTGTCTCAGAGGCAGAGACCAAGGTGGACAGGATGACATGTCCACTAGATCTGCATACCAAGTCCTGCGTGGCCACGCGGGCGCTATTAGAATCACCGATGCTCTCTCCTGTTTGATTCTGGCAATCAATCGAGGAAGCATCGGGAAGGGTGGAAACACATAAGCCATCCCGAAGGTCCAAGGTGCTGTCAAAGCATCTACCAGGACCGCTCCCGGATCCCTGGATCTGGACCCGTAACAAGGAAGCTTGGCGTTCTGTGGAGACGCCATGAGATCTATCTCTGGTTTGCCCCAACGTCGAAGTATTTGGGCAAAGACCTCCGGATGAAGTTCCCACTCCCCCGGATGAAAAGTCTGACGACTTAGGAAATCCGCCTCCCAGTTCTCCACTCCCGGGATGTGGATTGCTGACAGGTGGCAAGAGTGAGACTCTGCCCAGCGAATTATCTTTGATACTTCCATCATCGCTAGGGAGCTTCTTGTCCCTCCTTGATGGTTGATGTAAGCTACAGTCGTGATGTTGTCCGACTGAAACCTGATGAACCCCAGAGTTGTTAACTGGGGCCAAGCCAGAAGGGCATTGAGAACTGCTCTCAATTCCAGAATGTTTATTGGCAGGAGACTCTCCTCCTGAGTCCATGATCCCTGAGCCTTCAGAGAATTCCAGACAGCGCCCCAACCTAGTAGGCTGGCGTCTGTTGTTACAATTGTCCAATCTGGCCTGCTGAATGGCATCCCCCTGGACAGATGTGGCCGAGAAAGCCACCATAGAAGAGAATTTCTGGTCTCTTGATCCAGATTCAGAGTAGGGGACAAATCTGAGTAATCCCCATTCCACTGACTTAGCATGCACAATTGCAGCGGTCTGAGATGTAGGCGTGCAAAGGGTACTATGTCCATTGCCGCTACCATTAAGCCGATCACCTCCATGCATTGAGCCACTGACGGGTGTTGAATGGAATGAAGGACACGGCATGCATTTTGAAGCTTTGTTAACCTGTCTTCTGTCAGGTAAATCTTCATTTCTACAGAATCTATAAGAGTCCCCAAGAAGGGAACTCTTGTGAGTGGAAAGAGAGAACTCTTCTTTTCGTTCACCTTCCATCCATGCGACCTTAGAAATGCCAGTACTAACTCTGTATGAGACTTGGCAGTTTGAAAGCTTGAAGCTTGTATCAGAATGTCGTCTAGGTACGGAGCTACCGAAATTCCTCGCGGTCGTAGTACCGCCAGAAGAGCACCCAGAACCTTTGTGAAGATTCTTGGAGCCGTAGCCAATCCGAATGGAAGAGCTACAAACTGGTAATGCCTGTCTAGGAAGGCAAACCTTAGATACCGGTAATGATCTTTGTGAATCGGTATGTGAAGGTAAGCATCCTTTAAATCCACTGTGGTCATGTACTGACCCTTTTGGATCATGGGTAGGATTGTCCGAATAGTTTCCATTTTGAACGATGGAACTCTTAGGAATTTGTTTAGGATCTTTAAATCCAAGATTGGTCTGAAGGTTCCCTCTTTCTTGGGAACCACAAACAGATTTGAGTAAAACCCCTGTCCGTGTTCCGACCGCGGAACCGGATGGATCACTCCCATTAGTAAAAGATCTTGTACACAGCGTAGAAACGCCTCTTTCTTTATTTGGTTTGTTGACAACCTTGACAGATGAAATCTCCCTTTTGGGGGAGAGGATTTGAAGTCCAGAAGATATCCCTGAGATATGATCTCTAACGCCCAGGGATCCTGGACATCTCTTGCCCAAGCCTGGGCGAAGAGAGAAAGTCTGCCCCCCACTAGATCCGTTCCCGGATCGGGGGCCCTCAATTCATGCTGTCTTAGGGGCAGCAGCAGGTTTTCTGGCCTGCTTGCCCTTGTTCCAGGACTGGTTAGGTCTCCAGCCTTGTCTGTAGCGAGCAACAGCTCCTTCCTGTTTTGGTGCAGAGGAAGTTGATGCTGCTCCTGCCTTGAAATTACGAAAGGAACGAAAATTAGACTGTCTAGCCCTAGGTTTGGCTCTGTCTTGAGGCAGGGCATGGCCTTTACCTCCTGTAATGTCAGCGATAATTTCTTTCAAACCGGGCCCGAATAAGGTCTGCCCTTTGAAAGGTATGTTAAGTAATTTAGATTTAGAAGTAACGGCAGCTGACCAGGATTTTAGCCACAGTGCTCTGCGTGCCTGAATGGTGAATCCGGAATTCTTAGCCGTAAGTTTAGTTAAATGTACTACGGCATCTGAAACAAAAGAATTAGCTAGCTTAAGTGTTTTAAGCTTGTTTGAAATCTCATCTATAGTTATTGAGTCAAGAGTCTCTTCCAGGGACTCGGACCAAAAAGCGGCCGCGGCCGTGACAGACGCAATACATGCAAGGGGTTGCAATATAAAACCTTGTTGAACAAACATTTTCTTAAGGTAACCCTCTAATTTTTTATCCATTGGATCTGAAAAGGCACAGCTATCCTCCACCGGGATAGTGGTACGCTTAGCCAGAGTAGAAACCGCTCCCTCCACCTTAGGGACCGTCTGCCATAAGTCCCGTGTGGTGGCGTCTATTGGAAACATTTTTCTAAATACAGGAGGGGGGGAAAAGGGTACACCGGGCCTATCCCACTCCTTAGTAATTATCTCTGTAAGCCTCTTAGGTATAGGAAATACGTCAGTACTCGCCGGTACCGCATAGTATCTATCCAGCCTACATAATTTCTCTGGGATTGCAACGGTGTTACAATCATTCAGAGCCGCTAATACCTCCCCTAGCAGTACACAGAGGTTTTCAAGCTTAAACTTAAAGTTAGAAATGTCTGAATCCACTCTATTGGGATCAGAACCGTCACCTGCAGATTGAAGCTCTCCGTCCTCATGTTCTGCATATTGTGACGCAGTATCTGACATGGCCCTATTATTATCAGCGCACTCTGTTCTCACCCCAGAGTGATCACGCTTACCTCTATGTTCTGGTAATTTAGACAAAACTTCAGTCATAACATTAGCCATGTCCTGTAATGTGATTTGTAATGGCCGCCCTGAAGTACTCGGCGTTACAATATCACGCACCTCCCGAGCGGGAGATGTAGGTACTGACACGTGAGGCAAGTTAGTCAGCATAACTTTCCCCTCGTTGTTTGGTGAATGATGTTCAATTTGTACAGATTGACTTTTATTTAAAGTAGCATCAATGCAATTAGTACATAAATTTCTATTGGGCTCCACTTTGGCTTTAGCACATATAGCACAGAGATATTCCTCTGAGTCAGACATGTTTAACACACTAGCAATTAAACTAGCAAACTTGGAAATACTTTTCAACTCAATTTACAAGTATATGAAAAACGTACTGTGCCTTTAAGAAGCACAGAAAAAAGTTATGACAGTTGAGTAACAATGAACCGGAGAAACTATAAAATCAAATTCTTTCCGGTAAAAACACAATTTAGCAAAGGATTGCCCCCATTAGCAATGGATAACTAACCCTTAAATAGCAGAAAAAATGTACAGAATATAAACGTTTTTTATCACAGTCAAAGCACAATCTCACAGGTCTGCTGTGAGTGATTACCTCCCTCAAAATAATTTTTGAAGACCCTTGAGCTCTGTAGAGACGATCCGGATCATGCAGGGAAGAAAACAGACTTGTGACTGAATTTCTGATGCGTAGCAAAAGCGCCAAAATAGGCCCCTCCCCCTCACACACAACAGTGAGGGAGATCAGTAAACTGTCTTAAATTAAATAAAACGACCGCCAAGTGGAAAAAAACAGTGCCCAAAACAATTTTTCACCCAGTACCTCAGATAATTAAACGATTTAACATGCCAGCAAAACGTTTAACATCAATAAATGAAGTGTCATTAGAAAGCCTGCTGCTAGTCGTTCCCACTGCAAGTTAGGCTAAAAGTTTTATGCATACAGTATTATCCCAGTGAAGTGCCATTCCCCAGAATACTGAAGTGTAAATATACATACATGACAGCCTGATACCAGTTGCTACTACTGCATTTAAGGCTGAACTTACATTATATCGGTATTGGCAGTATTTTCTCAGTCAATTCCATTCCTCAGAAAATAATATACTGCAACATACCTCTTTGCAGGTGAACCTGCCCGCTGTCCCCTGATCTGAAGTTTACCTCACTCCTCAGATGGCCGAGAACAGCAAAATGATCTTAACTACGCCGGCTAAAATCATACAAAAACTCAGGTAGATTCTTCTTCAAATTCTACCCGAGAAGGAACAACACACTCCGGTGCTGTTTTAAAATAAACTTTTGATTGAAGATATAAAAACTAAGTATAATCACCACAGTCCTCTCACACATCCTATCTATCAGTTGGGTGCAAGAGAATGACTGGGTGTGACGTAGAGGGGAGGAGCTATATAGCAGCTCTGCTGGGTGATCCTCTTGCACTTCCTGTTGAGGAGGAGTTAATATCCCTGAAGTAATGATCACCCGTGGACTGACCACACTTAACAGGAGAAATAACTATAACTTTATCAATATCTAACTATTGATGGACCCAACTGTGTAACTTTGTGAAATAGCCAATTGGTAATGAACTGTAAATATTAGGTATGTTCATGTATTCATTTAGTGAAACAAATGCAGAAAATATCTGCGATCTGCAGCATTCTGCCGTTTACAGAGCCAGCTTTATTAGAGAAATAACAACAATAAGAAGAAGAATAACAATAACTTACATAGTGCTTGTTCTTCAGGTTGGACTCAAAACACTGAAAAAGTACAAAATACAAATATCTGGATTTGGACTGATATTTCTATGTTACACTTTTTCTTGAATAAATCATGCGCAAAAAATTGCATAAATTTTCAGCACTTGTTACACTAAAATAATGCACAAAATGAATACAGTGGGGCAAAAAAGTATGTAGTCAGCCACCAATTGTGCAAGTTCTCCCACTTAAGAAGATGAGAGAGGCCTGTAATTTTCATCATAGGTATACCTCAACTATGAGAGACAAAATGCGGAAACAAATCCAGACCATCACATTGCCTGATTTGGAAAGAATTTATTTGCATATTATGGTGGAAAATAAGTATTTGGTCAATAAAAAAATTTCATCTCAATACTTTGTTATATATCCTTTGTTGGCAATGACAGAGGTCAAACGTTTTCTGTAAGTCTTCACAAGGTTGTCACACACTGTTGCTGGTATGTTGGCCCATTCCTGCATGCAGATCTCCTCTAGAGCAGTGATGTTTTGGGGCTGTCGCTGGGCAACACAGACTTTCAACTCCCTCCAAAGGTTTTCTATGGGGTTGAGATCTGGAGACTGGCTAGGCCACTCCAGGACCTTGAAATGCTTCTTAAGAAGCCACTCCTTCATTGCCCGGGCGGTGTGTTTGGGATCATTGCCATGCTGAAAGACCCAGCCACGTTTCATCTTCAATGCCCTTGCTGATGGAAGGAGGTTTGCACTCAAAATCTCACGATACATGGCCCCATTCATTCTTTCATGTACACGGATCAGTCGTCCTGTTCCCTTTGCAGAGAAACAGCCCCAAAGCATGATGTTGCCACCTCCATGCTTCACAGTAGGTATGGTTTTCTTTGGTTGCAACTCAGCATTCTCTCTCCTCCAAACACGACGAGTTGTGTTTCTACCAAACAGTTCTACTTTGGCCATATATGACATTCTCCCAATCTGCTTCTGGATCATCCAAATGCTCTCTAGCATACTTCAGACGGGCCCAGACATGTACTGGCTTAAGCAGGGGGACACGTCTGGCACTGCAGGATCTGAGTCCCTGGAGGCGTAGTGTGTTACTGATGGTAGCCTTTGTTATGTTGGTCCCAGCTCTCTGCAGGTCATTCACTAGGTCCCCCCGTGTGGTTCTGGAATGTTTGCTTACCGTTCTTGTGATCATTTTGACCCCTCTGGGTGAGATCTTGCGTGGAGCCCCAGATCGAGGGTGATTATCAGTGGTCTTGTATGTCTTCCATTTTCTAATTATTGCTCCCACAGTTGATTTCTTCACACCAAGCTGCTTGCCTATTGATTCAGTCTTCCCAGCCTGGTGCAGGTCTACAATTTTGTTTCTGGTGTCCTTCGACAGCTCTTTGGTCTTCACCATAGTGGAGTTTGGAGTGTGACTGTTTGAGGTTGTGGACAGTTGTCTTTTATACTGATAACAAGTTCAAACAGGTGCCATTAATACAGGTAATGAGTGGATGCCAGATGAGCCTCTTAAAGAAGAAGATACAGGTCTGTGAGAGCCAGAAATCTTGCTTGTTTGTAGGTGACCAAATACTTATTTTCCACCATAATATGCAAATAAATTCTTTCCAAATCAGACAATGTGATTGTCTGGATTTGTTTCCACATTTTGTCTCTCATAGTTGAGGTATACCTATGATGAAAATTACAGGCCTCTCTCATCTTCTTAAGTGGGAGAACTTGCACAATTGGTGGCTGACTAAATACGCCCCCACTGTATATGCAAACATCTAGAAAATAAGCTATTTAAACAGGGTAAAAGTATTTAAACAGGAAAGATGAAAATTTGCAACTTGTAAAGAAAAACACAAAATGAATATGGGGCAAAGATAAATACACAAAAACATCAAGCAGAAACAATGTAAGTCATAAATGAATAATTATTGTGCACTAAAAACACTATAAATGAACATAATTGCATGGTGCATTATGTTATAACATTAATGTTTAATGAAAATGCAGGTAACTAGCTGATGGCCTAAAACAATCTGGTAGACCAACCATAGGGAATTATGTTTTTATACACAGAGCAAGACAAATAAAAGAATGTTTCATCCTGTAACTGCTGAACTTTTCCCCCTCACTAATTACTAATAAATGCTGGATAGAATGCTGCATTCAAAGAGATTAGCCTGGGAATAACATTGTAGATGTATTTTTTTTGTTTCATTAGTTGTTTAAATATTAGCAAAATAAGTGTAAAGTTAAAGTGTCTATAAAACAATGGGAGCTGCCATGTTGTAACTTAGGTTACCTTCTCTGCTGTGGCCAATTTAGGGACAGTTATAAATAGGTTACTAGAGTGTGCAGCCAATGGCTGTGTGGAATATAACAGTGTTCTGCACTTTCACTTATAACAGGAACTGAAAAGCTCACAATTTCAGAATGGAATAACAGGAAAAGGGGACAAAATAAATAATGAAAGTATATTACAGAGTTTTCTTTTTATATATATATAACACAATTTATGCTTACCTGATAAATTTATTTCTCTTGTGGTGTATCCAGTCCACGGATCATCCATTACTTGTGGGATATTCTCATTCCCAACAGGAAGTTGCAAGAGGACACCCACAGCAGAGCTGTAATATAGCTCCTCCCCTAACTGTCATAGCCAGTCATTCGACCGAAAACAAGCCGAGAAAGGAGAAACCATAGGGTGCAGTGGTTACTGTAGTTTAAATTTAAAAATTACCTGCCTTAAAATGACAGGGCGGGCCGTGGACTGGATACACCACAAGAGAAATAAATTTATCAGGTAAGCATAAATTGTGTTTTCTCTTGTAAGGTGTATCCAGTCCACGGATCATCCATTACTTGTGGGATACCAATACCAAAGCTAAAGTACACGGATGAAGGGAGGGACAAGGCAGGAACCACAGCCCGTAAAACCTTTCTCCCAAATATAGCCTCCGAAGAAGCAAAAGTATCAAATTTGTAAAATTTTTAAAAAATATGAAGCGAAGACCAAGTCGTCACCTTGCAAATCTGATCAAAAGAAGCCTCATTTTTAAAGGCCCAAGTGGAAGCCACAGCTCTAGTGGAATGAGCTGTAATCCTTTCAGGAGGTTGCTGTCCAGCAGTCTCATAGGCTAAGCGGATTAAGCTTCTTAGTCAAAAAGAAAAAGAGGTTGCCGAAGCCTTTTGACCTCTCCTCTGTCCAGAGTAGACAACAAACAAAGCAGATGTTTGACGAAAATCTTTAGTAGCTTGTAAGTAAAACTTTAAAGCACGGACCGCGTCCAAATTGTGTAACACAAGGATGGAACAACAATCTCTTGATTGATATTCTTGTTAGATACCACCTTAGGTAAGAACCCAGGTTTGGTACGCAGGACTACCTTATCCGTATGAAAAATCAGATAAGGAGAATCACATTGTAAGGCAGATAGCTCAGAGACTCTACGAGCCGAGGAAATAGCTACCAAAAAAAGAACTTTCCAAGATAAAAGCTTGATATCTATGGAATGAAGAGGTTCAAATGGAACTCCTTGAAGAACCTTAAGAACCAAGTTTAAGCTCCATGGTGGAGCAACAGGTTTAAACACAGGCTTGATTCTAACTAAAGCCTGACAAAATGCCTGAACGTCTGGAACATCTGCCAGACGCTTAACTAGCTGACAATCCTTTTTCCAAACCTTCTTGGAGAAAAGATAATATCTTAGCAATCCTGACCTTACTCCATGAGTAACCCTTGGATTCACACCAATAAAGATATCTACGCCATACCTTATGGTAAATTTTCCTGGTAACAGGCTTTCGTGCCTGTCTTAAGGTATCAATAACTGACTCGGAGAAGCCACGCTTTGATAAAATCAAGCGTTCAATCTCCAGGCAGTCAGCCTCAGAGAAATTAGATTTGGATGGTTGAAAAGACCCTGAAGTAGAATGACCTGTCTCAGAGGCAGAGACCATGGTGGAAAGGATGACATGTCCACTAGATCTGCATACCAGGTCCTGCGTGGCCACGCAGGTGCTATCAGAATCACCAATGCTCTCTCCTGCTTGATCTTGGCAATCAGTCGAGGGAGCAGAGGAAACGGTGGAAACACATAAGCCAGGTTGAAAGACTAGGGCGCTGCTAGAGCATCTATCAGTGTCGCCTTGGGATCCCTGGACCTGGATCCGTAACACGGAAGCTTGGCGTTCTGGCGAGACGCCATGAGATCCAGTTCTGGTTTGCCCCAACGATGAATCAGTTGTGCAAATGCCTCCGGATGGAGTTCCCACTCTCCCGGATGAAAAGTCTGACGACTTAGAAAATCCGCCTCCCAGTGCTCTACACCTGGGATATGGATAGCTGATAGGTGGCAAGAGTGAATCTCTGCCCAGCAAATTATTTTTGAAACTTCTAACATCTCTAGGGAACTTCTCGTTCCCCCTTGATGGATGATGTAAGCTACAGTCGTGATGTTGTTCGACTGAAATCTGATGTACCTCAGAGTTGCTAACCGAGGCCAAGCCTGAAGAGCCTTGAATATCGCTCTTAGTTCCAGAATATTTAATGGAAGGAGAGACTCCTCCTGAGTCCACGATCCCTGAGCCTTCAGGGAGTTCCATACTGCACCCCAACATAGAAGGCTGGCATCTGTCGTAACAATTGACCAATCTGGCCTGCGAAAGGTCATACCTTTGGACAGATGGACCCAAGATAGCCACCAGAGAAGAGAATCCCTGGTCTCTTGGTCCAGATTCAGTTGAGGGGACAAATCTGTGTAATCCCCGCTCCACTGACTGAGCATGCATAGTTGCAGCGGTCTGAGATGTAAGCGTGCAAACGGCACTATGTCCATTGCCGCTACCATTAAGCCGATTACTTCCATACACTGAACCACCGAAGGGCGCGGAATGGAATGAAGAACTGGCAGGAATTTAGAAGCTTTGATAACCTGGACTCCGTCAGGTGAATTTTCATTTCTACAGAATCTATCAGAGTCCCTAGAAAGGAAACTCTTGTGAGTGGGGATAGAGAACTCTTTTCCTCGTTCACTTTCCACCTATGCGACCACAGAAATGCCAGTACTACGTCCGTATGAGACTTGGCAATTTGGAAGTTTGACGCCTGTATCAGGATGTCGTCTAAATAAGGGGCTACTGCTATGCCCCGCGGCCTTAGGACCGCCATAAGTGACCCTAGAACCTTTGTAAAGATTCTTGGGGCTGTAGCTAATCCCAAGGGAAGAGCTACAACTGGTAATGCCTGTCTTAAAAGGCAAACCTGAGAAACCGATGATGATCTTTGTGTATCAGAATGTGAAGATAAGCATCCTTTAGATCCACTGTAGTCATATATTGACCCTCCTGGATCAGTGGTAGGATGGTACGAATAGTTTCCATCTTGAACGACGGAACTTTCAGGGATTTGTTTAAGAACTTTAGATCCAAAATTGGTCTGAAGGTTCCCTCTTTTTTGGGAACCACAAACAGATTTGAGTAAAAACCCTGTCCCTGTTCCTCCTTTGGAACTGGATGGATCACTCCCATAACTAGGAGGACTCATACACAGTGTAAGAATGCCTCTCTCTTTATCTGGTGTGCTTTGAAGTCCAGAAGATATCCCTGGGATATAATTTCCAACACCCAGGGATCCTGAACACCTCTTGCCCACGCCTGGGCAAAGAGTGAAAGTCTGCCCCCTACTAGATCCGTTCCCAGATAGAGGGCCATTTCTTCATGCTGTCTTAGAGGCAGCAGCAGGCTTTTTTACCTGCTTACCTTTTTTCCATGTCAGGTTTGGTCTCCAGACCGTCTTGGATTGAGCAAAAGTTCCCTCTTGTTTATTATTAGAGGAAGTTGATGCCGCACCTTCCTTGAAGTTTTGAAAGGCACGAAAATTAGACTGTTTGGCCCTAGATTTGGACCTGTCCTGAGGAAGGGCATGACCTTTTCCTCCAGTGATATCAGCAATAATCTCCTTCAACCAGGCCGAATAGGGTCTGCCCCTTGAAGGGAATGTTAAGTAGCTTAGATTTTGAAGTCACGTCAGCTGACCATGATCTAAGCCATAGCGCTCTGCACGCCTGTATAGCAAAACCAGAATTCTTAGCCGTTAGTTTAGTCAAATGAACAATGGCATCAGAATAAAAGAATTGGCTAGCTTAAGTGCTCTAAGTTTGCCAAGTATGTCATCCAATGGAGTCGCTACCTGTAAAGCCTCTTCCAGAGACTCAAACCAGTACGCCGCAGCAGCAGTGACAGGGGCAATGCATGCAAGGGGCTGTAGGATAAAACCTTGTTGAATAAATATTTTCTTAAGGTAACCTCTAATTTTTTATCCATTGGATCTAAAAAAAAAAAAAACACAACTGTCCTCGACAGGGATAGTAGTACGCTTTACTAGAGTAGAAACTGCTCCCTCCACCTTAGGGACTGTCTGCCATAAGTCCCATGTGGTGGCATCTATTGGAAACATTTTTCTAAAAATAGGAGGGGAAGAGAACGGCACACCTGGTCTATCCCATTCCTTATTAATAATTTCTGTAAACCTTTTAGGTATTTGGAAAAACATCAGTACACACCGGCACTGCAAAGTATTTATCCAGTCTACACAATTTCTCTGGCACTGCAATGGTATCACAGTCATTCAGAGCAGCTAAAACCTCCCTAAGCAACACGCGGAGGTGTTCAAGCTTAAATTTAAATGTAGAAATATTAGAATCAGGTATCTTTCCTGAGTCATTAACATCACCCACTAACTGAAGCTCTCTTTCCTCAGCTTCTGCATATTGTGAGGCAGTATCAGACATGGTTCTTAAAGCGTCAGTATGCTCTGCATTATGTCTCACCCCAGAGCTATCTCGCTTACCTCTAAGTTCAGGTAGTCTGGCTAATACCGCTGACAGTGTATTATCCATGACTGCCACCATGTCTTGTAAAGTAAACGCTATGGGCGCCCTAGATGTACTTGGCGCCATTTGAGCGTGAGTCCCTTAAGCGGGAGTCAAAGGGTCTGACACGTGGGGAAAGTTAGTCGGTATAACTTCCCCCTCGTCCGATTCCTCTGGTGATACATTTTTTTAAAACAGAAAATAATCTTTATTGCATAAAATGAAATCAGTACATTTGGTACACATTCTAAGAGGGGGTTCCACCATGGCTTTTAAACATAATAAACAAGGAGTTTCTTCTATGTCAGACATGTTTATACAGAATAGCAATGAAACTAGCAAGCTTGGAAAACACTTTAAATCAAGTTAACAAGCAAATATAAAAAATGGTACTGTGCCTTTAAGAGAAACAAATTTTGTCAGAATTTGAAAAACAGTGAAAAAATGCAGTAAATCAAAAGAAATTTTTACAGTGTGTATAATAGGCTAACAGAGCATTGCACCCACTTGCAAATGGATGATTAACCCCTTAGTTCAAAAAACGGATCAAAAAAACGAAATAGACGTTTTTTAACAGTCACAACCAACTGCCACAGCAAGCTGTGGCCCTACCTTCCCCAATAAACGAATTTGGAAAGCCTTTGGGCCCTTTAGAGATGTCCTATAGCATTCAGAGGGCCTTTGAGGGAAGCTGGATGTCACAGTTTGTAATTTTAACTGCATCAACTGTAACTTTTATACTACAACAGTAGAAATTGTTTCTAGTCAAAATTTAAGCCAGCCATGTGGAAAAAAACTAGGCCCCAATAAAGTTTTATCACCAAAGCATATATAAAAACGATTAAACATGCCAGCAAACGTTTTATATTGTAAATATCATAAGGGTATTACCCCTGGGAGTAAGCATGATACCAGTCGTTATTAAATCACTGTATTCAGGCTTAACTTACATTAATCCGGTATCAGCAGCATTTTCTAGTCTTTCCATCTCTAGAAAAAATTATAACTGCACATACCTGATAGCAGAATAAACTGCACGCCATTCTCTCGCTGAAGTTACCTCATCTGTGTAATCCCCTCAGACATATGTGAGAATAGCAATGGATCTTATTTACAACCTGCTAAGATCATAGAAACCTCAGGCAGATTCTTCTTCTATTTACTGCCTGAGATAAAATAGCACAACTCCGGTACTATTTAAAAATAACAAACTTTTGATTGAAGAAAATAAACTAGCTATATTTAACCACTCTCTCCTACAACGTCCTTGCTTGTTGAGAGTTGCAAGAGAATGACTGGGTATGACAGTTAGGGGAGGAGCTATATTACAGCTCTGCTGTGGGAGTCCTCTTGCAACTTCCTGTTGGGAATGAGAATATCCCACAAGTAATGGATGATCCGTGGACTGGATACACCTTACAAGAGAAATATATATATATATATATATATATATATATACACACGCACACACACAATCAATATATTATTTTATATTACCATCTCAAACTGTTTAATATCCCTTTAACTAGCTACAGGTGGAAATTATCTATTTATTGAAGCTGTTTCCTCCTTCTCGAGATGGGTCATGAAGTACTTGCTCAATCCCACTATTCCTGCAACTGGCGGTGATGTGTGATATACAATAATGAAGCGTAGCTCTGCAAGTGTTGCAGCAGCTTAGGACAAACCACCACACAGCCTCCTGAAATATGTTTTAAAAGTAGGAGCAGACTTTGGCTTATTCATGTATTATATTAGTGTAAAGTTAATATAAAGTTCTCAGAATGAGTCTTTATTTAGAAAAACATAGTTAAAATTGAGTCTTACTAACCCGATATTTAAATTGTGACTTAAAGGGACAGTCTAGTCCAAATTAAACAGTCATGATTCAGAATGGATGTCTGTCAAAAGAACTGAAATAGGGAGGCAGTTTGCAGAGGCTTAGATACAAGATAATCACAGAGGTAAAAAGTGTATTTATATAACTGTGTGGGTAATAAATGGGTAATAAAGGGATTATCTATCTTTTTAAACAATAACAATTCTGGTGTAGACTGTCCCTTTAAATCAATTGTAATTTAAATCAAACCCTCTGCTTTGGACCCTAATGATATATCAAAGGGTTCTTAGAGGAAAATGAATATTTTAGACTGATTTTTCACCTTAAACAGATGCGGAAATTAATATCAACGACTATAAATACCTTAATGCTAACAGAGTACATTACAGAAGCAGTTTTACTTCTGAAATCCACAATTTAAAAAAAAAAAAAAAAAAAGTACTCTAATTACTGTATTAGAATGTTTTAGAAACAGGCTCAGTACTATAGGACAGAAATAAAAATGTGCTGAGAATGAGGAGTTAACACAGGAAAACAGACATGAAATCCCAATATCAATAATGTTAAATGCCTGTAAGGGTCACATAGAGATCGTATAAAGGAATGGAAGAATAGCAATAAATTGACTTAATTCATAAGAGGGAGCAAGCATTTTGATAAAGGCAACTAAATTCATATAATGGTTTTTTTTTGTTTTGTTTTTAAAGGGACACTAAACTCAAAACTAAACATTAAAGGGACAGTCAAGTCCAAAATAAACTTTCAAGATTCAAATAGGGCATGTCATTTTTTTTTTTTTTATAGTCTTTATTTACAACCAACAATATGTACAGAATACAAAAAAGAAAGAATTAGGTTTTTTTAGCCTTGTACATGGGACCACCAAACAAAAGTAGAAAAGTACTTAGCATGTATAAATAATCCACATACATATTTAGTTAATCAAAGGCGCATGTGTTTCCCATTTTGACTACTCCTTGTTGGGTTTTTATATTTTATAAAGGAAAGGAAAAGAAAAAAAAAAAAAAAAAAAAAAAAAAAAAAGAAAGGGAGGAGGAGGAGGAGAAAAAAAAAAAAAAAAAAAAAAAAAGGGGGAAAGCCTTCACCATCTCCCCAGCAGAACTAGTTCAGAGTTACGTAAGGGATATATCAAATATTCAATCTCCGTGGGAGAAAGAAGTTTTATAAATGCTGACCATTTAAGAAAGAATTTAACAACCTGGACATCATTATCAACACTAATATTATATTGTTCAAAAATGCATTGTTTTTTTAAACAATTTTTAATTTCTGATATACTAGGGACCGTAAGCGTTTTCCATTTTTTAAAAATAAGATATCGGACAGCCAATATAGTTATATTAATAAACTTCACATTGAGTTGTCTATCTTCTGGGTCAGAAAAAAGAAAAATTATATGTTTGCCTATCCAATTTAATGATGAGAGCTTTAGTATCTTACAAAGCCAAAATTGGACTTTGGACCATACGTTTTTAATTTTAGGGCAGGTCCATAACATGTGCAGGAGGTTTGCAGAGGGAAACGAGCATTTAGGGCATGTAATAAAATTCATACTGCCGCATCTCGCTCCTTTTTCTGGTGTAAAATATGTCATATGTAACAACTTCAAATGAGATTCTCTCCATGTGGCAGAAAGGGTTGTTTGAGTAACCTTTCGAATTGAGAGAGAAGGTATTTTAGATTCTACTTCCTGAGATATCAATGTGGCCCAGTTAATAGCAATTTTATCAAGATTAATTGTGCCCCTATCGGAGACAATAATCAAATAGCATGGAGAAATTGACATGAGTCTATTTTTTGCCAGAATGAACCAGTTTTCTATGCGCCCCAATGACCAATTCCAGCCATACTCGTTCACTAACTTCATAGCATAATGTCTAGCCTGAAGGTAGGCAAAGAAGTTTCTCTGGGAGATATTGAATTCCACCCTCAGAGCGTCAAATGATTTCACACATCTTTTTTCTATGTCAAGTATCTGAAGAACATTAGCAAGCCCTTGGGTCTTCCACTCTAAAAAGATTGAAGATGGTGTTCCTAGCTGAAATTGTGGGTTCCCCAAAAAACCTAGAAAGCTCGACACCCGATGTTCTATTCCTAACAAAGTACATATCTTCCTCCAAGCTAGAATTATATTATAAATAGATCTATAGCGTTTAACTTGGGGTGGGATATGAATAGTGTCGAGATGAATCAACGCAATTGGTGAATAAGGATACAAAATACTGCTCTCTAAGTCATTATTTGTAACATAATTATGAGCAAAAAGCCAATCTGCTAGAATACGAACCAGAAATACATAGTTATATACTCGTAAATCAGGTAAAGCCAGGCCTCCGGATCCTATTGGAAGGGAGAGTTTTACAAGTGATATTCTGGATTTCCTACCCTGCCACAGGAAAAACCGGAGTTGTGAATTGAATAAACTCAAATCGTTCTTTCTTAAAATTAAAGGAATATTTTGAAGGACATATAGAATTTTTGGTAATAAGATCATCTTATAAGCTGCTATGCGTCCAGACAAGGACAAGGGTAAAGTCTGCCAGTTCTTAAAAACTGATTTAACCTTATTCAACACAGGAGGAATGTTCAGGGAATACCAGGAATCAGGATTACTTGAGACATTTATACCCAAATATCTAAATGAGTCATTCACTATAGAGAAGGGTACATTTATAGGAGAGCTGTCTGTGTGCCTTATCCAGAGAAGTTCAGATTTCTTTATATTTACCTTATACCCTGAAAAGGAACCAAACTGTTGTATAGTTGATAAAAGAGTAGGCAAATTTCTACGTAAATTAGAAAGATAAATGAGAATATCGTCAGCATATAATGCTATTTTCAACTCCCGCCCAGCCACCCCAATCCCCTCCAATCTCTGTCTTATCATTATAGCAAAAGGTTCTATAGCAATATTAAAAAGGAGCGGGGAAAGGGGACACCCCTGCCTAGTCCCCCTATGCAGAATTATTTCTGGAGATAGCTGGCCATTTACTATCATTCTTGTGGAGGCTGTACGATAAAGTTTTTCAATAAACTTAGCAAATTTACCTTTTAGCCCAAATTGTTCTAATGAAAATAGAAGATGATCATGGTAAACTGAGTCAAAGGCCTTTTCGGCGTCAATAGCCAAGATTGCCAAGTCTGGAATACCTCCCTCCTCTGAATGATCAGCATCCGTACCATTCGCAAAGTAATCCAAGGTAAGCAGGAGTTCCCTTATTTTGGCTGCAGAGTTCCTATTCTTCATAAAACCAGCCTGATCTGGGCTAATAATCAAGGGAAGAAGGGACTGGAGTCTCTGGGCGAGAATCGTAGTCAACAATTTATAATCGGTGTTCGTCAAAGCTATGGGTCTATATGACTCGGCCATTCTTGCATCTTTGCCCTTTTTTAAAATTAAAGACGTATATGAAGCTGTAAAATTAGATGAGGGTTCATTTCCCTCTGTATATATATAGTTGAATAACAAGGTTAAATCAGGTATTACAGTGGAGGGTATCATTTTATAAAACTCATTAGGTATTCCATCCGGGCCAGGTGCTTTGTTATATGCCAAATTTTTAATTGCCTTTGCAACTTCTATTTCCGTAATGGGGGATTCAAGTTCCTTAATTAGACTAGGTGTTAATGTTGGAAAAGAAATTTCTCCCCAGAACTTCTGACGTTCTGTGAGGTCAGAAGTCCTGGGGGAGTATATTCCCTTATAGTAATCATAGAAAATTTGAACAAAATCCTGAGAGGAACTAAACATCTGTCCCTCTTTTTCTAGAGAATCTATTAACTGAGAGCCTAAATCCTGCCTCAGCAGTCTAGCCAGAAGTTTTCCCGTCTTGTTCCCATATTTGTAAAGTTTCGCAGAAAACCGAACTTCCTGCTGAGTAGATTTATAAAGTAGGAATGAGTCTCTCTCTTCTAATGCAGCAATATATTTAACCCATTTCTGAGACGTCTTTTCTAATAAATATGAGTTATAAGCATTTGTAACTGCGCGAAGAAGTTCATTTTCGCGTTTTTTAAATTTCTTGGTACGCCTAATGGTATATGCCAAAATTTCCCCCTTCAACACTGCTTTAGCAGTTTCCCAAAACACAGAAGGACGGGCTCTAGCCTCCGCATTAAACAAGGCAAAGTCCTGAAACTTAGTTTCGAGGAAACTTCTGAATCCAGAATCAGCAGACAAATATTTAGGAAAGAAAAACCGATTATTTGTATGTGAAGGGCCAGTCGTATAAATCTCAAAGCAAATTGGAGCATGATCCGATACCACAATAGGCAGAATTTGAGCTGATACTTTGTGTTTACAAAGTCTTTCATCAACCAAAAATAAATCAATCCGTGACAGTGATTTATGTGCTTTTGAGAGACATGTAAAATCACGTGTATCCGGATTCAATATCCTCCAAATATCCTTAACTCTCAAGTTAGAAAAAATCCTGGAGAACAACTTTGCCTCGAGATTATCTCTTTTGGTTTTTTTGACTAATGGCTGCTGCCTCATCCTATCAATTGGGTATTGAGGAGCCATATTAAAGTCACCAGCTAAAATTAAAAAACCCTCTGCACATGTCATAAGCCTGGCCTGAAGCGTATCCCAAAATGAGGGACTAAAAACATTTGGAGCATATACATTGCATAAAGTGTACAAAACATTAGCAACCTTAATTTTCAGTATGATATATCTCCCCTCCTCATCTGATTCACTTTGTATTATCTCATATTTGAGTTTTTTACCCAGAAGAATAGCAACTCCCCCTTTTCGGCTAGAACTAGATGAGAAAAAGACCTCCTTAACCCAAGAAGATTTTAGTTTAAGAATTTCTTGAGTCTTTAAGTGGGTTTCTTGTAAAAAAGCAATAGCAGTACTTATTTTCTTCAAATAGGAGATTATCATTTTTCTCTTAATAGGAGAAGTTAACCCTCCTATATTCCATGAGGTAAATTTAATCCCAGTCATTATAGTAGATATCTATGTTCCAGAAGGGAAGATGGTGAAGAAGAAGAAAAAAAGAGAAAAGAAAGAGAAAAAAAAAAAAAAAAAAGGGAAAAAGAAAACCCCAAAACATGCGACTGACCCACCTGAGCCGTATGTTGCCCATTTGCTGAAAAGGGCCCATCTTAAGGGAAAAAATGAGAAATAACAGATCTATTCTAATTTTTACCAATAAGGAAAAAAAAAACTAGATAGTGTGTCACCTCAACTGCTCAGGTGTGCAGTTTTTGGTGAAAAATGATTCTGCCGTACTGGCAGAATCAAAAAAATGCAAAGTGTTGTTGCACACAAGTCGTAACCTAGCAGGATGTAAAATTGTCGCTCGCAGCCCCTGCTGTATAAACTTAGTGCATACCGGAGCCAACTGCCTTCTTTTTGAGGCAGTTTCAGCTGCATAGTCCTGGAATAAAAGGATTTTTGTACCTTCCAGTAATATAGGTTGATTTTTACGAAAGGCTTGTAGGAATGTAATTTTGTCCTGGTAATTCAGGAATTTAGCTATGATTGGCCTTGGCCTCATATTTTCTTTGGATAACGGTAATGACCCTAACCTGTGCACCCTTTCTATAACTGGCTGCGTTTGAGGTATGTTCAATAATGCTGGTAATGTTTGTGTTATGAATGTATTTAAATCCTCAAACTGCTTCCCCTCAGGTACCCCCACTACTTTCAAGTTATTGCGCCTGGCGCGATTTTCCAAGTCTTCTACTTTATTTTGCAATTTAGCAAGGGCTGAGGAAGTGGCTTCTAGTTTACTGTTTTGAGCTAGAGTGAGATCTTCTAAGTCAGATACTCTCTGTTCAACTTCAGAGAATCTTTCCGAGAATTGTTTGACTTCTGTAACTAGCTGCGCAATATCCTGTTTGATTTCTATTCTAAGTGAATCAAACTTAGGTGCGAGAGCAGCAGAGATATTTAAGACTAGAGACTGTGTATCAGCGGAATCAAGTAAATTTGATGATTCTTGGGTTACCAATTGTGGCTCACCCACAGGCTCTGTATTGGGTTTATGTTTTTTATCCCTCTGTCTAGCCGACATGACTGAAGGTGATGTGCGAGATTGTGTGTGTAGAAATTTATCCATAAAATAATGGGAGTGAATTGTGATAGGGAGCAAAAAAAAAAAAAAAAAAAAAGGAAGAAAGAGACAGACTAATCTACTGAAAAAAGGAGAGAGAAGTGAGGGATATGTGAAAAAGTGAACACTTTTGTGTAGGTTATTTTCTCCTCTAAAAGGAGAGAAAGAAAAGAAAAATTAACCGTGAACTAAGTGAGTCAGGTTCAGTCAAGCTGGTGACAAGATAAGATATATCAAATCACAGAGAAGGGGTCCTGCTGTGGAGCCCACAGTTTTCTAATCTTTAAGAAAGCCCTCATTAGTGATTAATATATCGTTCTAAATTTTCAGCTAAGAACAGAAAAAAAACAGTATTTAGCAACTCAATTCTCCTAGTCCTAGGCCATCAGGTCAATATTTTATAAATTTTAGAAAGAAATCAGCTTTTAAGGTACTTTTAAGCTAATTGATACTCAGATTATTTCACCTGTGTGTATCTGGCACACCAGATTACTTGTAGACTATTAACACACCTTTAAACTAAATGTAAATCACTGCTATGAAACCAGTACTCCGGATAAATTTTAACAGAGCTTAATGTAGCTTTAAAAGTTGAGCAAAGCTGTATAGGGTAATTCAATATTATAATACGTTTGCTGTGGGTCTGTGAAAAAAACAAAAGAGACCCCCAGTCAATTAGTAACAGTCTGAATGGTTCAGGAAATATGAAGATACAATGTTTCACATTTTGCTGCTACAAATTAACAACATACAGTTTCCAAGAGAAATATATACCAATTAGAAACTAGGGGGTTCTAAATTTTAAGTTGTCATAAATACGACCTAAAGAAAACAAACCTAGCCAATTTAGGTATTATAAAGCGCTATTAGGCCAGTAGCCGTTATTTAAGTCAGGGTCAAACACACCTCTAAGCTAAATATATTTTACTTTTTTGAAGTCAGTACTCATAGTATATTTTAATACCGCTGGATGTGTCTTCAAACTTAGGTAGAACTACATGGAGTGGCCCGGTGTTATAGTACACTTGCTATGGATCTGAGAGAGAAGCAAGCGAAAACCCCCAGTCAGTTAGTAACAAACTAAATAATTCAAGAATAAAATAATACAATGTTTCACTTTTTGCTGCTATAAATTAACAACATGCACTTTCAAGGAAAAATATATAGCAGTTAGAAACTAAGGGGTTCTAGGTTTTATCGTAAATAACAGCTAAAGAGAACAGATCTAACAAAATTAAATGTTGTACAGTGCTTGCAAGCAATAGCCGTTATTTATATCAAAGTCAAGCCGGCTGTCATAGCTTATAGATTATATGCAAACCCCAGCAAAGGAAAAAAAAAAAAAAAGAACAGGTAATAAGGGTCCAGTACTGAGTCAAGTCATTTCAGAATAGAGGCGGCTAAAAAGGGAAAACTGCAAGTTTTATCCCAGGAGTTCTACGTTACCCAGAACCAATAGACCAAGCTTTGAGCAGGGGATAACCAGCGATCATCAGCCTCAGCCCCCCCTCACGCAGCATCGGTGGGAAGGGGAGCGTCTTCCAGGTCGAGGGAACAACGTTTGCCGAAAAACAAATCAGCAGACTGCAATACACAGATACCAATAACCTCGTCTCCTGCGTCTTTTTCAAGAAAGCCGGTCAGCTACTCTCAGGGGTGTGACTCATATACTGCCACAGTCACTCCGCCAGCCGACACCGACAGCACTCCTGAGTCTCAAACACCTTGGCTAGAGGCAGAAGAAAGAAGGCAGAGGCGGGAAAGAGGGCATCCACAGCTACCACTCCAGCAGCTCCACGTTATCCTCCCCGGAGCCAGCCCTGCACCAGGGATCGACCCGTCTCCTCCAGCAGTGGCCCCCCCTCACGCAGCACCGGTGGGAGGGGGAATGCCACTTCAGCGCAGGGATGCAAGTAAAAAGAGAAACAACAGGCTACACCATCCGCACCCACTGCTCTAGCCACAGTGCCGGTGTGAAGTACAGGTAACTCCAGCTCCAACTCCTAGGTATTCAGTAAACACAGGAGAGCGGTAAGTTAGCAGAGTCCACACGACTCATGATAAGTGCAGCGCCTCTCAGCTCCGTCCTCGGTTTCAGTTTATTCGGCAGTGATCGGGAGTTTGACTTGTCTTTTAATTGAACACTTCTTCTTGGGTTGCCCCGGCTTAATAAGGAGATTGTGTGACAACAGCCGTTTTTTAAAGAGTATTAATTTTACTGTAATGATAGGTCCTTTTTCAGAGCTGCTATCTGCAGCTATTTAGTGCAATGTCAGGGCACTATGAAGTTTCCAGCAGCGGTGATATTCAGCAATACAAGCCACCCTAAACTAGAGGGTTTTGGGCGCGGTTCCACACCAACAGCTTGTAGGTAGGAGAGATCAGGACAGGTGCAGCACCTGATCACACACCTGTGCTCCTCCTCCGGAAACTCTAGGGCATGTCATTTTAAACAACTTTCCAATTTACTTGTATCACCAATTTTGCTTTGTTCTCTTGGTATTCTTAGTTGAAATCTAAACCTAGGAGGTTCATATGCTAATTTCTTAAACCTTGAAGGCCGCCTCTAATCTAAATGCATTTTGATAGTTTTTCACCACAACAAAGCATTAGTTCACATGTTTCATATAGATAACATTGAGCTCATGCACATGAATTAACCATGGAGACAGCTCTGATTGGCTAAAATGCAAGTCTGTCAAAATAACTGAAATAAGAGGGCAGTCTGCTGAGGCTTAGATACAAGGTAATTACAGAGGTAAAACGTGTATAATTATAACTGTGTTGGTTATGCAAAACTGGGGAATTGGTAATTAAGGTATTATCTATTTTTTAAAACAACAAAAATTATGTTGTTGACTGTCCCTTTAATTATTCAGAATGAGCATATCGTTTTAAAGGGACAGTCTACACCAGAATATTTATTGTTTTAAAAGATAGATAATCCTTCTATTACCCATTCTCTAGTTTTGCATAACCAACAGAGTTATATTGACCCTCCTGGATCAGTGGTAGGATGGTACGAATAGTTTCCATCTTGAACGACGGAACTTTCAGGGATTTGTTTAAGAACTTTAGATCCAAAATTGGTCTGAAGGTTCCCTCTTTTTTGGGAACCACAAACAGATTTGAGTAAAAACCCTGTCCCTGTTCCTCCTTTGGAACTGGATGGATCACTCCCATAACTAGGAGGACTCATACACAGTGTAAGAATGCCTCTCTCTTTATCTGGTGTGCTTTGAAGTCCAGAAGATATCCCTGGGATATAATTTCCAACACCCAGGGATCCTGAACACCTCTTGCCCACGCCTGGGCAAAGAGTGAAAGTCTGCCCCCTACTAGATCCGTTCCCAGATAGAGGGCCATTTCTTCATGCTGTCTTAGAGGCAGCAGCAGGCTTTTTTACCTGCTTACCTTTTTTCCATGTCAGGTTTGGTCTCCAGACCGTCTTGGATTGAGCAAAAGTTCCCTCTTGTTTATTATTAGAGGAAGTTGATGCCGCACCTTCCTTGAAGTTTTGAAAGGCACGAAAATTAGACTGTTTGGCCCTAGATTTGGACCTGTCCTGAGGAAGGGCATGACCTTTTCCTCCAGTGATATCAGCAATAATCTCCTTCAACCAGGCCGAATAGGGTCTGCCCCTTGAAGGGAATGTTAAGTAGCTTAGATTTTGAAGTCACGTCAGCTGACCATGATCTAAGCCATAGCGCTCTGCACGCCTGTATAGCAAAACCAGAATTCTTAGCCGTTAGTTTAGTCAAATGAACAATGGCATCAGAATAAAAGAATTGGCTAGCTTAAGTGCTCTAAGTTTGCCAAGTATGTCATCCAATGGAGTCGCTACCTGTAAAGCCTCTTCCAGAGACTCAAACCAGTACGCCGCAGCAGCAGTGACAGGGGCAATGCATGCAAGGGGCTGTAGGATAAAACCTTGTTGAATAAATATTTTCTTAAGGTAACCTCTAATTTTTTATCCATTGGATCTAAAAAAAAAAAAAACACAACTGTCCTCGACAGGGATAGTAGTACGCTTTACTAGAGTAGAAACTGCTCCCTCCACCTTAGGGACTGTCTGCCATAAGTCCCATGTGGTGGCATCTATTGGAAACATTTTTCTAAAAATAGGAGGGGAAGAGAACGGCACACCTGGTCTATCCCATTCCTTATTAATAATTTCTGTAAACCTTTTAGGTATTTGGAAAAACATCAGTACACACCGGCACTGCAAAGTATTTATCCAGTCTACACAATTTCTCTGGCACTGCAATGGTATCACAGTCATTCAGAGCAGCTAAAACCTCCCTAAGCAACACGCGGAGGTGTTCAAGCTTAAATTTAAATGTAGAAATATTAGAATCAGGTATCTTTCCTGAGTCATTAACATCACCCACTAACTGAAGCTCTCTTTCCTCAGCTTCTGCATATTGTGAGGCAGTATCAGACATGGTTCTTAAAGCGTCAGTATGCTCTGCATTATGTCTCACCCCAGAGCTATCTCGCTTACCTCTAAGTTCAGGTAGTCTGGCTAATACCGCTGACAGTGTATTATCCATGACTGCCACCATGTCTTGTAAAGTAAACGCTATGGGCGCCCTAGATGTACTTGGCGCCATTTGAGCGTGAGTCCCTTAAGCGGGAGTCAAAGGGTCTGACACGTGGGGAAAGTTAGTCGGTATAACTTCCCCCTCGTCCGATTCCTCTGGTGATACATTTTTTTAAAACAGAAAATGATCTTTATTGCATAAAATGAAATCAGTACATTTGGTACACATTCTAAGAGGGGGTTCCACCATGGCTTTTAAACATAATAAACAAGGAGTTTCTTCTATGTCAGACATGTTTATACAGAATAGCAATGAAACTAGCAAGCTTGGAAAACACTTTAAATCAAGTTAACAAGCAAATATAAAAAATGGTACTGTGCCTTTAAGAGAAACAAATTTTGTCAGAATTTGAAAAACAGTGAAAAAATGCAGTAAATCAAAATAAATTTTTACAGTGTGTATAATAGGCTAACAGAGCATTGCACCCACTTGCAAATGGATGATTAACCCCTTAGTTCAAAAAACGGATCAAAAAAACGAAATAGACGTTTTTTAACAGTCACAACCAACTGCCACAGCAAGCTGTGGCCCTACCTTCCCCAATAAACGAATTTGGAAAGCCTTTGGGCCCTTTAGAGATGTCCTATAGCATTCAGAGGGCCTTTGAGGGAAGCTGGATGTCACAGTTTGTAATTTTAACTGCATCAACTGTAACTTTTATACTACAACAGTAGAAATTGTTTCTAGTCAAAATTTAAGCCAGCCATGTGGAAAAAAACTAGGCCCCAATAAAGTTTTATCACCAAAGCATATATAAAAACGATTAAACATGCCAGCAAACGTTTTATATTGTAAATATCATAAGGGTATTACCCCTGGGAGTAAGCATGATACCAGTCGTTATTAAATCACTGTATTCAGGCTTAACTTACATTAATCCGGTATCAGCAGCATTTTCTAGTCTTTCCATCTCTAGAAAAAATTATAACTGCACATACCTGATAGCAGAATAAACTGCACGCCATTCTCTCGCTGAAGTTACCTCATCTGTGTAATCCCCTCAGACCTATGTGAGAATAGCAATGGATCTTAGTTACAACCTGCTAAGATCATAGAAACCTCAGGCAGATTCTTCTTCTATTTACTGCCTGAGATAAAATAGCACAACTCCGGTACTATTTAAAAATAACAAACTTTTGATTGAAGAAAATAAACTAGCTATATTTAACCACTCTCTCCTACAACGTCCTTGCTTGTTGAGAGTTGCAAGAGAATGACTGGGTATGACAGTTAGGGGAGGAGCTATATTACAGCTCTGCTGTGGGAGTCCTCTTGCAACTTCCTGTTGGGAATGAGAATATCCCACAAGTAATGGATGATCCGTGGACTGGATACACCTTACAAGAGAAATATATATATATATATATATATATATATATATATACACACGCACACACACAATCAATATATTATTTTATATTACCATCTCAAACTGTTTAATATCCCTTTAACTAGCTACAGGTGGAAATTATCTATTTATTGAAGCTGTTTCCTCCTTCTCGAGATGGGTCATGAAGTACTTGCTCAATCCCACTATTCCTGCAACTGGCGGTGATGTGTGATATACAATAATGAAGCGTAGCTATGCAAGTGTTGCAGCAGCTTAGGACAAACCACCACACAGCCTCCTGAAATATGTTTTAAAAGTAGGAGCAGACTTTGGCTTATTCATGTATTATATTAGTGTAAAGTTAATATAAAGTTCTCAGAATGAGTCTTTATTTAGAAAAACATAGTTAAAATTGAGTCTTACTAACCCGATATTTAAATTGTGACTTAAAGGGACAGTCTAGTCCAAATTAAACAGTCATGATTCAGAATGGATGTCTGTCAAAAGAACTGAAATAGGGAGGCAGTTTGCAGAGGCTTAGATACAAGATAATCACAGAGGTAAAAAGTGTATTTATATAACTGTGTGGGTAATAAATGGGTAATAAAGGGATTATCTATCTTTTTAAACAATAACAATTCTGGTGTAGACTGTCCCTTTAAATCAATTGTAATTTAAATCAAACCCTCTGCTTTGGACCCTAATGATATATCAAAGGGTTCTTAGAGGAAAATGAATATTTTAGACTGATTTTTCACCTTAAACAGATGCGGAAATTAATATCAACGACTATAAATACCTTAATGCTAACAGAGTACATTACAGAAGCAGTTTTACTTCTGAAATCCACAATTTAAAAAAAAAAAAAAAAAAAGTACTCTAATTACTGTATTAGAATGTTTTAGAAACAGGCTCAGTACTATAGGACAGAAATAAAAATGTGCTGAGAATGAGGAGTTAACACAGGAAAACAGACATGAAATCCCAATATCAATAATGTTAAATGCCTGTAAGGGTCACATAGAGATCGTATAAAGGAATGGAAGAATAGCAATAAATTGACTTAATTCATAAGAGGGAGCAAGCATTTTGATAAAGGCAACTAAATTCATATAATGGTTTTTTTTTGTTTTGTTTTTAAAGGGACACTAAACTCAAAACTAAACATTAAAGGGACAGTCAAGTCCAAAATAAACTTTCAAGATTCAAATAGGGCATGTCATTTTAAACAACTTTCCAATTTACTTGTATCACCAATTTTGCTTTGTTCTCTTGGTATTCTTAGTTGAAATCTAAACCTAGGAGGTTCATATGCTAATTTCTTAAACCTTGAAGGCCGCCTCTAATCTAAATGCATTTTGATAGTTTTTCACCACAACAAAGCATTAGTTCACATGTTTCATATAGATAACATTGAGCTCATGCACATGAATTAACCATGGAGACAGCTCTGATTGGCTAAAATGCAAGTCTGTCAAAATAACTGAAATAAGAGGGCAGTCTGCTGAGGCTTAGATACAAGGTAATTACAGAGGTAAAACGTGTATAATTATAACTGTGTTGGTTATGCAAAACTGGGGAATTGGTAATTAAGGTATTATCTATTTTTTAAAACAACAAAAATTATGTTGTTGACTGTCCCTTTAATTATTCAGAATGAGCATATCGTTTTAAAGGGACAGTCTACACCAGAATATTTATTGTTTTAAAAGATAGATAATCCTTCTATTACCCATTCTCTAGTTTTGCATAACCAACAGAGTTATATATTTATACACTTTTTAACTCTGTGATTATCTTGTATCTAAGCCTCTGCAAACTGCCCCTTATTTCAGTTCTTTTGACAGACATGCATTTTAGCCAATCAGTACAGGCTCCTAGGAACGCCACGTGCGTGAGCACAGTGTTATCTATATGAAACACATGAACTAACACCCTCTAGTGGTGAAAAACTGTCAAAATGCCCTGAGCTAAGAGGCGGCCTTCAAGGGCTTAAAAATTAGCATATGAACCTCCTAGATTTAGCTTTCAACTAAGAATACCAAAAGAACAAAGCAAAATTGGTGATAGAAGTAAATTGGAAAATTTTTAAAATTACATTCCCAATCTGAATCATGAAAGTTTGTTTCGAACTAGAATGTCCTTAGCAGGAAAAAAAAAAATACATAAAGCGGAAAATCTAGGATCAAACATAGCGGAGCCTAATAGATTATAGAAGCTCAGTGGAATTGACAAAGCCAACAATAATAGAGTAAAATTACAGGAAAAACTTCGTCCTGGAAATGACAAAAAAGAAGAGGCGCTCTCTTCTTTTTTGTCATTTCCAGGACGAAGTTTATCCTCACGCATATTGTGGAGAGAGCCGCTGTTTGTTTTTGGGGCCACCTTCATCGCCTCTTCAGAAATTGTGGGACTTGTATTATACTCTACATATATGGACGATTGTGCTTACAACATCAAGGAATTCATTCAAGTATTTGTTATTTGCACTTATTTGTTATTGTTGATAATTCATACCTTTACAAATAATATATAGTTGTATTATCCTTTACAAAATATACTATAATTAGAACTTATATCTTAAGAATAGCATAGAATAGGCGCACCTCTCGTTTCTAACACATTATCTATTGTGTTGTCCTCTCTCTCTAAAATTACAGGAAAAAGAGGACAAAATAAATAATAAAAAGTATATTACAAAGTTGTTGTTTTTTTACTACACATAATTTAACATTTTGTATTACAAACCCAAACTGTTTACTGTCCCTTAAGTTTGGGAGAAAGAAAAAAGGTTTTAGGTCATTGGGATTTTAAGTAGGTGGCAATTTTAAATACTAGTAAAATGCATAAAAAGATTGATTTATTTTAGAATAAAGTTGAGTTGATAACTCAAATACATTATGTATATTTAGGAAATGTGTTCAGAAATTAATGCCACTTAAAGGGACAGTAAAGTCAAAATTAAACCTCTGTGATTCAGATAGAGCATGTGATTTTAAACAACTTTCCAATTTACTTCTATTATTACATTTTCTTTGTTCTCTTGGTATCCTTTGTTGAAGAGTAAAGCTGGGTACGCTGTTAGGAGCTCAGGGGAGTGCATATATCTTTATAATTCTATGTCAGCAGTGTTTGCAACTATCAATAACATTGCTATAAACATTGTTGCAAACACTGCTGCCAGGTAGCTAAAAGATGTGATTTCTTAGTTTCTATAAAGTACTAGCCGATCCAAATGCTGAAGATGTCGGTCGCAAGCCGTATACAGCAATTTTCAAAACTGGATTTATTCTTGTGAAAGTGCAACACACTAAGATGTGGATTTGCACAGATCTTAGTGAGTTGCACTTTCACAAGAACAAATCCAGCTCTGATAATTGCCGAATGCGGCTTGAAACTGACATTGACGGCATTTGTATCAGCCCAAAATAACCGAATGCACATGTCTAATAAAGTCACGTGCACACTCCTGAGCTCACCTAGGATTACTCTTTAACAAAAGATACCAAGAGAACTAAGCAAAACTGATAATAGAAATACATTTGAAAGTTGTTCAAAATGCCATTCTCAATCTAATTTATTTAAAGGGACAGTCTACACCAGAATTTTTATTGTTTTAAAAGATAGATAATCCCTTTATTACCCATTTCCCAGTTTTGCATAACCAACACAGTTATAATAATATACTTTTAACCTCTGTGATTATCTTTTATCTAAGCCTCTGCAAACTGCCCCTTTTTTCAGTTCTTTTGACAGACTTGCAGGCTAGCCAATCAGTGCCTGCTCCCAGATAACTTCACGTGCACGAGCACAGTGTTATCTATATGAAATATGTGAACTAACACCCTCTAGTGGTGAAAAACTGTTAAAATGCAATCTGAAAGAGGTGGGCTTCAAGGTCTAAGACATTAGCATATGAACCTTCTAGGTTAAGCTTTCAACTAAGAATACCAAGAGAACAAAGCAAAATTGGTGATAAAAGTCAATTGCAAAATTGTTTAAAATTACATGCCCTATCTGAATCATGAAAGTTTATTTTGGCCTAGACTGTCCCTTTAAGTTGAATTTTGACTTTATTGTGAGGCATTAGGAAAATGTATTTCTTCTTATTAAAATGAGCACAACTCAATGTTTTAATTCAGATTTTGGTTTTCATTCCCTTGAATTAACACAAACCAAAATTAGAAATTATATTATATAGCCTATCCTTAAAGGGACGCTAAACTAAAAATTAACTCCATCCTAATTTAATCCATGCAAACAAAAAAAAAAACAATGCAATGTACACTCATTTATGTTACATCCTTTCTGAAAATCCGGTATGAAAATTCTGCTTTTTCTACTCCTCCAAAGAGGCTGGAGAGTTACCAGAAAAGTTAAACATACTCAGCAGTCTTTTCGAAGACTGCATACCAGGACCACTCTAAAAGCTTGATTTATCAATCCATGGTGGACAGGGGCAGACATATTCGCCCCTGTCCGCCGGAGCTCTCCTCTGGCCCTGCTTGTTAAATACTGCAGTCAAAGGGAGGAGAAGGGCTTGATAAATCGAGCTCTAAATAGCAAACCTGTGAAATGTTTGATAACAAAATGTATCAATGCAGTGTTAAATTGCCAGACTTCACAGCCCCTTTAATAGACATATTCCTTGCACTTTTTACAACCTTATAAAAGTCACATCTTTAGTAATGCAGTACATTTTGACTTACCAGTGAGGAGCTAGATGGAGACTTGTCTTTACTTTGTGATCCCATATTTCTAGACTACATTTCAGTACTGCTGCTGCTCAGTTAAGTTGAAATGTACTATAATTCTGTTAGACGTACTGAGAGGCTAACTGTACAAAGGTCACAAACTTAGTTAGCTTTAACTTTAGAGCAGAAAGAAAAAAAAAATAGCAGCAAATGAAATTTAGGAAATCTGTAACAAATGATTTTCTAAAAAAAAGCGTTGGCCAAATCCAAGGACCCACAATTCCCAGAATATTATTGCTGGCTCCTAAATGTTTTGGGTTTTTTACACACACACACATTTATGTACAACAATCTTTGCCTGACCCCTAAACTATATGTATGTGGCTCCTGAAAATAGACAGCCTGTTCTGTTATGCAGGTTACAATAATGTGACAGTGTGACAATGTTAAAATCTAATGCAATTTAAGTGAAAGCTAAGGATTATTAAATAAATGTATTAATAGAGATGTCCAACTTAAAGGGACATGAAACAGTAAATAAATGATAGACATAATGATGCATTTAAAGTATAGCTTATACATAAAATATTATGTAGATGCTACTAAACAATAATAGCAGTTTAGATATTGAAGATATAAGTGTAAATGTTTAGTTTCCATAAAGTACTCTAGTTTCTATAAAATGATGGGTGCTACCATGTTTAAACTAAGGTTTCCATTATCTAATCTCTTCTGTTGAAGACAATTAGGGATACAGCGTGAAAACAATGTTTGTGCAATTATAAAGTAACTAACATGGTTTAAAAGGGACAGTCTAGTCAAAATTAAACTTTCATGATTCAGATAGGGCATGCGATTTTAAACAAATTTCCAATTTACTTTAATCATCAAATTAGCTTTGTTGTCTTGGTATTCTTTGTTGGAAGCTAAACCTAGGTAGACTCATATACTAATTTCTAAGCCCTTGAAGGCCGCCTCTTATCTCAGGGCATTTTTACAGGTTTCGCAGCTAGATAGTGCTAGCTCATGTGTGCAATACAGCTAACATTGTGCTCACTCCCATGGAGGTATTTATGAGTTAGCACTCATTGGCTAAACTGCAAGTCTGTCAAAAGAAATGAAACCGGTAGGGCAGGCTGCAGAAGCTTAGATACAAGGTAACCACAGAGGTAAAACGTGTATTAATATAACTGTGTTGGTTATGCAAAACTGGGGAATGGGTCATAAAGGGATCATGTATCTTTTTAAACAATAAAAATTCTAGATTAGACCGTCTCTTAACATTGCTATATTCTATACAGCCATGGTTTGTACTCTGTATCTATCCTGAAAAGCTTGAGACCTGAGGATGAACGGAAAGCTCTTGACAGCTTGACTTTTAAATATCATGTTAGTCCAATAAAAAAGGTATCAATATATACTGCAATATTTTGACATCCCTAAACGTCCTTAATAGTTGTGCTCTTTAACAAAAAATACCATGGGAATTAAAGGGATAGTAAAGTCCAAATTAAACTTTCAAGATTCCAATAGGGCATGTAATTTTAAACAACTTTCTAATTTACTTTTATCATCAAATTTGCTTTGTTCTTTTGTTATTCTTAGTTGAAAGCTAAACCTAGGTAGACTCATATGCTACTTTCTAAGCCCTTGAAGGCCCCCTCTCATCTGAATTCATTTGACAGTTTTTCACAGCTAGAGGGCGTTAGTTCATGTGTTTCATATAGATAACACTGCTCATGCACGTGAAGTTATATAATGTCAGCACTAATTGCCTGAAATGCAAGTCTGTCAAAAGATCTGAGATAAGGAGGCAGTCTGCAGAAAATATTCTATAACAGTGTTGGTTATGCAAAACTGGGGAATGGTAAATAAAGGGATTATCTATCTTTTTAAACAATAACATTTTTGGTGTTTACTATCCCTTTAACTAAATTTCATAATAGAAGTACATTGGAAACATTGGAAAATTGTATGCTCTGAATCATGAAAGAAAATAAGTTTGACTCTTAACTGTATTGGTGTATTATAAGAAGCAAAACACAAAACATTTATTTAATCCTTTGAATACCCAGATCCAAGGGTAATTAATGGGTTAAATGAAAGCAGTAAGAAACGGCAATGATTGAGCACTATGCTTCGCCAGAAGATGCACAGAAAGCTATGGGGTTAGATCACTGCTGGACAAAAACCTTCACTGCACTTGGATCCAGAATCAGCCTGCTGGAATGACTCATGGCTGTGTCAATAGGACACACAGTGAAGGATGTGGCTGTAGGCCCCACGTCATAGCATTTATCAGACACCAGGGCCCATTTACAAGCAATATGGCACCCTGGAGCCCAGTATTTGTCAAGCCTTGTTTATAAATACTTTCTTTAAGATGGAGGAACAATACATTTGTATAAAGTGTGTAATATTTTATAAATATGTAATGGATCACATGACATCCATCTGTGCCTAAAAATTATGTCCAGGTTGCTTTAGTTTAGGCACGTTTCCCTACCCTTGCTTTCTTTACATAAGTACATCCATGTATTCTCTTTTCTTACAGTGAATCTGTGATATCCAGAAGGATTTCTCACAATGATATCAAAACACAAAGAACCATTTGTCAAAAAAATTATATTGAAATATGTTTGCGGTTAGTCCTAGAATTTCTGCTTTATCATATAGCTGCTTTGTAATATAATGTGAGTAAGAAGAGGAAATACTTTTGTAAACTTAAAGGGACGTAAAATTCAATCTTTTTATTTCATGATTCAGATGGAGCATACAATGTTAAACAACTTTCCAATTTACTTCTAATATCAAATTGTCTTCATTTTCTAGGTATCCTTTTTGGAAAAGCAGGAAGGTAAGCTCTGGAGTGTGCACCTGTCTGCTCAAGATGGCAACACGTTTTCCTGCCATGTAGTGCTCCAGACATGTGCATGCTATCTAAATATCTCTTCAACAAAGAATAACATGAGCACAAGGCACATTTACACTAGAAGTCAATTGGATTTTTTTTTCTTTTTTTAATTATGTGCTTTGTTTAAATCACAAGAGAAAAAAAAATTGAGTTTCATAAATATGGAGTAAATAAATGTAGAAAGTTTCCTTTGCATAGGCTTCAAGATCTCCCATAATAATTGGAGAGGGTTATAGTGCTAGATTAGCCTTCACACCATGGGCAACCACGTCCCATATAATGCAAAATAGTACTGGTTTGGACATTTGGTCCAGCTAACCTGCTTTCCCTTAATCAATGGGATGTGTATCCCCCTTTTTTGCTGCATCTGGAAAATGACATTTAAAATGTTTCTCTTTCTTTAATTCCTGTTCTAAAAAGACGTCACTGCCCTCCAATAGAGCTGTGGGAGATTCCCTGTTCAGCCAGTGAACTTCTATCCCATGAACCATTTGTGCACTGTTAGTTTCAAACTCAAAATAAGCAGCTTTCATTTAACCTAAATATTTACATGACCAAGTAGAGCTCTTTCATATGCACAATAGAATGTGAAACCTAAACCCTGACCATAAATGCCAATTACTGTCCATCTGCCTCCTAGCCACATCCTGACACAAAACTAGCCAGCCTTTGGCCACCCTAAAACCATCTTGGCCCTAAGACCTCCCACCCCTTGCCCATAGCCTCTTTAGCAAGTAAAAGGAGGATACAAAATATGAAACCCATCAACACTATCATAAAAGCAAACCGCATATAAATAACTTATGATTGTAATTGAACAAGCATTGAACATAGAACACACCATGGGGTAGATGTATCAATGTGCAGGCCGACAGCATACGCTGTCAGCATTTATCATTGCACAAGCATTTCTAATGCCGCTCTCTGCACATTTGTGGCCAATCGGTCACTAGCAGGGGGTGTCAATCAACCCGATCAGCGGTCTTATGACCGCTGCTTCTTAACTTACATTTCAGGCGAGCCGGAAAGTACGGGGGTAGATATCAGCATCCGCTACTTGGTAAATCTACCCCCATGGCTTGTGCTGTTTCTGAGTGTTATAGAAACTATCACCTGTCATTAAAGTCACTGTCACTGAGTAACATCTTGCTCTATAGAAAGATAAGATTTGAGAGATAGTGTACAGCAAGAAAGACAACATTCCAGTAATCAGGTGCACAGCACTAATGTTAATGACCTATAATGAAAAAAGTCAGCCACTAAAGAGCTAAACATTAGTTCCTGCTTGCAATACACAAGTAAAAATGACAAATACCCAAGTTTCATAGTAAGCTTGGTAGCATTTAAAATAAGTCTATATTTCTTTATACAGAGATTATCATCTTTTTAGGGACATAGAACTCAAAAGCATGCAGCTTTTACTCAAAATACAGATATCAAATGTATCTTTAACATAAAACAACAGGATTTTTATATATATATATATATATATATATATACATACATACATACACACACAAACATATATATATATACACATATATACATTAAAATTCAGGGATTACATGTAATATTTAGGAGCAGGACAGGTAATTTAGGTTCTAAATAGAAATTTTATATATAAAAAATTATATATGTCATAGGTAACAAGAAACAAAAACCTCAGTAGCCTAGTTTACAGATTATCTATAAAACTAAACTAGGGTAAAAACACACAATTAAATTTTAGATTTTATTAGAATTTTTTATTTTGATTCTCACATATTTATACCTTATGAAATATTAAATCTAAATGACACTGGAATACCTGGTCACTTGACATTATTACACTTAGCACCCATAAAATACTAGATCGTACTAGTAGGGTTGCCACCTTTAGATCAGGCCAAACCCGAATACACTTTTTCAGAGTACACATGAATACTCTTTTTCAGAGTGCACACTATGGGGTCAATTTATCAAAGGCTTCGCAAGCTTTTCGACCGCCTACGACTGCTGGTTTTCACAAGAGAACCTGCAGTCCGTATTTAACAAGCAGCGGTCATTAGACCGCTGCTTTTCTAACCTTTCGCCACCTTTGAGGTGGCGAATTTCAACCTCCCCAGTCTCGTCCAACCGGGGAGATTGACAGCTCCTGCTGCCCGCGCGTGACTGGCTGTGCACAGGCAGGGGCAGCATTGCACGCGAGCACAAAATAGCGCTCATGTGCAATGCTGAATTCCACCAGATTAATTCAGCCTGCCAGAGGCGAGCTGCAGCGGACAGGGGGGCGTATGTACGCCCCTGTCCACTGCAGAATAATCAATCGACCCCTATGTTTAAAAAGCACATAAACACAAACTTACACATAGATATTCACACTTTAACACATACTCACACACCCATACTCTCTCTTACATGCACTCTTTCTCTCTTACACACACAGAAAGATACACACATAGACACCAACTCTATCACATCACACATTTCTCTCACACACTAACACACATACTCTCACACATACTCTCTCACCAATCTCTGTCTCACGCACAAACACACACACACTCTTTCCTCACACACACAGAAAGAAACTGACAAAAACACAAAGAGACACACAAAGACTCACACACGTAAATACACACAGACACACTCCTGAACAAAGACACACACATGCAAGAGAAAAATAACTGGGGGCATGTGCAGTATGTTGCAAATGCACAATGTCACCCTTTCTGGCTTGTCTGTTTCCTATTAAACTCAGATATTTGCATTTCTGGCTCTGAATTAACTTCAAACCCGGAAAACAAATGGAAATCCAAACTGTCCGGGTCATTCCCGAGCAGGTGGCAAACCTACTAGAGAGCCTTGTTTCAGAAACTAATCAAATCTGTAAAAACCTTTGCATTAAAAAATTAAATATATGAATGATGAAGCAGATGTTCCTTTAAAAAACACAAAGTTGTGCTCAGTATCTTACACAATACTGTGAGTGCAGAGCTAACAGTTATCGGGCATTTGTGACACTCACAGAAGTGCTAGAGATTTAGGATTGAAAGTGAATATGATACTTGTGATTCACCTAAATCAGGAGGGTTCAGTTCACTGGAGGTTTACACCAGACTATGGTACTGGATACCTTGACTTACATTTCTTAATATGCTTAATTGCATAATATGTGTACCTTGGCTTAAATGAGGTTTTAAAATCATGAGGGCACAAGAATTTCATTATTAAGATAGAGCATGAAATTGTAATCAATTTTCCAATTTACTTCCATTATCTAATGTGCTTTGTTCTCTTGGTATTCTTTGTTGAAGATCATACCTAGGTAGGCTAAGAAGCAGCAATGCACTACTGGGAACTAGCCGCTGATTGGTGGCTGCACATATATCACATTTGTCATTGTCTCACTTTCAGCTAGCTCCCAGCAAGGCATAGCTGCTCCTTTAATAAAGGATACTAAGAGGATGATATTAGAAGCAAATTAGAAAGTTGTTTAAAAGTATGTGTGGTAGCTGAATCACATAAGAACATTTTTGGATTTCCTACCCCTTTAATAAAATCAGCTAAACCCATAGCCTTCTTTTATTAAATAAACATTGACTGCTAACAAGATATATTGCTCTAACTTATGATATAAGTATTCACCTAACACTCCACAGGGCCCTTGTGATACAATATTATCATGGGGGTTAAATGCAGTTTTATTTATAAGACTTAGAAAGAGGCATCATAGAAAATATGTTTACATACAATATGAAGTCAAGAACAACCTTGATTACATACAAACTATTTTCAGCAAAGGAGTTACAGTTCAGTTGCTGAGGTTATGTGAAAAACAAGTGAGCAGGCATCAAGTTAGAAGGTCACCAGCGCTTTTTCACCTCTTCAAATGTCCGAGGAAGATAAAAGCAATGTTTTTTAAATAAAAGATATGCCTTTTGTGGGAGACACCACCTAAAAGCCAAAATACACTGTGATAGAACCATAAATCATATTTGTGATGATACCGGAATGTAGTAGAAGATGCAAAAAATAAAGGTTTACAATAAAAATGTTAGGGTTTAAAATAGTTAAAGGGACACTCAAGTCATAATTAAACTTTCATGATTCAGATAGCGCAGAAATTTTAAACAACTTTCAAATTTACTTCCATTAACAAATTTAGCACAGTCTTTTTATATTTACACTTTTTGAGTCACCGGCTCCTACGGAGCATGTGCAAGAATTCACAGAATATACGTATATTTGTGATTGGCTGATGTCACATGGTACAGGAGGAGTGGAAATAGACAAAAAAAATCTACTACTCATTTAAAGTTATGCAAATCTACTGTATTTAATGGTCCTTTAAATGGTTAAAACCAGAACGGATAATTATCACTTTTGGTAAATAGCACAGAATTCACAACATTCCAGAACATAATGCTTTGTCATCTGATGCTAATCAGCTCTATGGTAATTTACTAAATGCAGGATCTACAAACAGTGTCATCTTCAGTCTACAAAAGCTCTCTTGCAAACGCAACCCCCTGACAAGCAATAACACTGAGCTCTGATTAACGCAAACATTAAAATATATATATATATATACTATTCAGTGTGAATTTGCTATTGATAATACAGTTTGTATAGAATGTATTATTGTCAAAGCTATATTCACATCAGACAAAAGTGTATTTTATCATTAATATGTGATGCATCAAGTTGTAGGATTGTGAAGGGTCCAAAAGTGGCCCTCATTCTCAGCGAGAAGGCGTGTTATGTTGTACTGTATGATGTGATTACCATTCAATGTGACTACTGTTGTTGTTTGAATTTATGTATCAGTGTTTCACATTGACGGATGTTCTTTTATTTTCTGTACTGCTTGGTGAACCTTAACAAAAATTATTAAAAAAAAATAAAAACAATATGTGATGCATCATTATAATAATGCACTTAAAAAAGAGCACTCTCTGGGTCTTCAAAAGAAGGATTCTCTTTAACACGCCTGGTCCCGTAAAGGGACATTAAACTAAAATGTTAAATAATTTTTTTTTTTTTAAACTAATTAGGGAGCACTTCCCCTCAATTCTGTAGGTAAAGGAACACGTGCTAGCAGTTACAATTTGTATAAATTAGGAGTTAAAAAGAGAATACTATATATTATACTAATATAATTTATAGACATCAAAAAATGACCACACTGCACTCAGAAATCCCTTTAAAAAATTCCAGATCATTTATTGACCCATATCCTCCACACAACACATAAATTAATACAAATATTTAAAAACCTACAATTCTTGACAGCAAAAATAAAGCTTTATAACCTAAACTTGTATGTACATATGAAACAAAGCTGTTCCAGGGGCTCTTAGTGCATCCGCACGCACTCTTTAAAACGCGTTGATATTTAAGCAACAAGCTATAGCGCTGCGGAATCTGTTGGCACTCTACAAATAACCCATAAGTCCTCAGATTCCGCTTCCAAATACAACATATGGAGCACTTAGTGATAAATCACGCTTAGTGATAAATATACTTCCACAGTTACTTTCATAGTTATGCGTACGCCCAGTAAGTGAGCCCAGTAAAGGGGAGGGGTGAAACGCGTCATGCTTGTCGTCTGTGGAAGCAGCATTTAACGTTTAGCGTTACAGATTTTTGCTATGGAGTCTGCAAATAGCAGCGGACCCAAGCAACTTTAAAAAGAAGGCAATACCTTACCGGAGGAGACCGCATGTGGGGAAGTATTACAAAGCGACCTACTTCATAACTGGTAATACGGGGATTGCTACACTGGGATATCATGGATTTGTTTGGGAAGTTACCGTATTGAAAAGCCTAAAACAGCAATCTGCATAACTGTAAAAGTAACTGTGGAAGTATTTTTACAAAGGAAGGAGCGCAAGTGCTCCATATGTTGTCTTTTGGAAGTGGACATGGAGTCTCACACTGAGGACTGCTGGCCAGCTTATATCTTCTTGTTTCCATATCAGTGTAGTTTGAAGGAAGCAAGCGGATGCACTAAGAGCCCCTGAAACAGCTGTGATTCATATGTACATACAAGTTTAGGTTATAGGCTTTATATTGTGGGTTTTTGATTATTTGTATTCATTTATGTGTCATGTGGTGTGGAGGATATGGGAGTAAATAATTGATTTGGCCTTTTTTCAAGAGATTTCTGAGTGCAGTGGGGTCATTCTTTGACTTCTATAATTTATTAAAATGTTAAATTTCCATGAAATGTCTATGCTAAGAAAAGAAAAAAAAACAATAAACTTTGATTAGCCATTTAAAATATTTTACCTTCTTTTCCTGTAAATTAAAGGGACACTTAAGTCAAAATAAACATTTATGATTCAGATAGAACATGCAGTTTTAAGACACTTTCCAATTCACTTCCATTATCAAATTTTTCAGTCTTTTTATACAACACAATAATAGGTTTAATTGTAATGTGTACATTTTTTAAAGTGATCAGTGCCTGATCCTATACTATAAAAGGCCAAGTGTGTTTGTCCGAAGCTGTCATGCGCAGTAGAGACAGCACGCGGACAAACACACTGGCCTAAGTCCCTACCTGTTCTGCCGACTGCGCCGAGCAGAAGTGGGCGTGGCCGATCGTGAAGGGGTGGGGCCTAACACGAAGCCCGTGAAGGGGGCGGAGCCTAGCGTGAAGGCCCGTGGAGAGAGCTCAAACAGCTCAAGAGAGGGTGGAGGGATGTGGGGAGATGTGGGGAGAGGGGGGAGATGTGGAGAGATGTGGGAGATGTGGAGTGAGGGGGGAGATGTGGAGAGAGGGGAGAGATGTGGGGAGATGTGGAGAGAGGGGGGAGATGTGGAGAGAGGGGAGAGATGTGGGGAGATGTGGAGAGAGGGGGGAGATGTGGAGAGAGGGGGGAGATGTGGAGAGAGGGGGGAGATGTGGAGAGAGGGGGGAGATGTGGAGAGAGGGGGGAGATGTGGAGAGAGGGGGGAGATGTGGGGAGAGGGGGGAGATGTGGAGTGAGGGGGGAGATGTGGTGAGAGGGGGGAGATGTGGAGATAGGGGGGAGATGTGGAGAGAGGGGGGAGATGTGGAGAGAGGGGGGAGATGTGGGGAGAGGGGAGAGATGTGGGGAGAGGGGGGAGATGTGGGGAGAGGGGGGAGATGTGGAGTGAGGGGGGAGATGTGGAGTGAGGGGGGAGATGTGGAGAGAGGGGGGAGATGTGGAGAGAGGGGGGAGATGTGGAGAGAGGGGGGAGATGTGGAGAGAGGGGGGAGATGTGGAGTGAGGGGGGAGATGTGGAGTGAGGGGGGAGATGTGGAGAGAGGGGAGCGATGTGGGGAGATGTGGAGAGAGGGGGGAGATGTGGAGAGAGGGGGGAGATGGGGAGAGATGTGGGGAGAGGGGGGAGATGTGGAGAGAGGGGGGGAGATGTGGGGAGAGAGAGAGGGGGGAGAGAGAGGGGGAGAGAGAGGGGGGAAAGAGAGAGGGGGAGAGGGAGAGAGAGAGACAGAGAGAGAGGGGGGAGAGGGAGAGAGAAAGAGAGGAGAGAGAGAATGAGAGAGAGAGAGGGAGAGAGAGAGAGGGGGGAGAGAGAGAGGGGGGGGGAGAGGGAGAGAGAGAGGGGGGGAGGGGAGAGAGAGAGGGGAGAGAGAGAGGAGAGACACAGAGAGAGGGGAGAGAGAGAGAGGGGGGAGAGAGGGGGGGGAGAGATAGAGGGGCAAGAGAGAGAGAGAGGAGAGACAGAGGGGGGAGAGAGAGAGGAGAGAGAGAGAGAGGGGGGAGAAAGAGAGAGAGGGGAGAGAGAGGGGGGGGGGAGAGAGAGGGGGAGAGAGAGAGGGGGGGGAGAGAGAGAGGGGAGAGAGGGAGGGAGAGAGGGGAGGGAGAGAGGGAGGGAGAGAGGGGAGGGAGAGAGGGGAGGGAGAGAGGGGAGAGAGAGAGAGAGAGAGAGAGGTGAGAGAGAGGGGAGAGAGAGAGGGGGGGGGAGAGAGAGAGGGGGGAGAGAGAGAGATAGAGGGGAGAGAGATAGAGGGGAGAGAGAGAGACAGAGAGAGGGGAGAGAGAGAGATAGAGGGGAGAGAGATAGAGGGGAGAGAGAGAGACAGAGAGAGGGGAGAGAGAAAAAGAGAGGCGAGAGAGAGAGGAGGCGCGAGAGAGAGGGGGGAGAGAGAGAGAGAGAGATAGAGGGGAGAGAGAGAGGGGTGAGATAGAGAGAGGGGAGAGAGAGAGGGGAGAGAGAGAGAAAGGGGGGAGAGAGAGAAAGAGAGAGAGGGGGGAGAGAGAGAGGGGAGCGAGAGAGAGAGGGGAGCGAGAGAGAGGGGGAGATGGAGAGAGAGAGGGGGAGAGAGCGCAAAAGAGAGGGGGAGAGAGAGAAAGCAAAAGAGAGTGGGAGGGAGAGAACGCCAGGGGTGGGACCACTGTAATGCAAAAAATGGCCCGTGTGACCGGGCCTTAGGACTAGTCTATAATATGCTGATATAAAAAGAATATTTAGGCCTCTATTGAAAAAAACAAATGCTGTGTGTTTTCAATAAGGTATTTTGATTTTTGATACATATTCAAAAAGAAATGCAGACAAAATACACTGCCAATATTTGTGCACATTGCAGTGAGTTTTCAAATACGGTACTACTTGAAAAAAACAAGTGTAAAAATTGGGGGGTTTATTTTCTGTGTTTTTCTTTAAGTTTTTTTTTTCGTTTGTTTTTTAGCGAGGTTTTTTCTAATTTTCGGTCTTGTGTGTGCCTAGAGACAAAGAAAGATGAAATTGAATTGAACTAAAAATAAAATAATGTATTATGCATAAACATGTACTGTTTCTGCACTGCTGTCTGGCTCTATTTCCTCCATTGCGAACAATGGTGCTCGCTAGCAAGTAGGTGGCGAAGATTTGAGAATCTATGTGTGGTTGTATTCTTGCTTACTGTTTGAATAACATTCAAAGCCAATATGGCTGCCTGAAGCCGGAAATATTGCAGATAAGTTTAGAAGAAAAGGGGAGGCGCAGAGGGTGTCTAGCCTCTTTCCTAGTAAGCTCCTCAATAGCTTAAAACATAGAACAATAAAATGCAATTACAAGTGAAAAGGGCGCTTTTCAGCAAACTCTTAAAATATTTAATATAAGTAATTAATAAAAATGAATAGCAGTAGCATATGGCATATACTTAAAGTGAATCAGGGACATAACTTGGGGCGAACATTGCAATTTGTCTAACCTGTACACAAATATCTCTCATCCCCTGGGAATAGAATCCATTAAACACTACTTGGGAAAAGATAAGAAATTAGGTCCATTACAAAATCAATTTATAGTGGATAAAGTGGAGTTTATACTCAAGCATAATTATTTCTCTTTTAATGTGTGTATAGTACAATAGAAAGGGCCTGCACTCCAATCCTCAATTTTGAGAGACCAACCACCAGGGTGCTTATCAGGTTACCTTATCTGCCTGATGCACGAGTGAATCCATTTGAAAAAGGTGCCAGTCAGGTACCGAAACATCATGGGACTTTTTATCTTTTGATATGCTTCAATAAAAGCTAAGTTTTATACAGAATATCCAGTGAGTGCTGTCTTTCTATGCAAGACTATATATATATATATATATATATATATATATATATATTTGTTTACACCAAATAATTTATTTATTTGTGAAGCTGTTTGTAACACAAACCCCCTTTCTTGTTTGTCAAGGTCACATTGCAAACGATTGTGACATGCTAAAAGAACTAAACTGGCTGTCGCTGGAATCCAGACATACCCTCCATCTTTCTTGCCTTGTGTGCTCTCCCCAGCTATTCCCACCTCCTATAACCTCCAATCCAGTACCAGTACATTGTTTAGTTTGCCTCAATACAAAAAGAAAGCAGCTCGATACTAATTTTCCTACAGAGCACCACAATTATGGAACGACCTCCCGCACACTTTCAAACCTTCCCCAAGCCTAATATAATTTAAGAGATCCCTCTCTACATATCTCAAAACAGAATGCACCTGTCATGGTTGATTATATATTTCCTACCTGTTCTATGTTAAATTTTTTGCATATATTGGGTATTATTGTTTTTGTATTTTATTGTACCCTATTGTATCAATGCAATGTTTTGTGGACTCTGAACATACTTGAAAACGAGTGAAATCTCAATGTATCCTTCCTGGTAAAATATTTTATAAATAAATAAATTGTCCCAATTCATCAAAGGAATTGTTTTCAAAATAATCTTAGAATAACGCTCTCAAGTTTGAATGCCCATATATGGATTTCCTGCCAAAATGGTTTGAAATAAAGTTACAGACCCCCTGTGAACAACAGTCGCTCGGTCTAGAGCTAATCTTTTGAAGCCCAAGTGTATGCACAGAAAGACAGGTTTTCAGGAGAGGTAACCACTTCTTAAAATTATACTAACTTTCTTTTTCCATAATTGCAAATACCTTTCATATTTATGAGGTGAACAGATGTATCTGAAAAAGCTGAAACTTCCAAATTGGTTATTGGTAATGTATGGCAGTGAATATAATTTAATATTTTAAAATACATTCATTGTTGCTACCGTTTATTTGAAGCTGGTGATTTAAAGGGATATTTGGTATTTTAAATTTATATTCATAGCCCTGCCCTCTCTGGTGTTTATTAAGTACTTGTAGCTATTGTGATATATTTAAAAATTTGTTTTATTCTGGCTAAATAAGAGGTTATTTCAGCTCAGATTAATTGGCATATAAATTAACTGTTGCATTAACAATATACAATTTCTGGTGGTTTAATTAGAATTATATAGAACCATTTGTGGTATTGTAATAAGCGTGTATAATTGATTCATAGTCTAGTTTCTACACAAATATAATCCAAGGTGTCTATAAAGCTAACTAATCAAGAACCAAGGAATAAATATTGATTTCAATAAATATATTGTTACGTATATACATTTCATTGGTTGGCAACTGCTAAGATAAGTTCTCCAACATGTTACTGGAGATTACTGCTGATATAATAATAAATAATTATGTAACCAAGCATATACTAACAATATAAATGGCTGGCCCTATACACAGTACTATATCTTGATAAAGCCCTACAAAACAGGCAAAACGCGTTGAGGAATGAGGGGTGCCACTGTGACATTTAGCCAATGCGGCTCTGCTTCTAAAGACCAGTAAAACCCGGTAAGGAGAATATTGGGACAGTGCAATATTGGAACTGTGCAATTACGCTGATACAGGGTTTTAAGTTTTTGGCAAATTAAGTTGTATTGTCTAAAAAATCTTTGACAAAGACTTGTCTGGATAAGGTGGCTTTTAACTTTTCCATTTAGAACGGTTCTAACTTTTAAGCTAGCGAACATAAGGGAAACGTCCCTGATTCACTTTAAGTATATGTCTTATGCTGCTGCTATTCATTTTTATGAATTACTTTTATTAAATATTTTAACAGTTTGCAAATTGTATGCATTATTGTGATTTACTAATATCTCTTTAAATTTGAAGTGTCTGCTGCAAAGCGCCCTTTTCACTTGTAATTGCCTGAAATATTGCGGCCATGTATATTTTCCACATCAGCTGAAGAGCTGCGTAAAGAGGAACTTCAATTGCAGAATGAACATTTTGCAGAAGAAATGCATATTTTTATTTCCATTAGAAAATGTGCAATTACAACCTATGTAACTCTCCAATTAATGAGGGCTCTGGTCAGTTGCATTAACTTAAACGTAAAACTAATCTGTGGAGGGAAAAACATCCTTAAAAGGGACAGTCTAGTCAAAATTAAACTTTAATGATTCAGATAGGACATGCAATTGTAAACAACTTTCCAATTTACTTTTATCATCAAATTTGCTTTGTTCCCTTGGTGGTATTTTTGAAAAACTAAACCTATTTATCCTCAAACTGATTTCTAAACCGTTGAAAACCACCTCCTAGCTCAGAGTATTTTGAAAGATTTTCACAGTTAGACAGTACTAGTTAAAGGGCCATAATACCCAAATGTTTAAACACTTGAAAGTGATGCAGTATAGCTGTAAAAAGCTGACTAGAAAATATCACCTGAACATCTCTATGTAAAAAAGAAAGATATTTTACCTCAAAAGTTCCTCAGTAGCCACCTCCCATTGTAAAGGATTTTTAAGCAGCATATTAGTATGTCTGTCCTGGGACAGCTAAGGGGATGAGCTTCGTGCACTCTCATATTATTTCCCTATTCAGGTTAAAGGAAGCTTACTATGAAATCCCATGAGAGTTAAGTCAAATCTCATGAGATCACAGTAAGAGAGTTCATGACCTCAGCACTGCTGATGCCGATTGGCTGCTGTTCATTTCTTCATTTTTATTTTTTTTACCTGCAGCTGGGAGCAGTTGAATATAACATTTTACACAGAACTTACTCTACTGAGCTGAGGAGATTGTGAGGTAAAATATCTTCATTTTTTACATAGAGATGTTCAGGTGATATTTTCCTGTCAGCTTTTTACAGTTATACTGCATCAGTTTCAAGTGATTTAGCATATGAGTATTATGTCCCTTTAATGTGGGTCATATATATAACATTGTGCTCACTCCCGTGAAGTTATTTAGGAGTCTGTACTCGTTGGCTAAACTGCATGTCTGTCAACAGCATTGAGATATGGGGGCAGTCTGCAGAGGCTTAGATACAAGGTAATCACAGAGGTAGAAAGTAAATTAATATAAATGTGTTGGTTATGCAAAACTGGGGAATGGGTAATAAAAGGATTATCTATCTTTTTAAACAATAACAATTCTGGTGTAGACTGTCCCTTTAAAAGGGGCACAATAATAAAACTTTCAAGATTTAAAAAAAAACTTTAAAATGTACTTATATTATCCAAATTGCTTCATTCTCTTGGTATCCTTTGTTGAAGAATAAACCTAAATAGGCCATAGAAAGCTAAAGACATGGAGAGTTACATAGGTTGTAATTGAAATTACGCATTTTCAAATTGAAATAAAAATATGCATTTCTTCAGCAAAATGTTCATTCTACAATTGAAGTTCCTCTTTACACAACTGTGTCCCTAAGGCTCAGATGTGCATAAACATTCATTTCCTGTTAGCTTGAACATTGACAATGCAAAACTATTTTTTTTTTTTAAAAAAAACTTCCCATGTGTCATGAGATGCAGGACATATGCAGGACACAGCAATGATGGTACAACTCTATTTTATTACAGAGCATAGCAATACACATCCAGACAGGTTGATTGTACTAAACTAACTGCGACACAGACACCGGACCTAAGCCCCGCCCACATGCTAGTGACATCACATCCTGCTATCATCACATCTTCCCCTTTTTCAAAGGCAAAGCATACATTCGCATATATTAAATAACAAGGTACACCAACAGGGTATACAACAACGTTTTGTTTTAGAACATTATAAAAACAGATAGATTAGAAAACATGAACAAATAAATTACATCCTGACTTGGACATCGGGGTAGACTACCCTAGTCCACAGTGACCATGGGATTATTCTGCCCATACTTCCGGTCACTGTTCTAGCTAAAGTCAGTCCCTGTATCGGGCCGGAAGCCTCACCACTCTTCCGCTTGATGTAACTTTGCATGAACTGTCCTCTGATACAGAAGATGGTGAACAAGAGTCTGCTGGAGGCAAAGATATATCCCCGCTATGATCTTGCTGGGGGGAAGGCACCTCCCTTAGAACAGGGGATCCCACCGGCGGTGGTACTGAGGTATCCGGTTCCAGACTCTCAGGTACAGGCTGAAGATGTCTTCGGTTACGGCGTGTAACCGTCCCTCCCTCTGTAAGGACTGTGTAAGACCTTGGTTCTGGAGAGCGGCCCACTACCGTAGCAGGCGTCTTCCATTTCTTCTCATCATCCAGTTTAATTCTGACACTTTGGCCCGCTTTCAGTTCCTGTAAAGGCCTGACAGAATGTCTCCTGTCGTAGAAGAAACGATAACCCTTTTTGGCCTCTTCATCCCTCCTAAGGACTTCGTCCCGAGGAACAGGGCCAGGCGGCTTGAAGACACCCACTGAGGGTAAAGTGGTGCGAATCTGGCGTCCTAGCATCAGCTGTGCCGGGCTAAACCCGGTGGCTTGAATGGGCGTCGCCCTGTATGACAAGAGGGCTAGGTACGGTTCAGATTGCTTTAGAATGAATTTTGTTGTTTGAACTGCCCTTTCAGCCATTCCGTTGGCCTGCGGATAATGTGGACTTGACGTGGAATGTACAAAATCATATTCCCTGCTGAAAGCACTGAACTCTGTAGAAGCGAACTGCATGCCATTATCACTCACCAGCTCCATTGGAATGCCCCAGCGGGCGAACAAGCTCTTCAGGCGAATGATAACGGCCTGACTTGTGATATCATTCAGGGGTGCTATTTCCAAATACCTGGAATAGTAGTCGATAACAACAAGAAACTTTTTCCCGTGCAGTTCGCACAAATCAGCAGCTATTTTCTGCCACGGCCCCGCAGGCAGCGGAGTAGACATTAAGGGCTCCCTTCTCTGAGTAGGCCGGCGTTCCCGGCAAAAGGCACATTTAGACACGTGATTTGCAATGTCGGAGCTGATCCCAGGCCACCACACAGCTGTAGCTGCTCTTTCTCTGCACTTTGTGATGCCTAAGTGCCCATCGTGTATCCTGTTCAACATCTCCTTCCTCATGCTGACAGGAATTACAATACGGTCTTGGAACAGCACCAACCCCTCCAGCTCCGTGAGCTGCGACCTCTCTGGCTGGTAAGCATTTAAAGACATCCAGGCTGCCCGGCTCTCGGGCCAGCCATCTCTTATGTACCTTATAACTTCTTGCAGATCTGTGTCCAAATATGTCTCTTTCTTTATCTCTTCCAGTTTCCTTGAAGAAATGGACTTAGAGGCCAGAACTGAATCAACATACACTTTTACATCCGACTCTGTGGAGGATTCTTCAGCAGCAGCCAGCGGGAGCCTGGACAGTGTATCTGCCACAACCAGCTGCTTCCCCGGCACATGCACTGCCTGAACATTGAACCTGAGTAGTCTCATTAAAAGTCTCTGGCATCTCAAGGGTGTTTTGTCGATGTCATAAGAATTGATAAGAGGGACTAGCGGTTTGTGGTCAGTTTCCAGACTAAATTTCTCCAAACCCACTAGATAACGCTGAAAGCGCTCACAGGCCCAAACTGCAGCCAGGCACTCTTTCTCAATTTGAGCGTATTTTGACTCCGCAGCCGTCAGTGTGCGGGAACAGTAGGCGATGGGCTGTAGTTTGTTGTCATTCAGCTGCAGGAGTGCAGCCCCCAACCCATAACTGCTTGCATCAGCACTAACCACAGTCTTTTTTGAAGGGTCGTAGAACCCCAGCACTGGGGCAGACCCCAGCAGGGACTTAGCATGCAGGAACGCTTTTTCTTGTGAGGGTCCCCAGACCCAGGCAACATCTTTCTTAAGCAACTCTGTGATAGGGTGCAAAACTGTAGATAAATCTGGAAGAAACTTGCCCACGTAATTTACAAGGCCCAATATCTGTCTCAGCTCATGTACATCAGAAGGGCTTTTCATCTGTTCGATAGCCCGAATTTTCTCGGGGTCCGGCTTGATGCCATCCCCGTTGATGATATGCCCAAAGTAGCATAATTCAGTTTTCCTAAAATGACATTTTTCTTTATTCAGCTTCAGCCCAGACTCTTTGATAGCCTGCAGCACACAACTCAAACGCTGATCATGCTCCTCCACTGTAGACCCATACACTAGAATGTCGTCCATGACGACTGCTGTGCCCACGTGGCCACTCAGGAGAGAACTCATTTCCCTCTGAAAGATCTCAGGAGCGGAGGATATCCCAAAGGGAAGTCTGCAGAAACAGAACCGACCTACCGGAGTGATAAAGGTAGTCAGTTTGCGGCACTTTGGATCCAGGGGGATCTGCCAAAAGCCGCTAGAAGCGTCTAATGTGGAAAAGAACTTCGCCCCAGCCAACTTCGGGGCTATATCTTCCAGTGTCGGCAGCACAAATCTCTCCCTCTTCACTGCCTCATTCAACCTTTTCAGGTCCACACAGATGCACACCTTTCCGTTTTTCTTTGCAACTGGAACAATGGGGGCACACCAATCAGTTGCTTCAACAACCTCTTCAATAACCCCCATAGACTTCATGCGCATGAGCTCTTTCTCCACTTGAGGCATGAGCGGGAACGGAATTCTACGAGGAGTAGAAATACTGTACGGGACTGCGTCACTTTTAAGTGCTATACGGACAGGTTTGCAGCTCAGTAGGCCCAACTCGCCAAACATATCTTCAGAGATCTCATTCACTCTGGCCACGAGGCCCAAGTCACAGGCTGCTTTTCTGCTCAATAAACTGTTAACACACTGACCTCGGATCACATGCACCCACATGGTGAACTTCCTTTGTTTGTACTCACAGCTGGCAAGAAATTTCCCCACACAATCAATGCGGCCCCCAGGACTATGAACATTTGTAGTAACCTTCGCCAGCTGGGGCTGTCGAGGCAGTTTCATAAATTCAGCAAAAGACATTACAGTGATATCAGCTCCTGTGTCAATCTTAAAATCAACATTGGCTCCCATTACAGTAAAGGTAACTTTCCAATCTTCCTCTGAGCTTGTCCGTTCCACAACAGACCCCACAAAAGACACTTCCTGACCCTCCTGGTCACTGTCCACCTGCATCTCCTTAATGTATTCAGTTTTACACACCACTTCAAAATGGCCTATTCTGTTACATTTTCTGCATCTTTTATCTCTGGCCGGGCATATAGCACTCTGATCATGAGCCCGGTAGCACCGTGTGCATCGGCCATGTTGCGCCCATCCACTTCTAGGCCTTTCCAGTACTTTAGATCTACCGCTCACACTGTGCCTTTCACTAGTAATTTTCCTAGACTGTTGCACTTCATCCACAATACTCTCAGACCTCAGATCAGCACTTTGCTTTTTCACCAGTTCACTCTGGCGGGCCATCCTAATAGCCCCGTCTAACGTTAAATCAGGCTCTAACTGCAGCTTCAGGGAGACTTCAGCATCTGCAATTCCAATAACTATTCTGTCTCTGATTTGCTCTTCTTTAGCAACACCAAACTCACAGAATTCAGCTAATTCATACAGGCTGCGCACAAATGACTCCACAGATTCTCCCACACGCTGATTACGTTTGTGAAAACAAGCTCTCTCATGAATCACATTTCTTTTGGGCACAAAGTGGGCACTGAGTTTATCCATAACTATATCAAAGTTAACTTCGTCCCCTTCTTGGAAAGTAAAAGCATTGAACACTGGCTCTACATCTTTCCCCATAGAATATAAAAGAGAATTAACTTGTACTTCACCACTCTCCTTGTTCAGTTTGGATGCAATCCTGAAGCGCTGAAACCGCTGACGCCATGTGGGCCAAGCTGCAGGCTGAGAAAAGTCAAAAAGGCTCAGGTGGGGTAAACTTTGACATCGTCATGAGATGCAGGACATATGCAGGACACAGCAATGATGGTACAACTCTATTTTATTACAGAGCATAGCAATACACATCCAGACAGGTTGATTGTACTAAACTAACTGCGACACAGACACCGGACCTAAGCCCCGCCCACATGCTAGTGACATCACATCCTGCTATCATCACACCATGCCTTTCAGATTTCTTTCATTATTAAGCTCCTCTTAACCAAATTTTATTTCTGTAATGGAAGTGATGCATTACATTTTAATATCTCTAAATTTTATTACAAATTAATCAGGGGTTTAAAACAAAGTGACCTGACAGAATCAAACTAGAACAGGATACACGAAGATGGAGCACTACAGGAATGAATGCATTATCTAGAAGAATGTAGTTTCATTATGTATCCTTGGCTCTTGGAAAAATGACTTGTTCACTCAATCAATTTTATTTCTCAGAGAGCACATTAGCAGCCCATTTGTAGCAGACTGGCCATTCTATATCTATATTATTAGAACATTACTTTCTCCAGTCCTTTTTTACAATATTTATATACTTATACGAATTCAAGATATCCTTTTTAACTCCTATTAGGTTAAAAAAATAATAGAGATTGTGTTTATTTTCTTTACAATGCAGTAACACTTGCTCTGAATTTCAAATAAGCAGTAGATATTTATCCAGACAACTTTATTTTCCCCCCATTTGATGGCCCCGTGTATCATGTGACAGCCATCGGCCAACCACAGACTAGTATATGTATACACTGAACTTGTGCACATGCTCAGTAGGAGCTGGCTGCCTAGAAAGTGTGCATATAAAAAGATTGCACAAAATTTGAAAATGGAAGTAAATTGTGAAGTCTCTTAAAACTGCATGCTCTTTCAGAATCATGAAAGTTTCATTTGGAATGAAGTGTCCCTGAGTGCTAATGACGGCTCTGAACCGTCACAGTTTCCCACTCTGGTGCCAATGACAGGCATCTCCGTGGCTTCCCGTTTTGAATGGTGACGTCCCGCGCAATAACTTGATGATGTCACCGCGCAACTTTATTTATACATAACAATGTTAAGTATAGGAGCAGGGGGCTTGCTGCTTAGAAGCCTGTATCTCAGCTACAGACCCCCAAGACCCACCATTGGAAAGGTAATCGCCTAACCTTTCCAACAATGTAAGTCTTGGGGATCTGAAAAAAAAAAAAAAAAGTTAAAAAAAATTGTTTAAAAAAAATAAAACTTTAAAAAATCTTAGCACCCTGGTGGGAAAGTGCTTAGCAGTCAAAGGGTTGAGCATAACTTAGCCATGTGTGTTTTGTTTTATTTGTATTAAACCCCTTGCTTTGAAATAGACAGCAAAAAGATGTTTGAGCATATACACATTATGTTATTCAAGGGGAAAAAAATAACCTTTAACCCCTTCGCTACCAGGACTTTCAGAGGACTTGCCCAAAATACCAGAGACATTTTAGCATTTTTGCTATCACTCCATTCAAACTAAAATAGAGCCTTGTTTTTTTATTTGTTTTCATTTACCTGTCAAAACTATATATATATATATATATATATTTTAAGTAGACAACTGAAGGTATTGATCTAGGACTATTCTGCCACCTTTTCACTGCCAATCCCAATCATATTAAAAACAAAAAAAAAAATATTTTTCACAAACTTTAGGGTTCTCACTGAAATTATTTACCGCTTGTGAAATCATGGTGCAAATTATTGTAAAAGCTTCTCTAGGATCCCCTTTTGTTCAGAAACAGCAGACAAACGCTATTTTGCTTCTTGGTAAATAGAATGCAGCCAATTTCAGCTGTGCACCACACTTTTTTTTTATTCCCGGAAGTGAAAGGGTTAATCAGGAGGCTTGTAAGGTTAATTTTAGATTTCATGTAGAGATTACCCTCCCATCTGACACATCCCATCCCCTGATCCCTACCTGATCCCTCCCAAACAGCTCTCTTCCCCCCTCAACCCCCACTGGTCACCACCATCTTGGGTACAGGCAGACAGTCTGCCAGTATGCAATTTAGTTGTTTTTTTCTCCATCCATCCATCCATCCCTCCTTCTCCTTTTATCTTTTTTTTCCAGCAGTGTAGGGCAAGGCGGGTGGCATTTTGAAATAGCCGGGTGGGGGCAGTGTAATATTTTATAATATTATAGTATTTTCAGCTATCCAAAGCACAAATTAATGGCATAATTTAAGACAAATGTATTTAATGATAATGTGTGCAATCAAAATTAACATTTTTAATACTAGCTTATTTTAGCTTTGGGTGGTCAGTAAAATCAGCCGGGTGGTGCACCCGCTAAAAAAGTTGCTGGGGAGACACAGAGTACCTTATTATTTTTTCTAAAGTTCACACATTAATATCCACTTAAAGCAGCCAAGGCATTAAAAGGACATTATAATAAAAATGTAATTGATTGATATCTGCCCCTAATGTAAACTAAATTAAATCTGCCCCATTATCGGTCAAAGCAAATGAAACAAATTACAAAGAAGCGATATCCGTGAATTGCAAAGCACAATTCATTCCTCACTCTGCCTTTTATTAAATTGTAACGGTGCACCAAACAGCCACTATATGCATTTACTCAGCATTCAGCACACCCTACGTACTAACTAATAGTTGCTTAACCCGTTATTTCGGGGCAGTTACTTCAATTCTTGAGTTGCATTACTAAAATATCTCATTTTAATGTCCCTGTAAGGCTTGAGATTTCATAACACAATTAAATAATGAGACTTTTCTGTAGTATTGCAATACATTTACAGGCATACCTCGGAGATATTGCGGGTTCGGTTCCAGACCACCGCAATAAATTGAATATAGCAATAAAGTGAGTCACACTAATTTTTTGGTTTCCCAGTGCATATAAAAGTTATATTTATACTGTAGTCTATATTGTTGGAAAATGGCACAGATAGACTTGCTCGACACAGGGTTCCACAAACCTTTTAATTTGTAAAAAAGATCAATATCTACGAAGCGCAATAAAACGCCTGTATATACTTGTCAAGAGTGGCAGCTCTCTGAATGTATAAACACCTTGTTTGCTGCAACTGTCAATCCGGATACTGGTGTAGACAAGACTCTTCACTATCATTTTGTTTTGTTAGTAAAATTTGCATTGCTTTGAAGAATCGTATCACCTCTGAGTTCATTTAGGGACAGATATTAGCAGGGTTAGGCTTGTGAAGTCTGCAGCGTGCATTTCAAATACTAAGATATGGAAAACTAACTTTTCAGAATTAAATTACTCTTACTATTATAATCTCCAAATGTTTCATGTCCCTTTAAGGGAATATTGAAGTTATGCATTAATTATAAACACATTACTTCCAATTCACAAGAGTAATGCAGTACAAGGAAGTATTTAAAATATACATGTTTTGTTCATGCATAAATTAAACATTCCCTACTTCTGCAGATTCCACCAAACTCACAGTGAAAAAAGGGATATGGATGCTACAGCTAATGATAAGACACAGAACCCAGCCATTATTCTCTAGATAGCGTGCCCCTGAGTGGTTATTGCCTAATTACAGAATAACTTCACCAAAAAATGTATATATGCATAAAATTATACCTGTCCTCACCTTTTTTTAAAAAAATCAGCAATTTATATATCTTTAGTCTCATTTGTTTGAGTAAGCAGTGTTTAGTTAACGTTAGAGAATTCTTAATATATATTTTCATACAAATTGCTGCCACACATTTATGGGTTTTGAGATATACTGTATATATATTATATTATATATATATATATATATTATATATACAAACACACATACAGAAAGAAAAGCACAATTACAGGATCAGGCAGACACTTCAGGAAAGGTTGTCTCTGTGAAAAGCATTATTGGACTAAAAGAATCTGCACCCAGGTGGTAAATCGCCATAGATCACTGTTTTTCAAAGCCGTCCTCAGGTCTCCCTAACAGGCCAGATTTTCAAGATTAACTTGGGCCAGAGCAGGCAAAATAACTGCGATGTTGTTACAAACAGCTAATTATTTCACCTGTGCTCTAGTTCAGATGCCCTCAAACTCTGTGTGTGTGTATATGTGTGTGTGTGTGTGTGTATATATGTGTAGGTGTGTGTGTGTTTGTGTATATATATATATATATATATATATATATATATATATATATATGTATGTGTGTGGGGGGGTATGTGTGTGTGTGTATATATGTGTGTGTGTAGGTGTGTGTGTGTGTGTGTGTGTGTATATATATGTGTGTGTGTGTGGGGGGGGGGGGGGTATGTGTGTGTGTGTGTATAGGTATGTGTGTGTGTGGGGGGGGGGGGGGTATGTGTGTGTGTGTGTGTGTGTATGTATGTTTGTATGTATGTATGTATGTATGTATGTATGTATGTGTGTGTGTGGGGGGGGATATGTGTGTGTGTGGGGGGGGGGATGTTGTGAAAGCTGACAAAAGATTTCCCTTTATAGACAATAATTTAGGTAAGGCCAAAAAAAGATAGCTGGGGTTATAGATTCAGCATGTGTAAGAATCTTAGTGCCTTATGTAGTGTAGAGGAGGTCCGTTTACATATAAACTTTAGAAGGGTCCTATGCTATTTTAAGAAAATCTGAGCTTTCATATTAAATGTGTAAGAAAACAAAGATAAAAATACATTGAGATTGTCTGCTATTAAAAATAATAATCATTAACATCTTTCTCCAATGTATGGATCCATGAAAGTGATTAGTGATTTAAAAGACAGAATTGTAAAAAAAATCTGATATTTCTGTAGATAAACCAAAATATGGGTGAGCTTTGTCTATAATTTCAGAATCCAGTGATCATTCTCCATTGCCAATACATGAGAACTAAGCAGAACCAACAATGACCGTCATGCGTGGGAGTGTAAAAGCTGTTACCATAGCAACCAGATGCTCAGAAGCTCATTGAACTAGTACAAACAGGATAAAAACCAGACTATGTATTTCTATCCATCATAACTACAGGATTATTTTTTATGCACACTAATTATTTTTGCTAAATAATTCTTGCAATATACAGATATGTACATTTTCTCTGTGTGATATTAGCTAATACAGCAGACAAGAAATATATAAAATTTGTCTCCTGTATTAATATATAAAAAATTTGCTACAAGTGTGTGTGTAATGTTTAACATTGTCTGTTATTTATAAATGTTACTTAAGCTATCCAAAGCACAGATTAATTGCATCATTTAGCATAAATTAATTTAAAGATAATTTGTGCAATAAAAATTGAAAACATTTATTAGGTAATTTTAGCTTAATATTGGCCTAAATTTTAGTTGAGTGGTCAATAAAATGAATCATGGGGTGTACTCCCTAAAAAGGCTATTGGGAGAATGTGTGTGTATGCGCATGTGTGTGCACGTGTAATTCCATGGATCCATTATTTCCTTTTTCAGGATTCTTATCTGTCAAAATCTGCTTTACAAAGTGTTGTAACAGCATAAAGGGAAATAATTTTCTTACACCACAGATTGCTCAGCAAACTATAAAAACAAATCTGAATCAACTCATTAGTGGGCAGTGTTATTTATTACCCATTCCCTAAATTTGCATAACCAACACAGTTATATTAATATGTTTTACCTCTACAATTACCTCGTATCTAGCCTCTGCAGACTGCCCCCTTATTTCAGTACTTTTTACAGACACGCATTCAGTTCTTTTGACAGACATGCATTTAAGTCAATCAGTGCTGACTCCTAGGTAACGCCACGTGCGTGAGCACGGTGTTATCTATATGACACACGTGAACCAACACCCTCTAGTGGTGAAAAACTGTCAAAATGCATTAATATAAGAGGCAGCCTTTAAAGTGAAGGTAAAGTTTTTGCAGCCATCAATCGTATTTATATTCCTTTCAATAACTTAAATCAAGTCGCTAGCTTTTTAAAAAAATTTTTTTTATTGATTTATGTAATTTTATATCTATATTTGTCTTACGGTTCCCTTCCGATGCACCTCACTATTTCCTGGTTTCGGATACTATGACGTATAGAGTGGTCCCACCCGCTCTATACGTATCTATTCAGCTCGTGCACATCGAGCCTCGATAAACCGCGCATGCGCACCATTTTTATGCTGCGGTCAAAACTATGCCTACAATAACTAGTTGATAATGCGCATGCGCGAAACGTGAACGCGCGCTTGGGAACTGCGATGTAAAAAATGTTACGCATGCGCATGTCGAAACATACCAGGATGACGTAAATTGACGGCCGCCTAACGGCCAAAAAATCAATTGGATGGATGAACAACGTGATCGTTGTTTATAAAAAAAAAAACATTTACGGGTTGATTTTCGGATAGCCGAGTTGATGAAAATAATATAGGATATCGAAGGTAATAGAAAGATTTAGAGGTTTTGATGAATGAAAGTGATATTTATTTGGGTTGATATGTTAAATTATTTAGAATAGAACCTTTTTGTTTACCTTCACTTTAAGGTCTAAGAAATTAGCATATGAACCTCCTAGGTTTAGCTTTCAACTAAGAATACCAAAAGAACAAAGCAAAATTGGTGATAAAAGTAAATTGGAAAGTTGTTTAAAATGACATGCCCTGTTTGCCCATCCTGACCTATATATTTATAACTTAGTCTTTCTCGGGCGTATCACTATAGACTGGATTGTGAATATGGATTATTTCACAGATAATAACCTAGAATTCAATATGACATATTTTTTCTCTCTTATTTCTTTAATCCATTCTCCTCTCAATCTAGTCCCCAAACAGGTCAAACAAATTAAAACAATCTACACTGTAATCCAGGCATGGACTACACACTGTAATCCAGGCATGGAAAACAAATTGGAACCCTTGTAGAAACCAATATGAGTATACCCAAGTATCAGGCATTTTTGGGCAACCCAGAATTTCAGGAAGGCATTCAATCCTCAGTGCTTCAGAATTTGCACAAGAAAGGCCTGTATTTTACGGCACAATTTCTAAATCAAGCTGCACAAAACATCAAATAATTTGAGGAACTAAAACAGGAATTTAACCTGGAAAATCCTGACTATTTTGCCTATCTTCAAGCAAGGCACTATGTATCCTCGCTAGTTAATACATTTTCTTGGAACTGGTCCTGGGGCAAGTTGGATGGCTGGCCACTACTGGCCAAAAATGTCCTTCTATCAATTTCAACCTGGTACGATTATCTTGTCTCCCAAACAGGAGATTTGAATCTAATCAACATCGCTCAAAAATGAATAGATTTAACTCCTGAAATTATTAATCATTCTGAATACATAAAAATAACTTAATCTCTAGTCTCCCGTGTTACACTTTCTGTGAATTGGAGAGAGTCCCATCTGAAATTATTATATCAGACATATTATACTCCGGAGAAAGGTTACAAATGGCATAACTCTAATTTTAACAAATGCCCAAAATGTAACCAATCCGCTGCAAATTTAATTCACATGGTTTGGGCCTGTCCCAAAATTTCCCAACTTTGGAAAAAATAGAGTATTGGTTACTGAATACCCTTAAAACTACCTCCATCATACTCTCCCTAGGGAAAGTAATCTTCCTTTTAGATGAGAAGACAGCACTGGAAGACAATAAAATTATAAACCTAGTAGTACTGGCCTCCAGAAATTTAATTTTTAAGAATTGGAAGGGTAGGTCTGTTCCCAGCATTTTAGAAATAAAAAATTATCTAAAAAAGCAATGCATTATCAAGCAGTTGGCTATAGATATGAACTCTGAGCATGACAATCCTTTTTTATCAAAAAATGGTTAACAGTTATAAATATATTTCCCTCTAAAGAAATAGATTACCTGATTTAACCCTTTAGAAATACAGAAATAGTTTTACTGGGTATCTGGTAAAATATATTCCCCTTTTTTCCCCCTCTTCTCTCCCTTGGGGGGGGGGGGGGGGGGTAGATAATCTTGGTTCTCAGCCAACATGCACTTACATGGCGAATTTCCTGAATCAGAGAGGATACATTAATATTTTTCTCTTATTATTATTTAAGTCAAGTCATGGCTTAGATGGATATGCTATGTATTTTAGATATCCTTGTTTAGTAATGCATAAGTTAATATTCCTAGAGGGTAACTCTTGGAGCCTGAACAGATACTGTTCTGTTTTGTTTAACTTCTTTCAATTTTCTGTTAAGTTTATAGTTAAGTTATCAATTCATGCATAGAATACTAGACTTCACTAATCCTGTTTAAACTAGTGTTTCCCCTTTATTTGTTGAGCCATGGGTTAGATCGATACGCAATGCACCTTAGTTATTTTCATCTAGCAAGGCATAAGTTAATACCCCCTAGAGGGCAACTCTTGGGAGTTTGAAAAGATATTGTTTTGTTTTGCTTAAATCTGTTTCATTTCAACTGTCATGTCCATGGATAAGTTATTAATAAATACATAGAATACTAGACTTCATTAATTTTGTTTAACTATTGTCTAAACCAGACATTTTTCTTTTTTCCTTCTCCTTTTGTATAGTTTGAAAAAACTAAATCAAAATTAAATAAAAAAAATAAAGAAATGCATGCCCTATCTGAATCATGAAAGTTTATTTTGGACTAGACTGTCCCTTTAAGCTCACCATTATGGTGGGTTTAAAAAGAAAAGTAAATTAAAAAATAAGCAAATCTCATACACTTATTCTTTTGTCTTCAAATACTACACAGATCTTCAAACTGTCATGACAGAATAAAACAGAATTTATGCTTACCTGATAAATTACTTTCTCCAACGGTGTGTCCGGTCCACGGCGTCATCCTTACTTGTGGGATATTCTCTTCCCCAACAGGAAATGGCAAAGAGTCCCAGCAAAGCTGGTCACATGATCCCTCCTAGGCTCCGCCCACCCCAGTCATTCGACCGACGGACAGGAGGAAATATATATAGGAGAAACCATATGATACCGTGGTGACTGTAGTTAGAGAAAATAATTCATCAGACCTGATTAAAAAACCAGGGCGGGCCGTGGACCGGACACACCGTTGGAGAAAGTAATTTATCAGGTAAGCATAAATTCTGTTTTCTCCAACATTGGTGTGTCCGGTCCACGGCGTCATCCTTACTTGTGGGAACCAATACCAAAGCTTTAGGACACGGATGAAGGGAGGGAGCAAATCAGGTCACCTAAATGGAAGGCACCACGGCTTGCAAAACCTTTCTCCCAAAAATAGCCTCCGAAGAAGCAAAAGTATCAAATTTGTAAAATTTGGCAAAAGTGTGCAGTGAAGACCAAGTCGCTGCCTTACATATCTGGTCAACAGAAGCCTCGTTCTTGAAGGCCCATGTGGAAGCCACAGCCCTAGTAGAGTGAGCTGTGATTCTTTCAGGAGGCTGCCGTCCGGCAGTCTCATAAGCTAATCGGATAATGCTTTTAAGCCAAAAGGAAAGAGAGGTAGAAGTCGCTTTTTGAACTCTCCTTTTACCAGAATAAACAACAAACAAGGAAGATGTTTGTCTGAAATCTTTAGTAGCCTCTAAATAGAATTTTAGAGCACGGACTACGTCCAAATTGTGTAACAAACGTTCCTTCTTTGAAACTGGATTCGGACACAAAGAAAGTACAACTATCTCCTGGTTAATATTTTTGTTGGAAACAACCTTAGGAAGAAAACCAGGCTTAGTACGCAAAACCACCTTATCTGCATGGAACACCAGATAGGGCGGAGAACACTGTAAAGCAGATAACTCGGAAACTCTTCTAGCAGAAGAAATTGCAACCAAAAACAAAACTTTCCAAGATAGTAACTTAATATCTATGGAATGTAAAGGTTCAAACGGAACCCCTTGAAGAACTGAAAGAACTAGATTAAGACTCCAGGGAGGAGTCAAAGGTCTGTAAACAGGCTTGATCCTAACCAGAGCCTGAACAAATGCTTGAACATCTGGCACGGCTGCCAGTCTTTTGTGAAGTAAAACAGATAAAGCAGATATCTGTCCCTTTAGAGAATTTGCAGATAATCCTTTCTCCAAACCTTCTTGTAGAAAGGATAGAATCTTAGGAATTTTTATCTTGTTCCATGGGAATCCTTTAGATTCACACCAACAGATATATTTTTTCCATATTTTATGGTAAATTTTTCTAGTTACAGGCTTTCTAGCCTGAATCAGAGTATCTATTACAGAATCTGAAAACCCACGCTTTGATAAAATCAAGCGTTCAATCTCCAAGCCGTCAGTTGGAGGGAAACCAGATTTGGATGTTCGAATGGACCCTGAACAAGAAGGTCCTGTCTCAAAGGTAGCTTCCATGGTGGAGCCGATGACATATTCACCAGGTCTGCATACCAAGTCCTGCGTGGCCACGCAGGAGCTATCAAGATCACAGAGGCCCTCTCCTGATTGATCCTGGCTACCAGCCTGGGGATGAGAGGAAACGGTGGGAATACATAAGCTAGGTTGAAGGTCCAAGGTGCTACTAGTGCATCTACTAGAGTCGCCTTGGGATCCCTGGATCTGGACCCGTAGCAAGGAACCTTGAAGTTCTGACGAGACGCCATCAGATCCATGTCTGGAATGCCCCATAATTGAGTTATTTGGGCAAAGATTTCCGGATGGAGTTCCCACTCCCCCGGATGGAATGTCTGACGACTCAGAAAATCCGCTTCCCAATTTTCCACTCCTGGGATGTGGATCGCAGACAAGTGGCAGGAGTGATCCTCCGCCCATTGAATTATCTTGGTCACTTCTTTCATCGCCAGGGAACTCCTTGTTCCCCCCTGATGATTGATATAAGCAACGGTCGTCATGTTGTCTGACTGAAACCTTATGAATTTGGCCTTTGCTAGTTGAGGCCAAGTTCTGAGAGCATTGAATATCGCTCTCAGTTCCAGAATGTTTATCGGGAGAAGAGACTCTTCCCGAGACCATAGACCCTGAGCTTTCAGGGATTCCCAGACCGCGCCCCAGCTCACTAGGCTGGCGTCGGTCGTGACAATGACCCACTCTGGTCTGCGGAAGCTCATTCCCTGTGACAGATTGTCCAGGGTCAGCCACCAACTGAGTGAATCTCTGGTCTTTTGATCTACTTGAATCGTCGGAGACAAGTCTGTATAATCCCCATTCCACTGTCTGAGCATGCACAGTTGTAATGGTCTTAGATGAATTCGTGTAAAAGGAACTATGTCCATTGTTGCAACCATCAATCCTATTACTTCCATGCACTGCGCTATGGAAGGACGAGGAACAGAATGAAGTACTTGACAAGAGCTTAGAAGTTTTGATTTTCTGACCTCTGTCAGAAAAATCCTCATTTCTAAGGAATCTATTATTGTTCCCAAGAAGGGAACTCTTGTTGATGGGGACAGAGAACTTTTTTCTTTGTTCACCTTCCATCCGTGAGATCTGAGAAAGGCTAGGACGATGTCCGTATGAGCCTTTGCTTTTGACAGAGACGACGCTTGAATCAGGATGTCGTCCAAGTAAGGTACTACTGCAATGCCCCTTGGTCTTAGAACCGCTAGAAGGGACCCTAGTACCTTTGTGAAAATCCTTGGAGCAGTGGCTAATCCGAATGGAAGAGCCACAAACTGGTAATGCTTGTCCAGAAAAGCGAACCTTAGGAACTGATGATGTTCCTTGTGGATAGGAATATGTAGGTACGCATCCTTTAAATCCACGGTAGTCATAAATTGATTTTCCTGGATAGTAGGTAGGATCGTTCGAATAGTTTCCATTTTGAACGATGGTACCCTGAGAAATTTGTTTAGGATCTTTAGATCCAAAATTGGTCTGAATGTTCCCTCTTTTTTGGGAACTATGAACAGATTGGAATAAAATCCCATCCCTTGTTCTCTTATTGGAACTGGATGTATCACTCCCATCTTTAACAGGTCTTCTACACAATGTAAGAATGCCTGTCTCTTTATTTGGTTTGAAGATAATTGAGACCTGTGGAACCTTCCCCTTGGGGGTAGTTCCTTGAATTCCAGAAGATAACCTTGAGAAACTATTTCTAGCGCCCAAGGATCCTGAACATCTCTTGCCCAAGCCTGAGCAAAGAGAGAAAGTCTGCCCCCCACTAGATCCGGTCCCGGATCGGGGGCTATCCCTTCATGCTGTTTTGGTAGCAGTGGTAGGCTTCTTGGCCTGCTTACCCTTGTTCCAGCCTTGCATTGGTTTCCAGGCTGGTTTGGGTTGTGAAGTATTACCCTCTTGCTTAGAGGATGCAGAATTAGAGGCTGGTCCGTTTCTGCGAAAGGGACGAAAATTAGGCTTATTTTTAGCCTTAAAAGACCTATCCTGTGGGAGGGCGTGGCCCTTTCCCCCAGTGATGTCTGAAATAATCTCTTTCAAATCAGGTCCAAATAATGTTTTACCTTTGAAAGGAATGTTAAGCAATTTTGTCTTGGAAGACACATCCGCTGACCAAGACTTTAGCCAAAGCGCTCTGCGCGCCACAATAGCAAACCCTGAATTTTTCGCCGCTAATCTAGCTAATTGCAAAGCGGCATCTAAAACAAAAGAGTTAGCCAATTTAAGTGCTTGAACTCTGTCCATAACCTCCTCATACGAAGATTCTTTATTGAGCGACTTTTCTAGTTCCTCGAACCAGAAACACGCTGCCGTAGTGACAGGAACAATGCATGAAATTGGTTGTAGAAGGTAACCTTGCTGTACAAAAATCTTTTTAAGCAAACCCTCTAATTTTTTATCCATAGGATCTTTGAAAGCACAACTATCTTCGATAGGAATAGTAGTGCGTTTGTTTAGAGTAGAAACCGCCCCCTCGACCTTGGGGACTGTCTGCCATAAGTCCTTTCTGGGGTCGACTATAGGAAATAATTTCTTAAATATAGGGGGGGGAACAAAAGGTATGCCGGGCCTTTCCCACTCTTTATTTACTATGTCCGCCTCCCGCTTGGGTATAGGAAAAGCGTCGGGGGGCACCGGAACCTCTAGGAACTTGTCCATCTTACATAACTTCTCTGGAATGACCAAATTGTCACAATCATCCAGAGTAGATAACACCTCCTTAAGCAGTGCGCGGAGATGTTCTAATTTAAATTTAAATGTCACAACATCAGGTTCAGCTTGATGAGAAATTTTTCCTGAATCTGAGATTTCTCCATCAGACAAAACCTCCCTCATGGCCCCTTGAGATTGGTGTGAGGGTATGTCAGAACAGTTATCATCAGCGTCCTCTTGCTCTTCAGTGTTTAAAACAGAGCAATCGCGCTTTCTCTGATAAGTAGGCATTTTGGATAAAAGATTTGCTATGGAGTTATCCATTACAGCCGTTAATTGTTGCATGGTAATAAGTATTGGCGCACTAGATGTACTAGGGGCCTCGTGTATGGGCATAACTGGTGTAGACACAGTAGGGGATGATGTAGTATCATGTTTACTCCCCTCATTTGAGGAATCATCTTGGGCAATATCATTATCTGTGGCATTACTGTCCTTACTTTGTTTGGACACTATGGCACAATTATCACATAAATTTAAATGGGGAGACACATTGGCTTTCTTACATATAGAACATAGCTTATCTGATGGTACAGACATGTTAAACAGGCTTAAACTTGTCAACAAAGCACAAAAAACGTTTTAAAATAAAACCGTTACTGTCACTTTAAATTTCAAACTGAAAACACTTTATTACTGAATATGTGAAAAAGTATGAAGGAATTGTTCAAAATTCACCAAAATTTCACCACAGTGTCTTAAAGCATTAAAAGTATTGCACACCAAATTTCAGAGCTTTAACCCTTAAATTAACGGAACCGGAGCCGTTTTCAAATTTAACCCCTATACAGTCCCAGCTATATGCTTTGCTGAGACCCAACCAAGCCCAGAGGGGAATACGATACCAAATGACGCCTTCTAGAAGCTTTTTTAGTGATTCTTAGATCCTCACACATGCATCTGCATGCCTTGCTCTCCAAAAACAACTGCGCAGTAATGGCGCGAAAATGAGGCTCAGTCTATAACTAGAAAGGCCCCCAGACTAAAAAAGGTGTCCAACACAGTGCCTGCCGTTTTTTAAACGTTCCCCAAGATTATAATGCCAATTATTAGCTAGAATCTGCATAATATGCCCCAATAAAGCAATCGTTTTAGCCCATAAAAATGTCTACCAGTTTTTAAGCCCTTTTTTAAGCCCTTTATTCTTTTATATTTGACTAAGAAAATGGCTTACCGGTCCCCATGAGGGGAAATGACAGCCTTCCAGCATTACATAGTCTTGTTAGAAATATGGCTAGTCATACCTTAAGCAGAAACGTCTGCTAACTGTTTCCCCCAACTGAAGTTATTTCATCTCAACAGTCCTGTGTGGAAACAGCAATCGATTTTAGTTACTGTCTGCTAAAATCATCTTCCTCTTACAAACAGAAATCTTCATCCTTTTCTGTTTCAGAGTAAATAGTACATACCAGCACTATTTTAAAATAACAAACACTTGATAGAAGAATAAAAACTACATTTAAACACCAAAAAACTCTTAACCATCTCCGTGGAGATGTTGCCTGTGCAACGGCAAAGAGAATGACTGGGGTGGGCGGAGCCTAGGAGGGATCATGTGACCAGCTTTGCTGGGACTCTTTGCCATTTCCTGTTGGGGAAGAGAATATCCCACAAGTAAGGATGACGCCGTGGACTGGACACACCAATGTTGGAGAAAGACAATTTAACAAATGAACTAAAAGTATCCCATGTAATACTTTCCCTCATAATCATGTGGGAACTAAGTAGGAGCCAGAAACATCTGCTCATGATAAAGATTTCTGTATAATAATTTGATACACAAGGACATAAAACTATTTAATATGTGTAAATGTTTTAAAGCATTTAAATGTTTTCATTGTGTTGCAGTCCAGTGGCATCACTTTCTACTGAGGTGAATTGTTTGAGTTCTATATAGCCCAATGAGCATCAGCACACAGACAACCTGGCCAACCGTGACCAGGTCAATTAATCCAAGTAAAAGGACATAGCCCAAGTTCCCAGGAACTTGGGAACCCGAACCAGCCCTAGAGCCAAAAACTCCGGCAACAACTTCACAAAGGAAAACACTGAGCGAAGCCTCAGCAACCGGAAGCACCAGGGAGAAAACAGATCTGAGCCCCCAATTGTTTAAACAAATAATATCCGAGAACTTAACACCCCGTCTGATATAAAAAACCAGACCACAGGTCACAATATCCAGATCAGCCCAGATAAAGAGATAACTCGCAAGTCCCGAACCCAAGGAAGAGACCACCCCTTTCCAAAGTCCAATGCTCCAGAGAAGCTAAGGCGTTAAAAGTCGTACAACGACACTAGAGCCCATAGAATCTCAAACAGCCGCAGGACAACAAGCAAGGGGATACCCCGAGGCCAAAATCACTAGAGCAAAGGCTGGTCTCCGCATCACCTCCATACAATCAGAGGAACATAGAGGGAAAAGGACACACAGCATCCCCAGCTCCGAGCAGAGCCCAAGGTGACCACGCCCAGTGCCCCTAACAGGGAACAACCATATCCCGGAGGGGAACTCAGGTCCCTAAAAGGAGACCCAACTCACCTGGAGACAACAGAGGAAAACCAAAAGGTCTCAGAAAAAACACACTAGACAGTACACAGTCAATGTGCAATAGCTGCAGCTGGTCACATTCTGCAACCCATCCGCTGCAAGGCAGCTGAACTACCCAATAAACTACTAGCTGCTGAGAACTAAGTCCAGAAGGAAAATTCCCAGGGCCTCAAAAGAAAAAAAAGGCCAAACCGCCCAACTCGGCGGCAAGAGGGCGCAAGCCCACCAACCCTCCACTACATGGGAAGGAGCTCTAGGGTCTAACAACCCCAGACACAAGAGAGAGAGACGCAGCAGAACTCCACTGACCCAGTAATCCAAATTGAAGGCTATAAGGACTGAGACAATCCTTCCTGCCTCACGGACCCACCGGTCTTCTAGAATGCTTAGTTGAACAGAGGATAACATGAGCACTCGGCACCTCTACCGGACCAGCCAAGCAGAGTGGCGCCATGTGTCCAAACAGCTACCAGACAGAACTGAACCCAAACAGGACCAGCCTGCAATCCGGGTCGTAACCGTCAAGCCTCATAAATCTTCCCTCAGAGGGGAAGAAGAAAAACAGACAGGACATCCTATCGGATGAAAACAAAATACAAGACAACCCGTAGGTTAACCCAAAAGAAACAGGCCTACCGCAGGACCAGCCAAACGGAGCCCTGATCTTCCAAGAAAACTGGAAAAGATCTCAATACATGATCAGGAGATTACATCATTCCCACATGTCTAATGAGGTGCGCCATTCAAAGAGCAGACTGAGTATTCCCGTATCCGATAAGGATAGGGTCATTCAATAACTGAAAAAACATGTCTGAGTAACACGCGAAGGCGCACAATTCTGTAACGAAAGGCACAACACTCAGGGACAATCACACCCGCAGGGAACTGTACAATCCAAGCTGGAATACCCGGGACAACAGGAGCAGGAAAGGGAAGGCACCACCCTGTCCTCAAACTCTATTCAATTTAGGAAATAAATGTTCATCAGTCAATATGACCTCTGGAACCCCTGAATATGCCAAAAACTTCCTTTATAAGAAGCGCAAATTCCTAAAACTAAAGTCTGGTTCCTCCGCAGCATCAGACTCCGACCCAGAAAGTTCATACTCTGAAGTCTCAGAATGAACGTCATCCTCGGATAACCCTATCAGTTAAAACCAAAGTGTATTTGATGAACTTTGGGAAGGAGTGCAATATGTAACCCTTCGCTTGCACTTAGCAGGGCGAGGTAAAGCATTAAGGCCGCAGACACCACCATCTGAACTGCGCAGTAACGTCTGGAGAAAAAAAAAAAAAAGAAGAAGCCCACCTCCAGATGGAGGATCCGCAATGCTACGGGAAAACTGCATATGTATAGAGATAACAATGTAGGGTACGCACCTCACTGGACGACAACTTCTCAGAGGTGGACGGCTCTGTGGTATCAAACATGTTTGATATTATCATATTATCAAGGCATATGGAACATAATTGAGAGGGGGAACTAGGGCCTCCACACTATATAAACAGGAATCACTCTTTAGGAATAGAGGGAGTGCCCTCTAAAGTAACAGAATCCTCCATAGCTAGTGCAATAACCGGAGAACTATAGAAATAAAACATCTTATTTTATTCAAAAAACGGCACCCTTATAACCCCAATGGCAGGGGCACTCACCACCTCCTATGACCCAGACAGTACAGAGATTTATGACTCCTCTCTGATAGACATCCGGTCAGGAAAGAGGGAATGAGTCACATAGTGCACAATGCAGGACTGTCCCTGCTATGAGAGAAAGCGCGCCAAGCTTGTAAGCTGCATGGCTCTCAAAGTGAAAGTGAAACCTGTATATTCCTTAACAGCCTATGAGTCTAACATCTCACACATAAAGTAGCATAAAATCAAATAAATATATAAGATTATTATTTCCCCCTGTTCAATAATCCCCCTCAGGAGATATTAACCCTTGATTCTATAAAGATAAAAGGTGCCACACTGTGACCCTGTCTTCTGTGTTAACATTATATAATAAAAAATAAAATGATCTACCAGAATCTATGCCATGGAACAGGAACACGGCCCTTCAAGTGTGACAGGTTAGTAGCTTCGCTCCTGACATGGACTTGAGTGTAAAAAGCAGGCAGCGAAACTCGTCAACGCCGATTGCTAAAGGAGCTGTTAATATGAGTCGTGATGGTGTTGCAAAGGGGAGCTCCCCCTGCATCTCCGGACTCTAAAGTTCACCCAGGCCCTCAAGTTGAGAAACTTAAAGGGCTACTGAAACTCCTGTCCCATTGTGAAGAGTAGAACCCTCCATAAGAGACAAAACAAATTCTGACACTTCTCTGCCAACCTCCTGGAATGAAAGGCAAAGAATGACTGGGTGATGAGGGAAGTGGGAGGAGTATTTAAGCCTTTCGCTGGGGTGTCTTTGCCTCCTCCTGGTGGCCAGGTTCTTATTTCCCAAAAGTAATGAATGCGGCTGTGGACTCTTTCCCATTAGGAAGAAAAAAGGCTTTTTTTTTTTTTTTTTTTTTATTAAAACAAAATAATCCATTAGATACATATATGTGTCTTCCTTTGTCAGAAGCCGTTATTTCATTGCTGATAAACCAGGATCTACCACTATTATCATGAAGCTTGGTCTCTTATCAAGACCAAAAGCTACACATGAGAACCAAAAAAACGGACATCTCTTAAAAGGGACACTCAAGTCATTATTAACCCTCCATGATTCAAATAGAGCATGCAATTTTAAACAACTTTGCAATTTACTTTCATTAACAAAATGTGCAGTCATTTTATATTTACACTTTTTGAGTCATCAGCTCCTACTGAGGAAGAATTCATAGAATATATGTATATGCATTTGTGATTGGCTGATGGCTGTCACATGATACAGGAAGAGTGGAAATAGACATAATTAAAGGGACACTGAACCCAAATGTTTTCATTTGTGATTCAGATAGAACATGCAATTTTAAGCAACTTTTTAATTTACTCCTATTATCAAATTTTCTTCGTTCTCCGGCTATCTATTTTTGAAAAAGAAAGCATCTAAGCTTTTTTTTTTTATTCAGAACCCTGGACAGTACTAGTTTATTGGTCGGTTAAATTAATCCACCAATCAGCAAGAACAACCCAGGTTGTTCACCAAAAATGGGCCGACATCTAAACTTACATTCTTGCTTTTCAAATAAAGATACTAAGAGAATGAAGAAAATTTTATAACAGGAGTAAATTAGAAAGTTGCTATCTGAATCATGAAAGAAAAAAATTGGGTTCAGTGTCCCTTTAAGTTCAGACTAAGTGCTATTGCATTGTCTTGTTATCATGCATTTGTTAATTATGCAATTCTGCTGCATTTACTGGTCTTTTAAAAGGGACAACCTACTCCAGAACTTTTGTTGTTTAAAAATAGAGAATTTCTTTATTACCCATTCCCCAGTTTTGCATAACCAACACGGTTATATTAATACACTTTTTACCTCTGTTTGTACCTTGTATCTAAGCCTCTGCAGGCTGCCCCCTTATTTTAGTTCTTTTGACAGACTTGCATTTTTGCCAATCAGTGCCCTCTCATAAATAACTCCACGGGCGTAGGCACAATATTTTCTATACGGCACATATGAACTAATGGCCTCTAGCTGTTAAAAAAACTGTCAAATTCACTGAGATTATTGGCGGCCTTCAAGGGCTTAGAAATTAGCATATGAGCGTACCTAGGTTTAGCATTCAACTAAGGATACCAAGAGAAAAAAGTAAATTTGATGATAAAAGTAATTTGGAAAGTTGTTTAAATGTCCATGCCCTATCTGAATCATGAAAGTTTAATTTTGAATAGAATGTCCCTTTAACTATTATTTAAATTTACAACAAAAACAATTATTGCAATTTAATTTAGTTTTAATGCTCAAGAACCCAACTTGTTATTAGAATGTTTAGATGACAGTAACTCAAACGAAGATACTACAAATTCTTACAAAGTTACCATTTAAACACATTAAGAAAAAAATTCAAACCCCTTATTCCGATTACTGTCTATAGATGGCAACGTGGTTTTAGATAAGTAAAAGCAGACAAACTGAAGTGAACGTCACATGTACCTAACACTGATGATAGATCAATCACTGAATATAATCCCTTACATCTATAAGCAGAGTGTTCAAACTATAACCGATAAAACAAACAAAATGCTGAGCTATAAATACATACATATTATACATATTATTTATAACTGTCTTACAAATATTCTCAGAAATATTTCCAGGTGTCACAAAAAAAAACATGGCACACATTCTTAGTTGTGCCTTTTTCCCGAGGGATCAAAAAACCTAGTGTAGAGGGCCACATGTGGCCTTTGGGATGCCAGTTGGCCATCCCTGATCTAAGGTATTGAAGAAAAAAGAAAAGAAAAAAGAAAATCAGATGGCATAACACTAACAAAGTCAGCCCATTAATGGACATACAGTAATATTATTAATATATTGATGCCGTTAAGGGTCTTAATTTACTAAATGTTCAATGGACACCATTGACCTATGTTTAAAGGGACAGTCAACACCAAAATTGTTACTGTTTAACTACCCATTCCCCAGCTTTGCACAACCAACATTGTTATATTAAAATACTTTATAACATTTAAACCTCTAAATTTCTGACTGTTTCTAAGCCACCACAGACAGCCTCTTATCACATGCTTTTTTATTTGCTTTTCACAACAGTAGACTGCTAGTTCATGTGGGCCATGTGACAGACCCTTCTGTCAGGACTGAAGGAGTTAACTGTGTTTAGCTTTAAGAAACTATTTTCTAAACACAAGTTGCTGGCTCCAGCTATAATTTAATTAGTGCTAAGCATTCTATTGTTTGATCACCTCCAGAGAGAAAACGCCTAAGTGATAAGAAGGGCCAAGAGTGTCTTGTGGTTGAAGTGTTTAAGTAATATAATTCTATTGTATCATGTCAAAGGGCTTGTTCCCTCCATGTAATGTACAACAGTCTTTCAACCCCCATCTGGGGGGGGGGGAGGGTCAGACCTGCATAAATACTAGGTATAGCCTTTTAATAAATGACATTCTGTTTTAAACCTGAAAACTGGCTGGGTTGTGAATTGCTTATTCCCTGTTCAGGACATTGTTCATCTGGTGTTAACCCTTGGTATCCTGTTGGTACCGTAACAATTGGTGGCAAGCGACGGAATGAACCTTATCGCCCAGAAGAGCAACTACACAAGCCAGTAACCTCAGGAAGAGGGGGATTATTACAATACTGACTAAGATGGAAAGAGTACTAGGGACAGAAGGAACCAATGGGCCCAGCATATCAGACAGAACCCCTGAAGAAGCAAGCTTTGATCGGGCGGTTAAAATAAGACTGGCACATTATGGCCCCAACCCATCTGCGGAAATTATCGACCGGGTCATAGCAGCTGTGGAGGCCAACCTACTTCGCCAAAGCGGCGCTGCAGCAGCCCAAGTCACAGCAACCCCAGTGGAAAAGGGAAAAGTAAATTTTGCAGCTTTTAAAAACTTCCTGGAAACAGAAGGAGAGATTGATGGGTACCTTGCGGATTTTGAGAGGCAATGTGCACTACACAAGGTACCCGCAGAGGACTAGGTCATGATATTATCCGGAAAATTATCCGGCCGGGCCAGTGAGGCTTTTCGGGCCATTCCAGATGAGGAAGTCGGGGATTATAATACTGTAAAAGAGGCTCTGCTCTCCAGGTATGCGGTTACACCGAAGGCATACCGGAGGCGGTTCAGAGACACTGTTAAATTAACTGGAGATTCCTACCTTGAGTGGGCATGTAAGGTGCACCGCACAGCAGCTCACTGGATAGCGGGGTGCCAAGCCGTGTCTGGGGAAGAGGTGCTGCAGTTATTCCTGTTGGAACATTGCTTCGACAAGTTACCCGCAGGAGTTCGAGAGTGGGTTCGGGACCGTAAACCCTCCACCCTGCATGAAGCGGCTCGCTTGGCAGATGAGTATACGGATGCCCGCAAACTGGACACTTCTACCACTAAGCCCCCTGCTAGAGTGGAGTACAGACCCCCAGTCACCCCAGCAGCTGCCAGTTACCAACCCCCGGCGCACCGCTATACCACACGGCCTCTGGCCACGAACTACCCTCAGAGAGCCCGGTTCAATTCGCGGGGCTACTCACAACCGATTCGGTGCTTTGGATGTAAGCAACTAGGGCACAAAAGACCAGAGTGTCCCCTAAATGCAGCAAACCAAGCACAGTCCTGGAGAAGACCTGCCTGCGGAATCACACGTAACCCTCAGCCTGCGGCTCGCTACGTAGAGGCGCAAGAATGCTGGGGCATCCTACATGAGGCAGACCTTGTGCAAGCTGCCCACCGGAATAACCGGCAACTGGTTAAAGTGAATGGGAAGGAGGTCAGTGGTCTACGGGATACTGGTGCTACCATGACCTTGCTTCGAAAGAACTTGGTGTCTGAGAAACAGCACACAGGAGACACTGTGGCTGTGAGGGTAGCAGGGGGCACTGTGTTCCGCCTACCTGTTGCCAGGGTACATTTGGATTGGGGAGTGGGCGCTAGACCTGTGAATGTGGGGGTCATGAAGGATTTACCCACTGATGTTCTCCTTGGAAATAACTTGGCCCCCCTTGTTTCTGCCTACGCTCCTATGGGTCCCGCTGATGTTAACCCTGTGACTACCCGTGCCCAGATCCGTGCAGCAGAGACTGACCCCCCTGCTGCTAAGCCCCAGGACGCTGAGCTCAGTAAATCTCTGTCCGCTATTGATACGTGGAAGTCCCGTTACAATGCGCTGATGAAGGAGAAGAGGAGCGCAGAGGAAAAAGCACGTTTAGAACAGGAATCTCTGCTAGACAGGCTGCACCGACAGACTGCAGAAAACACCAGCTTGAGAGTGGAACATGAAACATTAAAGACAAACTTAATTACACTTGAGGAGAAGCTGACGCTGGCTCATAGTGAGGTGCAGCAACTCAAGGGCACCCTATGTCAGTATGAAGGGATTGTGGATACCTATAAAGAGCAGATACAGAAAACTCGTAAAGAAGCTGATGGGATTTTGAAGGACTGTTTAGCCCTAGTCTGGGCACTGAGGAAGTTGAACCCTTGTTTGTATGGACAGGAATTCTCTCTCATAACGGAAATACAGATGGATTGTCCTGACAAACTGACATGCCTACCACCTCCTAGTCCGGTCATCCCCAGGTTGACCCGCCAAAGGGTCAAGCCGGGTCTGCCGGAGTGTTCCACAAGGGGGGAGCTATGTAACAGACCCTTCTGTCAGGACTGAAGGAGTTAACTGTGTTTAGCTTTAAGAAACTATTTTCTAAACACAAGTTGCTGGCTCCAGCTATAATTTAATTAGTGCTAAGCATTCTATTGTTTGATCACCTCCAGAGAGAAAACGCCTAAGTGATAAGAAGGGCCAAGAGTGTCTTGTGGTTGAAGTGTTTAAGTAATATAATTCTATTGTATCATGTCAAAGGGCTTGTTCCCTCCATGTAATGTACAACAGTCTTTCAACCCCCATCTGGGGGGGGGGTCAGACCTGCATAAATACTAGGCATAGCCTTTTAATAAATGACATTCTGTTTTAAACCTGAAAACTGGCTGGGTTGTGAATTGCTTATTCCCTGTTCAGGACATTGTTCATCTGGTGTTAACCCTTGGTATCCTGTTGGTACCGTAACAGGCCATATAGATAATGTGTTCACGCCCGTGGAGTTATTTAAAGGGACACTGAACCCAAATTGTGTCTTTCATGATTCAGATAGAGCATGCAAATTTAAGCAACTTTCTAATTTACTCCTATTATCAATTTTTCTTCGTTCTCTTGCTTTCTTTATTTGAAAAAGAATGCATCTAAGCTATTGTTTTGGTTCAGGACCATGGAAAGCACTTGTTTATTGGTGGGTGAATTTATCCACCAATCAGCAAGAACAACACAGTGTGTTCATCAAAAATGGGCCGACATCTAAACTTACATTCTTGCATTTCAAATAAAGATACCCAGAGAGTGAAGAAAATTTGATAATAGGAGTAAATTAGAAAGTTGCTTAAAATTGCATGCTCTATCTGAATCACGAAAGAAAAAAATGTGGGTTCAGTGTCCCTTTAAGAATCAGCACAACACAGCACTAATTGGCTAAAACGCAAGTCAATAGATAATAAATACAAAGTCATGTGATCAGGGGCTGTCATAAGATGCTTAGATAAAAGGTAATCGTAGAGGTAAAAAGTACATTAATATAACTGTGTTGGTTATGCAAAACTGGGGTTGGGTAATAAATGGATTATCTATCTTTGAAAACAATAAAAAATCTGGTGTAGACTGTCCCTTTGATACATTTGAATTATTAAAGGGACAGTCTACACCAGAATTTTTGTTGTTTTAAAAGATAGATAATCCCTTTATTACCCATTCCCCAGTTTTTCATAACCAACACAGTTATAATAATATACTTTTAACCTCTGTGATTATCTTGTATCTAAGCCTCTGCAAACTGCCCCTTTTGTTCAGTTCTTTTGACAAACTTGCAGTCTAGCCAATCAGTGCCTGCTCCCAGATAACTTCACGTGCACGAGCACAGTGTTATCTATATGAAATACGTGAACTAACACCCTCTAGTGGTGAAAAACTGTTAAAATGCATTCTGGAAAGAGGTGGCCTTCAAGGTCTAAGAAATTAGCATATGAACCTCCTAGGTTAAGCTTTCAACTAAGAATACCAAGAGAACAAAACAAAATTGGTGTTAAAAGTAAATTGGAAAATTGTTTAAAATTACATGCCCTATCTGAATCATGAAAGTTTATTTTGGCCTAGTCTGTCCCTTTAAAGAATAATGGGCATTAAACCTGTATGTAATGCACAATCCATACAATGCATACAATAAAGCCATTTAAACAGAACTTTCTCCTTAAAAACATTTTTTTTCTTTCTTTCTATTTGCTTTATTGTTATTACTTTCATCCTTGGTGTATGAGAACAAGACTCTTTCAGGCCACGTGCTCTATAGCAGCCAGACTGGAGACAAACTGACAATCAGAGTGTAGAGTGAAAAGGGCAGCTACCTAATAGACAGCAACAAATAAATATATATATATAAAATAAAATGTCTAATATTCTAATGTCAACAGAATGCCACCTCAACAGCACAGACCTTTAGTATCAAATTACACATAGCAAAGTAACACAAAAATGTATGTTTTTGTAGCAGTTCTTCATGTGATTGCTTCTTTCACAGTTGAAGCTGGCCTAAGAATACAATAAGGTTTTTTTATTTATATATAAAATGAGGCATTTTGTTTTAAGCTTGTCTGGAATGTCTATATATAGAGAATTATCACCTAGATATATGTCTCCTTTATTACCAATAGAATAAAACCTTTGTATTTTATGCATTAAAAAGTTATTGTGAAGTGCCATTGCATGCATCTGTCTGTCTGTCTGCCTATATATCTATACACACATAAACATTTATACATCGAATATGATATTATTATTATGGTGATGTACTCTGCAATATAAAAGTGTTTTGTTTGTTTTTAAACAAAAACTTGCTTTAGCCCTTTCTTATCACAGGAAATGGTGCAAATCTGCAAGTTCTTAGTTACCGACTAATAAGTACACTCTCATTTACAGTTGCAGATTAACCTGTGAGCTACTGTGCAACCACATGCTACCGATTTTTGGCAGTGTCCTAAAATAATATTCACACCTAAACCATCTGGTAACTTTTACTGCTTAGAAACAATACTTTTCCTTGTCATAGATAATCCACCTAATAAGAACACAAGCCTAGATAGGTCATGTGAGAGGCAGACAGGAGTTGTGGCTTTATTATGATGCTAAGGGATCCATAATCACACTATATAGAAAGTGCTGCTACAATGATTTTTGCATATGATCCATTTATATAGCCCATACAGGGTTTTTTAATGTATAGTTTTGCTTAATTTTAAATAACTTTGTGCTGATTTTCAGACTCCTAACCAAGCCCCAAAGTTTTAGATGTATACTGATGTCTACAGACTCCAGGTTGTTCCTGTTTGAGTAAAGGGGGTCTTTTCATATGCATGGGAGGGAGTGTCTGCTCTTTTTGCTTTCCAGAGAATACAAAGAAACAGAGGGGCGCCTAATGTGTGGTATCATCAGGTGAAAAAGTGCAAAACAAACAGCAATAGAGCCAAATGAGTACTCACATACACCAGGAGCACACCTATGTGCTAGTAGGGACGGGCTGCAGATTTATAAAGGTGTAACAGCTCACCCCTCAAACAGTGCTGTGGTGCTGAAAATGAAGTAAAAGACACAAAGAGAAAGCACTACATGTGCAGACCATTAAAGGTATAACCAGCAGTATTTTCTTAGTGATACAGGTGGGTACTCACATACTCCAGGAGGGTAGGGACAGGAACATATTCCATACCTTTCAGAGACATTTTTTTCTATTTTTTTTATTTCTAAAAGGGAATTGAGTTATTAAGACATAATTTATGCTTGTGAATAGTTTTTTTATTATTTATATATAGATGTTTATGATTGCATTGATATACCTCTAGCGCCCCCTTATTTGTCATTAGGATACATCTTTTTGCTTTCCAGCCTATTTCAGTGGGTGTCCCAGCCTAACATCAACAGTGCTAAACTGGGAGCTTCTGAGCACATTTTAAAAAGGTTTTATACTGGATTTTTATGTTAGTATCTGTGCATATTCTTATTTATAGTAGTAACTATTACTTGCAAATATATGAAAATCGGTGTACACTGTCCCTTTAAAAGTCTGAACAACTATTCTTTGTAGTCTTCACCATGCACATTTTTATAAAAGAAAATCTGTATTTTGGGGGGGCGGAGCCAGCTTCTGAAGGAACTAGACGTGTGTGTGAGGAGCTCCTGGATTTAACACGATATAACTGATATAAATGGTGCTTATGTGCATTTAAAATAAACCTTTATTAAAGAAAAGAAGTGCATATGGTGACCAGCCCTGATCGGAGTGAGTTTGTGGAGTGGTGACATAGCTGTTCTTGGTGCATCACAAGTGGGAGAGCCTACATCGTATAGTGGCCATTGTTTTTTGGGGGCCTTGAGGCACATCACTACCCTACATCTTGAATTCTAAGCTACACTGAGCCTGTTGAGCCTCGTCTAACTATGGAGAACCCGGCTGTTATTTTCCGTGAGCTAACGGCTCACTTTGAGAGGAACTTCCTGGACAGGATCGACAGGATTTTAGCCGCATCGCAACAGAGTACTACTCCACCATGTGACGCAGTGTCTGCCACGGGGGAGCCGGACATGGAAGAAGTGGTGGAGGCCATACATCAGCACAATCTGCTGTTCCCTTCTCTGCAATCATTGCAGTCTTCATGTGAACCTGGGCCAAGGGAGGAATCTAATGTTAGGCGAGCGTCACAGGAGACCTCATTCATTGCCCCTACAGTAGCTGTGCAGCAAGGGAGATCGAGCCTGCTTGACAGCAATGGTGAAACCACGACCCTATGGTATGTGAAGCAGAGGTACACTGTTAGGGCAGCTGCGCTTGTTAGCGCCGATTATTTGGACTATACAGCTGACCCCTCGAGTCAGTTGCCTACATTGGACTTGCTACCTGAGGAGTATGAGCGGCTGTCCCCCTGCGGTGTACCCCAGCACCAGAGACATGATCTGAACTATTGTTACCCTCCTGCACATAAGAGATTTAAGAAGGGGATAGGTTGAGCCTTGGGTCTAGGGCTGTAACGCCGTGTTACAACCAGCATATCTTGAACGAACTTGCCTGTCAGTACGTTAGTATCATTATCCACAATATGCAAGATGATACTTTATGAAGGCTTGAAAAAGTCGGATATGTGTCTGTACAGTATGTGCTTAAAGGGACATGCCACCCACATTTTTCTTTTATGATTTAGAAAGAGAATGCAATTTTAAACATCTTTCTAATTTACTTATATTATCTAATTTGTTTTATTCTCTTGATATTCTTTGATGAAAAGCATATCTAGATATGCTCACTAGCTGCTGATTGGTTGCTGCACATAGAAGCATCATGTGATTGGCTCACCATGTGCATTGCTTTTTCTTCAAATAAGGATATTTAAAAAATGAAGCAAAATAAATTATGGAAGTAAATTGTAATGTTGTTTAAATTTCTATTCTCTATCTGAATCATGAAAGAAAGATTTTGGGTTTAGTGGCCCTTTAAGCTAGTTCATTGCTAATTCTGTACCGAGAATATTTATTTTCACTATTCATGTGCTCCTCCAGAAAACTGAGTGTGTATTTATATGTATCTTGATCCCTTAAAGTGTCATTATATACTGAGTTCTGATCCTTATGGCTCTTAAGGGGTTACTTCCTGTTTGTGCACTTTAGGAGCAGCTATTTCTCTAATGTAATATAAAAATGTGAGTAAATGTTTTGGAAATGTTGTTTGAGACTATAGTTGGGAGACCATGTATATAGAATCATACTAGTTCCTTCTAATATGCGAATAGATAACCACTGATCCCAGTACCCTTAGAGCCTCTATTATGGAGCCTTTGTAAATTATCAGCCCTGGATCCGCCCCCCCTCTTTCCCTCTTCCCCCTTCTCTTCTCCCCCCCCCTCACTCCCCCCATTTCTCCCTCTCCCCCCCTCTTCTTCTTCCTCTTCCCCCTATCTCTCTCTCTTTCCCCCTCTCCTTCTCTCCCCCCCCTCTCTCCCTCTCCCCCCCTCCCCCACCTACCCCCCTCTCTCCCCCTCCCCCCCTCCCCCACCTACCCCCCTCTCTCCCTTTCCCCCCACTTTTTTTTTCTCCCTCTTCCCCACCTCTATCTCTTCCCCCCTTTTTTCTTCCCTCTCCCTCTCCCTTCCCTTTTACCCCCTCCTCTCTCCCACTCCTTACACCCCCCCTCTCCCTCTTTTTCCCTCCCTCTCCCAAGTATGTGGTAAGGGATAAACATCTTATCCTCCACATTCCCATTTGGCAGAGTTGTATAGTCTCTGCCCTGTCCGTGGAGCCTTGTCCGAGTGTGTCCCGGTATGATTGTAAAAATAGCTCTTCGGGAATTTACTATGATTGTTACTCTGTGTTTAATACCTATAGACTTTATCACTTTCATTTTAGTATAGGGGATAGCTCACTTATGTATCTAATGTATGCGATAGAACTACTGGCGTGATGCAAAAGATCTAGAGATTTTATATTTCTTAATAGATTATAAGCCTTTTTGAACCTACAACTTTTAGATTCACACTCTCATTGACCTCCTGACAGCTGTTTTAATGCGAATAGTCACACGCTTGTACCTATTAAGGTTTAAGTTTAAATATGAAACAGTCCCTGTAGTTTATTTCCTTGAAGTAGTGTAAGGTACTTGCATTTATATTGTTATTCTTATTTTTTTTTCATCTCCTTCAATTTTATTGTTAGTTTTTTGGACCTAACCATGGTCCCAGCGGCTATAGGAAGGAGGATATAAAGTGTAGGCCTTGATTGGGCCTTTACTAACCAAAAGCCCTCTGAGTAGTACATTTACTTTAATGAGGTCCAAAAGTGGCCTCGGCTACCATTGGGGGAAAAGGGGGTGATTTGAGGTTTGCTCTGTCATTTTATGTATATCCCAATCTGCGAGTCTTCTATGAATGTTATAATAAGGGATCCATTCCTAAATATGTTATTAAGCGTCTGTTTATGTCCATGAAACCTGTCTTGTTATATATTATGTGCCATATGTTTGCCTGAGCAAACTGATTCTTGTTTTGTTAATGTTATTCCCTCAATAAAAAAACATATTTAAAAAAAAAATAAAAAAAAAATCTGTATTTTGATTCTTGATTGGGGTTTATGGTTATGGGACCCAATTGCTTTTTTTTTTTTTTGTCATATTAGTATCAGAAATGACAGGAACTCTGAGAAAAAAAAAAGAACAACATATTGACCAAGGTATAAATAGAAGAGGAAATACTGTACATTATTCCTGTTTCAGAACTAATATTTAGGAGCTCAACAAAGCCATTGTCATAATGAAACAGGCCTGCAAACTTTATCTAGCAAAACTGCAATAAAACATCATACTGATGTGATCCTGCCCTTGCTTAGTTAGCTACTTGGTGGCCAGTAAAGATTATAAAGTCTCATTGCTGCTACCAGGTAGCAAAGTTTACAACAGTTCTAGCCTCTGTGCCAAAGTACGTGTGGGCACAACGCAAGAAAAAGCTTCAGCTACAAGTCTCCCTTTGTAGTATTAATTTATGCTTTAAAAGCTTCAGGTAGCTTTATCTCATTAAAAGAACTCTTACTTGTTCATATGTGTGGCAAAAATAAATAAATATGAACAATTGTGAAGCTGTGTTTTTGTGAAATATAAATTTTCACTGATTACTTAGCAAACAAATGCCAACACAGAGATTAACATTTTGGGTGTTACATTTGTACTAAGTGTGTACTTAAAAGCAGTGACAGCTGAAGGTCATTAATGTTAAAGGGACAGTCTAGTCAACATTAAAGGACCAGTAAATACAGTATATTTGCATAATCAACACATGCAGGATAACAAGATAATGCAAAAGCACTTAGTCTGAACTTAAAATAAGTAGTAGATTTTTTTTCTGTCAAATTTTAAAGTTATATCTATTTCCACTCCCACTTCATCATGTGACAGCCACCAGCCAATCACAAATGTATATACGTATATTCTGTGAATTCTTGCACATGCTCAGTAGGAGCTGGTGACTCAAAAAGTGTAAATATAAAAAGACTGTGCACATTTTGTTAATGGAAGCAAATTGGAAAGTTGTTTAAAATTGCATGCTCTATCTGAATCATAAAGTTTAATTTTGACTTGAGTGTCCCTTTAAACTTTCATGGATTCTGATAGGGTGTGCAGTTTTAAACTTTCCAATTTACTTTAATCATTAAATTTGCTTTGTTCTCTTGGTATTCTTTGTTTAAAGCTAAACCTAGGTAGGCTTATGCGCTAATTTCTAAGCCCTTGAAGGCCGCCTCTGATCTTGGTACATTTTGAAAGTTTTTCAGTTAGATACTGCTAGTTTATGTGTGTCATATGTTAACACTATGCTCACTCCTGTTGAGTTATGTCTAAACAACTGAAATAAGGGGTGCACAGGCTTAGATACAAGGTAGTCACAGAGGTAAAAAGTATATTAATATAACCATGTTCATTATGCAAAACTGGAGACTGGGTAATAAAGGGATTGTCTATCTTCTATTCTTGGTGTAGACTGTAACTTTAATCATTCCCAATTAAAGGGCAAGATTTATCATGAGGCGCGTGTCCCGAACTGATATTCAGCGTGTTATATATTAAACTGCTTCTTCATAAACCTTCACAATTCATTCTACCGGAGTGACTGAGAAGCCCTACTCTAACGCAATTAGTTGCGTGAGGATAGGGGTGTGGACTTGCACAAGTGTTTGCCTATGTTAAATATGAGGAACAAATTCACCCCACAATCTGAGATCAAATGTGGATAGGCAGGGCTGCCACTAGAAATTTTGGGGCCCCTGACTTAACCATTGATCAGGGCCCCCCCCTCCTTTGACATGTGCAATTTTTGACCAAGTGACTAAAACGTATATGCACTTTATTCTTAAGTGTCTATTTATACTTGGAAATGTTGTAAAGGTAGTAACATACACTGAAACAAACACACACACACACACACACTCACACATAAGGATTCACATATAGACACTCTAGCAAACACGCAAAGAAACTCAGACACAGACACCCAAACAGACACTTAGCACTTGTTTACATTGACCTGACAAGTAATGAGGTAAACTACAGTTTTCTAAAAAAAAGGAGATTTAGAAAACAAAATATTGAGTTCTGATTATCTTTTTGTAAAGGAAGATGACAACTAAATGAAGACAACAGCATGCAGTGGCTGAATGGAAGGGCCCTGAACTGCCTAAACAATAATTTAAAGGTTAAATGGTAGATTGGTGACTTCCGGTAAGGTCTCATTAGTCTCAAAGTCTGTAGAAAGATGTGAATAATCAGTAGTAAGGTCAAAATGTCCAAAAAAGGAACAGACAATGACACACACACACACACACAAACTCAAACTTGCACATACACCCAAGGAAACACCAACAGAGACAGCCTCAGAAAACACACAAAGACATACACACACACACAGAGACAGCCTCAGAAAACACACAAAGACATACACACACACACAGAGACACCCACAGAAAACACACAAAGACATATACACACACACAGAGACACCCACAGAAAACACAGAAAGACATACATACACACCCTCATTGAGACATCCACAGAAAACACACAAAGACATACATAGGTTCACAACATGTGAATCCTATCCACTCACAGAATGATAAATCTTGCCCAAAGAATCAAAAATTAAAAAGCCTCAAAAGGGATAAAAAAAAAATTAAAAAAAAACACGTTTTGAATTTCCCATAAAATGTTTAATTATGTATAATTAAAGAAATATATATTATTTTTTTTTGCAATATACTTTCCTCATTTATTTTGCCACCTTTACCTATAATTTCATTATGAAAGTTTTGTTTTCCCAGTTCGTGCAAACCTCATAAGCTTAACTCTGCTGCATTCTAAACACCCATTGTTTGATCCCAGAAGTATCTAATTTATATCTGTCCCTAACTGACCTCAACAGAGGCTATAAGAAGCTTTGGGAAAAATGATTTTGTATTTATTTTGAAATATAGTTTTTAAAGGGTTAGTGTACTGTAAAACTGCTTTCCTCTTAATATGTGTTTAAAATAACTTGTTATACCAGCAGCAGTGTTTAAAATAAATGGGAAATAGCTCCTTTTGGTATATTCTGTATATGAAATAGCTGTCATGTAAATTGAAATCACAACCCAATTAAATGGGTTGGAGTTTGCAGGAAGAGCAAAGCACATTACCTTATCTCTCTATATTTACACAAAATCCTCCTTAGCTTATTTCTTTATACACAGTGAACAGTAGAAGTTATCATTTTAGTACTTCTCCCGCAACTCCCCCACTGGGAGCATTTTTTTTTCTAAACCATTCAGTACTTAAGTATTTCAATTGTTGGTATAGGTGGGGATACTGCAGGGAATACCAGCTGTCTCAAATGAAAAAATAAAGGTAAAGGAGCTTTCTGTAAAACAAATTTAATACAACCCAGTAGTTGAAAAGAATATCTGGGAACAAAGTTAAATAGAGAAAAAGAAATAAAGGGACAGTGCACACCAATTTTCATATGATGGCATCATGTAATAGACATTACAATAGAGAAGAATAGTCACAGATACTGATCTCAAAATCCAGTATAAAACCTTTTAAAAAATTATTTAGAAGCTCCCAGTTTAGCACTGTTGATGAGATTAGGCTGGGACACCAAGTGAAAGGGGCTGGGAAAGCAGGAAGAGCAGACACTCCTTCGTTCCCTGAATATGAAAAGTCAGATTACACAAACAGGAAAAAGCATACGTTTGTAGACTTCAGTCTATATCTGATACTTTGGGGTTTGGTTAGGAGTCTGAAAATCAGCACAATAATATTAAAAAAAATCAGCAAAACTATACATTGTTACAAAAACACTCCCAGATGCGCTATATAAATGGATCATCTACAAAACATGTATGCAAAAAAAGCTAGTATACAATGTCCCTTTAATTGTAATATATATACAGTACTGTGTAAGCATTTGAGGTAGGTGTGAAAAATTGCTTTAAAAACAGAATTTATGTTTACCTGATAAATTACTTTCTCCAACGGTGTGTCCGGTCCACGGCGTCATCCTTACTTGTGGGATATTCTCTTCCCCAACAGGAAATGGCAAAGAGCCCAGCAAAGCTGGTCACATGATCCCTCCTAGGCTCCGCCTACCCCAGTCATTCGACCGACGTTAAGGAGGAATATTTGCATAGGAGAAACCATATGGTACCGTGGTGACTGTAGTTAAAGAAAATAAATTATCAGACCTGATTAAAAAACCAGGGCGGGCCGTGGACCGGACACACCCTTGGAGAAAGTAATTTATCAGGTAAACATAAATTCTGTTTTCTCCAACATAGGTGTGTCCGGTCCACGGCGTCATCCTTACTTGTGGGAACCAATACCAAAGCTTTAGGACACGGATGAAGGGAGGGAGCAAATCAGGTCACCTAAATGGAAGGCACCACGGCTTGCAAAACCTTTCTCCCAAAAATAGCCTCAGAAGAAGCAAAAGTATCAAACTTGTAAAATTTGGTAAAAGTGTGCAGTGAAGACCAAGTCGCTGCCCTACATATCTGATCAACAGAAGCCTCGTTCTTGAAGGCCCATGTGGAAGCCACAGCCCTAGTGGAATGAGCTGTGATTCTTTCGGGAGGCTGCCGTCCGGCAGTCTCGTAAGCCAATCTGATGATGCTTTTAATCCAAAAAGAGAGAGAGGTAGAAGTTGCTTTTTGACCTCTCCTTTTACCGGAATAAACAACAAACAAGGAAGATGTTTGTCTAAAATCCTTTGTAGCATCTAAATAGAATTTTAGAGCGCGAACAACATCCAAATTGTGCAACAAACGTTCCTTCTTTGAAACTGGTTTCGGACACAGAGAAGGTACGATAATCTCCTGGTTAATGTTTTTGTTAGAAACAACTTTTGGAAGAAAACCAGGTTTGGTACGTAAAACCACCTTATCTGCATGGAACACCAGATAAGGAGGAGAACACTGCAGAGCAGATAATTCTGAAACTCTTCTGGCAGAAGAAATTGCAACTAAAAACAAAACTTTCCAAGATAATAATTTAATATCAACGGAATGCAAGGGTTCAAACGGAACCCCCTGAAGAACTGAAAGAACTAAATTGAGACTCCAAGGAGGAGTCAAAGGTTTGTAAACAGGCTTAATTCTAACCAGAGCCTGAACAAAAGCTTGAACATCTGGCACAGCAGCCAGTTTTTTGTGAAGTAACACCGACAAGGCAGAAATCTGTCCCTTCAGGGAACTTGCAGATAATCCTTTTTCCAATCCTTCTTGAAGGAAGGATAGGATCCTAGGAATCTTAACCTTGTCCCAAGGGAATCCTTTAGATTCACACCAACAGATATATTTTTTCCAAATTTTGTGGTAAATCTTTCTAGTTACAGGCTTTCTGGCCTGAATAAGAGTATCGATAACAGAATCTGAGAACCCTCGCTTCGATAAAATCAAGCGTTCAATCTCCAAGCAGTCAGCTGGAGTGAAACCAGATTCGGATGTTCGAACGGACCCTGAACAAGAAGGTCTCGTCTCAAAGGTAGCTTCCAAGGTGGAGCCGATGACATATTCACCAGATCTGCATACCAAGTCCTGCGTGGCCACGCAGGAGCTATCAAGATCACCGACGCCCTCTCCTGATTGATCCTGGCTACCAGCCTGGGGATGAGAGGAAAGGGCGGGAACACATAAGCTAGTTTGAAGGTCCAAGGTGCTACTAGTGCATCCACTAGAGCCGCCTTGGGATCCCTGGATCTGGACCCGTAGCAAGGAACTTTGAAGTTCTGACGAGAGGCCATCAGATCCATGTCTGGAATGCCCCACAGCTGAGTGACTTGGGCAAAGATTTCCGGATGGAGTTCCCACTCCCCCGGATGCAATGTCTGACGACTCAGAAAATCCGCTTCCCAATTTTCCACTCCTGGGATGTGGATAGCAGACAGGTGGCAGGAGTGAGACTCCGCCCATAGAATGATTTTGGTCACTTCTTCCATCGCTAGGGAACTCCTTGTTCCCCCCTGATGGTTGATGTACGCAACAGTTGTCATGTTGTCTGATTGAAACCGTATGAACTTGGCCCTCGCTAGCTGAGGCCAAGCCTTGAGAGCATTGAATATCGCTCTCAGTTCCAGAATATTTATCGGTAGAAGAGATTCTTCCCGAGACCAAAGACCCTGAGCTTTCAGGGATCCCCAGACCGCGCCCCAGCCCATCAGACTGGCGTCGGTCGTGACAATGACCCACTCTGGTCTGCGGAATGTCATCCCTTGTGACAGGTTGTCCAGGGACAGCCACCAACGGAGTGAGTCTCTGGTCCTCTGATTTACTTGTATCTTCGGAGACAAGTCTGTATAGTCCCCATTCCACTGACTGAGCATGCACAGTTGTAATGGTCTTAGATGAATGCGCGCAAAAGGAACTATGTCCATTGCCGCTACCATCAACCCGATCACTTCCATGCACTGAGCTATGGAAGGAAGAGGAACGGAATGAAGTATCCGACAAGAGTCTAGAAGTTTTGTTTTTCTGGCCTCTGTTAGAAAAATCCTCATTTCTGAGGAGTCTATAATTGTTCCCAAGAAGGGAACCCTTGTTGACGGGGATAGAGAACTCTTTTCCACGTTCACTTTCCATCCGTGAGATCTGAGAAAGGCCAGGACGATGTCCGTGTGAGCCTTTGCTTGAGGAAGGGACGACGCCTGAATCAGAATGTCGTCCAAGTAAGGTACTACAGCAATGCCCCTTGGTCTTAGCACAGCTAGAAGGGACCCTAGTACCTTTGTGAAAATCCTTGGAGCAGTGGCTAATCCGAAAGGAAGCGCCACGAACTGGTAATGTTTGTCCAGGAATGCGAACCTTAGGAACCGATGATGTTCCTTGTGGATAGGAATATGTAGATACGCATCCTTTAAATCCACCGTGGTCATGAATTGACCTTCCTGGATGGAAGGAAGAATAGTTCGAATGGTTTCCATCTTGAACGATGGAACCTTGAGAAACTTGTTTAAGATCTTGAGATCTAAGATTGGTCTGAACGTTCCCTCTTTTTTGGGAACTATGAACAGATTGGAGTAGAACCCCATCCCTTGTTCTCTTAATGGAACAGGATGAATCACTCCCATATTTAACAGGTCTTCTACACAATGTAAGAATGCCTGTCTTTTTATGTGGTCTGAAGACAACTGAGACCTGTGAAACCTCCCCCTTGGGGGAAGTCCCTTGAATTCCAGAAGATAACCTTGGGAGACTATTTCTAGCGCCCAAGGATCCAGAACATCTCTTGCCCAAGCCTGAGCGAAGAGAGAGAGTCTGCCCCCCACCAGATCCGGTCCCGGATCGGGGGCCAACATTTCATGCAGTCTTGGTAGCAGTGGCAGGTTTCTTGGCCTGCTTTCCTTTGTTCCAGCCTTGCATTGGTCTCCAAGCTGGCTTGGCTTGAGAAGTATTACCCTCTTGCTTAGAGGACGTAGCACCTTGGGCTGGTCCGTTTCTACGAAAGGGACGAAAATTAGGTTTATTTTTTGCCTTGAAAGGCCGATCCTGAGGAAGGGCGTGGCCCTTACCCACAGTGATATCAGAGATAATCTCTTTCAAGTCAGGGCCAAACAGCGTTTTCCCCTTGAAAGGAATGTTAAGTAGCTTGTTCTTGGAAGACGCATCAGCCGACCAAGATTTCAACCAAAGCGCTCTGCGCGCCACAATAGCAAACCCAGAATTCTTAGCCGCTAACCTAGCCAATTGCAAAGTGGCGTCGAGGGTGAAAGAATTAGCCAATTTGAGAGCATTGATTCTGTCCATAATCTCCTCATAAGGAGGAGAATCACTATCGACCGCCTTTATCAGCTCATCGAACCAGAAACATGCGGCTGTAGCGACAGGGACAATGCATGAAATTGGTTGTAGAAGGTAACCCTGCTGCACAAACATCTTTTTAAGCAAACCTTCTAATTTTTTATCCATAGGATCTTTGAAAGCACAACTATCCTCTATGGGTATAGTGGTGCGTTTGTTTAAAGTGGAAACCGCTCCCTCGACCTTGGGGACTGTCTGCCATAAGTCCTTTCTGGGGTCGACCATAGGAAACAATTTTTTAAATATGGGGGGAGGGACGAAAGGAATACCTGGCCTCTCCCATTCTTTATTAACAATGTCCGCCACCCGCTTGGGTATAGGAAAAGCTTCTGGGAGCCCCGGCACCTCTAGGAACTTGTCCATTTTACATAGTTTCTCTGGGATGACCAACTTGTCACAATCATCCAGAGTGGATAATACCTCCTTAAGCAGAATGCGGAGATGTTCCAACTTAAATTTAAATGCAATCACATCAGGTTCAGCCTGTTGAGAAATGTTCCCTGAATCAGTAATTTCTCCCTCAGACAAAACCTCCCTGGCCCCATCAGACTGGGTTAGGGGCCCTTCAGAGATATTAATATCAGCGTCGTCATGCTCTTCAGTATCTAAAACAGAGCAGCCGCGCTTACGCTGACAAGTGTTTATTTTGGCTAAAATGTTTTTGACAGAATTATCCATTACAGCCGTTAATTGTTGCATAGTAAGGAGTATTGGCGCGCTAGATGTACTAGGGGCCTCCTGAGTGGGCAAGACTCGTGTAGACGAAGGAGGGAATGATGCAGTACCATGCTTACTCCCCTCACTTGAGGAATCATCTTGGGCATCATTGTCATTATCACATAAATCACATTTATTTAAATGAATAGGAATTCTGGCTTCCCCACATTCAGAACACAGTCTATCTGGTAGTTCAGACATGTTAAACAGGCATAAACTTGATAACAAAGTACAAAAACGTTTTAAAATAAAACCGTTACTGTCACTTTAAATTTTAAACTGAACACACTTTATTACTGCAATTGCGAAAAACCATGAAGGAATTGTTCAAAATTTATCAAATTTTCACCACAGTGTCTTAAAGCCTTAAAAGTATTGCACACCAAATTTGGAAGCTTTAACCCTTAAAATAACGGAACCGGAGCCGTTTTAACCTTTAACCCCTTCACAGTCCCTGGTATCTGCTTTGCTGAGACCCAACCAAGCCCAAAGGGGAATACGATACCAAATGACGCCTTCAGAAAGTCTTTTCTAAGTATCAGAGCTCCTCTCACATGCGACTGCATGCCATGCCTCTCAAAAACAAGTGCGCCACACCGGCGCGAAAATGAGGCTCTGCTTATGCTTTGGGAAAGCCCCTAAGGAATAAGGTGTCTAATACAGTGCCTGCCGATATTATTATATCAAAATACCCAGATAAAATGATTCCTCAAGGCTAAATATGTGTTACTAATGAATCGATTTAGCCCAGAAAAAGTCTACAGTCTTAATAAGCCCTTGTGAAGCCCTTATTTACGATCGTAATAAACATGGCTTACCGGATCCCATAGGGAAAATGACAGCTTCCAGCATTACATCGTCTTGTTAGAATGTGTCATACCTCAAGCAGCAAGAGACTGCACACTGTTCCCCCAACTGAAGTTAATTGCTCTCAACAGTCCTGTGTGGAACAGCCATGGATTTTAGTTACGGTTGCTAAAATCATTTTCCTCATACAAACAGAAATCTTCATCTCTTTTCTGTTTCTGAGTAAATAGTACATACCAGCACTATTTCAAAATAACAAACTCTTGATTGAATAATAAAAACTACAGTTAAACACTAAAAAACTCTAAGCCATCTCCGTGGAGATGTTGCCTGTACAACGGCAAAGAGAATGACTGGGGTAGGCGGAGCCTAGGAGGGATCATGTGACCAGCTTTGCTGGGCTCTTTGCCATTTCCTGTTGGGGAAGAGAATATCCCACAAGTAAGGATGACGCCGTGGACCGGACACACCTATGTTGGAGAAATTACTTCTATTATCACATTTGCTTTGTTCACTTGGCATCCTTTATTAAAGAGTAATTCTAGGTACACTGAAATGAGCGTGCCCATGTCTTTAGCAGTCTATGGCAACTATGTATAACATTGCTACAAATATGGTTGCAAACACTGCCACCAGATGGCTAAACACATGTGCACGCTCATTTCAGTGTACCTAGGATTACTCTTCAATAAAGGATACCAAGAGACTTAAAAAATCAATTTAAGCTTATTTTTACTTTACTGACCCTTTTATTTAAGTGCAGTTTCAACTTTTATGACCCTTATTCAATACTGCAGGATTCTTCAAATCACGGGTTGGAACCCATTACTGGGTCGCAACACTAGATTTACTGAGTCGCGACTTGCGTGTGTGTTGTATGAGAGTGTGTGTGGTGTTTGCTGTATGAGAGTGGGAGTGTTGTTACCTTTTACAACACTTTGACTACAATCAGGAATAAAGTATGCACACATTTTAGTCAGTTTGCCAAAAATGTGTTTAGGTCTCTTGGTATCCTTTGTTGAAGGGTAATCCATGTGTTTTTAGCCATCTGGTGGCAGTGTTTGCAACAATATTTGTAGTAATGTTATACATTGTTGCCATAGACTGCTAAAAACATGCACGCTCATTTCAGTGTACCTATGATTATTCTTTAACAAAGGATACCAAAAGAACAAAGCAAATGTAAGTAAATTGGAAAGTTTTTTAACGCATGCTCTATTTGAATCATGAATGTAATTTTTTTTACTTTACTGTCCCTTTAAGAAATTGTGGATTTAATGCATTACTATTATTACTATTACTGCAGAGGCTATACATTTAACTACATTATGTATTTTTTTGCAAATATTAAAATCTACCTTGTTTTCTCCTTTATTTCCATAAGTAGGTCAGATCAATACAGCCAGAGGCTGCATCACACAACCCATTCAGCACAACACAATGCATAATGTCATACATGCACTCTGCCTAAGGTAGAGGCTGAAATCAGGGCAAGAAAAAGGGGGAAAAGTAACTTTACAATTTGCTAAACTACATCATGAAGAAAAAAAAATCTTTACAGAATGAAAGCAATGTCAATAGGTACATGGGCTTTAAGCAATATTAATAGGTACATGGGCATTAAGCAATGTTAATAGGTACAGGGGCATTAAGCAATGCTAATAGGTACATGGGCATTAAGCAATGTTAATAAGGACATGGGCATTAAGCAATGTTAATAGGTACATGGGCATTAAGCAATGTTAATATGTACATGGGCATTAAGCAATGTTAATATAGACATGGGCATTAAGCAATGTTAATAGGTACATGGGCATTAAGCAATGTTAATAGGTACATGGGCATTAAGCAATGTTAATATGGACATGGGCATTAAGCAATGTTAATAGGGACATGGGCATTAAGCAATGTTAATATGGACATGGGCATTATGCAATGTTAATAGTTACATGGGCATTAAGCAATGTTAAGAGGTACATGGGAATTAAGCAATGTTAATATGGACATGGGCATTAAGCAATATTAATATGTACATGGGCATTAAGCAATGTTAATATGTACATGGGAATTAAGCAATGTTAATATGGACATGGGCATTAAGCAATATTAATATGGACATGGGCATTATGCAATGTTAATAGTTACATGGGCATTAAGCAATGTTAATATGTACATGGGCATTAAGCAATGTTAATATGTACATGGGAATTAAGCAATATTAATATGGACATGGGCGGCATTAAGCAATGTTAATATGTACATGGGCATTAAGCAATGTTAATATGTACATGGGAATTAAGCAATGTTAATATGGACATGGGCATTAAGCAATATTAATATGGACATGGGCATTATGCAATGTTAATAGTTACATGGGCATTAAGCAATGTTAATAGGGACATGGGCATTAAGCAATGTTAATAGTTGCATGGGCATTAAGCAATGTTAATATGGACATGGGCATTAAGCAATGTTAATAGGTACATGGGCATTGGGTAGCATATTCACATCTGTTAATAGTGACAATGTCTGGTGCAGGATCTTTAACAGAAACATGGCTGCAAGGTAGGAATATTCATGGAGGTCTAGAAAAGTGATTCATTATAAAGAAATTCATTAAATTATAATATAACAAAGCAAATTTTATTGAAGACTGGATTGTAAAATGCATAGTAATGCAGAGATTAGTAAAAAAAACAACAAAAAAAACAGTTAAGTGTAGCAATAGCACCATTGTTCCTATTATTAATTTGCTGGTTACTCTTTTTTTCTTTTTTTTATTGTTCTAAAAACACTTAAATAAAAAAAAAATCTTCCATGGTTCCAGAAAGAAAAATATGCGCCTTGACCATCAACATTCTGCTTGACAGTCAATCACTTTTTAATGTACCTTTAACATTACTTTAAAGCCATTTTACATGACCACTAAATACAGTTGCATAATTAACAAGAGCATAATAAAAAGACAATGCAATAATTTCAAATAAGCAGTAATTTTTTCTGACATTTATTTCCCAGTATAACGAGGCAGCTATCAGCCAATCACAGACTAGTATACGTATACACTGAACTTGTGCACATACTCAGTAGGAACTGGTGTCTAAGAAATAGTGCATATAAACAGAATGTGCAAAATGTAATATTGGAAGTAAATTTTGAAGTCTCTTACAATTGCATACTCTATCTGAATCATAAAAGTTTCATTTTTGACATTAGTGTCCCTTTAACCCCATGAAGTCTTTTTTGGCGTCCTGCACCCTCCTCCTCCTTATAGGCAATAGGAAATCCTACTGGGGGGGGCGAGCCTAGCATCATAGGCAGTCCCAGCCTTGAAATCACATAATCGCATTGATGATCACGTGATTTTGTTTTTCAAGCAAATGTTCAGAACATTTGCCACCAGCATGAAGAGGTTAAGTATCAGACTAGTACAAAATACATTGTATAGAGTCATTTACAAATTGTGTTTTGTTAGCAAATTACATCGTTGTCCAGTGAAAAGACTAGAATGTTGCTTATTTCATCTCCTGTGCATTTGCCAAATAGGGACAGCTATAAAAAAGAACCTGCAATGATCAAGCAATCTCTGTGTAGAGTGTTTTTAGGTTAGGGTTCAGAAGCCTGCAGAATGCACTCCAGTTTTAAAATTTAAAAGATGGCTAAAATATTTTTTACACATGCATTAGAAATTATGTGCTGAACTGCAAAAGAGCTGCTTACTCAATTGTTTTGCAATCCAGGGCACGCCCCATGAAAAGCCTTTTCAGAGATGTTTTTCATAACTTCTTTTCTGTGGCCAATCAGGGACAAATATAAATAAGCTACCACACTAATCAGCAATCACAGGGTAAAATGTAGGAGTAATAATGTTACAAATTCTAAGGAATGCACTTGGCGGCAGTGGAAAAGCTACAATTTTAAAATTAAAATAAAGGAAAACAGACAAAATAAGCAGTGTGCACTGCAAGGTTAATTTCACTATCCAAAACCTGTTACGGGAATTTATTGTTGACGTTAATGTCCCTTTAAGACAGGGCCACTTTCATCTAGAATTCTACTCATGGCACCTAGTTTTTTTATGTTATTCTTCATGTATCTATATACAAATACCACTATCTGGCACCAAAATACTCTTACTGGCTCCTCAATTTTAACAGATTTTTCGACCCCCTGCTTTAAGGTATGTTGATTTAAAGGGGCAGTAAACTTACAAACTAATGTTATAAAATTCTGCACATAATGCAGTATTATATAACATTAGCTTAGTGGCAGATATATACATTAAAGGATTGCAGATCATTTTTATTTAAAAGTTCATTTTTCCAGAACGCCGCTCCTTGCTCTACTGAGCGGGTCCAGTTTTTCCTCATCGCGGTAACACTGTCTAGTCACAGCGTGCCCGGTCGCACCATTAAACTGAATGTAGCTTGCTCCCATATAGTAGCGGGAGTTTAGTGCCCCTTTAATACATATTTATTTTTATGTAAGTATGTTAGTTAGTCTGTGGCTAATTTTTACAGGGTGTTCTTGGGTAAGGGAACTCCAAGCCATGGTCTGCATGCCCAGTAATAATTCCTCAGCACACGCTATTAACTCCTTTACCTCCTCATATCACATATACCGTTTTCAGTTATGCTCAGATTACTTATATGTAAGAGAGAAAAAAATGAAAATAAATAAAATCTCCTCCTCTGAAAGGACAGGAAAAAAGACAAAGAGGGCTAAACAACATGAAAGGCTGAATTCTCAAGTAAAAGTGTTTACGTTTTCTAAAGCCAACCTTACAGCTCCCATCGTAGATTTGGTAAAGAACAAAGGACAATAAACCTGGCAGCTTAGTCAATTTGAGATTGTTAACTTGTGGAGGGTGTGCACTGAGAACACAAAGAAAGTAATTCGGAGTATGAATAAAGGTCAGAGACTTTGCTTTCTATCCACTGATTTAGATTGCTGCTCTGTTAAAGGGACAGTGTACTCTAAAATAGTTTCCAATGACGTGTGAAACCAGCTGCAGAGTTTAAACTATAAGGGCAATTGTTCCTTTAGGTATATTTTTGTATATGAAATAGTGGCTAATTGAAACATCTCAATTAAATGGGCTAAGCTTGAAGGGAGAGCATACCTAATTAGCTTATCTATCTAATTATTTACACATTAAGTCCTCCTTATCTTATTTCTCAATGTTTACACAAAACGCAAAACTTACAGAGATCAATGAAAAATGAGCATTTTAGTGTCTCTATGTCACAGCCCACACTGGAAGTAAAGTATGAATTTCATCTAAACTAGCAAGTAAAATAGATCACTAGGAACAGATTAAAGGAGAGATAAAAAAAATACACCACGCTGTCCCTTCAAAAGTAAAAACCAAGAGTGAAATTTGGTTTTCATGAAAATGACACACAGCCTTTGTGTTAGAACTAACTCAAAATGGATGTTTCTATGTGGGGGAAACATCTTTTTGATTACACACTGTACCATGTATGTTGCATGTCCTTAAGGGGTTTTCGGGCCTTTCATAGTGCTATTACAACCTAAATCCTAGAGGCATCAGGCTATAGCGTGGTCTCGCAAGATGGTGTTAAGCGATTAAAAGGACATTATACACACATTGTATGCTGCATGATAATGCGTCTTCATATATGAGAAGAATTTTGTAATGAATTATGCAGCTTTATTTTGTCATATTAGTATATTATTTATGTTTTTTTCTGTTCACCAATTTCCCTGCTCCCCAGAACAAAAGGAACCATTGTTAACCAATCATAAACTAATACAGATCTATAGAATTTGAGCAGTCATTTTATTTGTACCTGTGTGTGCAGTTAATGAAAGAGATTAAAGTAACCCTGCCTCGTCTTTTCACTTAAAGGGACAGTCTAGGCCAAAATAAACTTTCATGATTCAGATAGGGCGTGTCATTTTAAACAATTTTCCAATTTACTTTTATCACCAATTTTGCTTTGTTCTCTTGGTATTCTTAGTTGAAAGCTTAACCTAGGAGGTTCATATGCTAATTTCTTAGACCTTGAAGCCCACCTCTTTCAGATTGCATTTTAACAGTTTTTCACCACTAGAGGGTGTTAGTTCACATATTTCATATAGATAACACTGTGCTCGTGCACGTGAAGTAATCTGGGAGCAGGCACTGATTGGCTAGACTGCAAGTCTGTCAAAAGAACTGAAAAAAGGGGCAATTTGCAGAGGCTTAGATACAAGGTAATCACAGAGGTAAAAAGTATATTAGTATAACTGTGTTGGTTATGCAAAACTGGGAAATGGGTAATAAAGGGATTATCTATCTTTTTAAAACAATAAAAATTCTGGTGTGGACTGTCCCTTTAAAGGGACACTAAACCCAACTTTTAGATGCCGACAACATTTTTGGTGAAAAACCTGGGTTGTTTTTGCCGATTGGTGGATAAATTCACCCACTAATAAACAAGTGCTGTCCAGTGTACTAAACCAAAAATTGCCTGGCTCCTTAGCTTACATGCCTTCTTTTTTAAATAAAGATAGCAAGATAACGAAGAAAATTTGATAATAGGAGTAAATTAGAAAGTTGCTTAATATTGCATGCTCTATCTGAATCATGAAAGAAAAAAAATAGGTTCAGTGTCCCTTTAAAGGGACATGATACCAAAATGTTGATGCACTTGAAAAAGAAGCACCAAAGCTGTGAAAATATCACCTGAACATCTCTATGTAAAAAAGGAAGATATTTAACCTCAAAATGTTCTCAGTAGCCACATGCCATTGTAAAGGGACTTTAAGCTGCCAATCAGGATGCAAGTTCCCAGGATTTGTAATGGAGCATGCATCTGACATGTGTAGGCACAATTATGTTGTTTCCCTCTTCAGTTTAAAAGGACCGACAAGTCATGATTCAGATAAGGCATGCAATTTTAAACTTTCAAATTCACTTTTAGCATAAAATTTGTATTGTTCTCTTGGTATTCTTTGTTGAAAGCTAAACCTAGGTAGGCTCAAACTGAGTTGATGAAGACTGCTTCTTATCTCAGTGCAGTTTTTCAGAGTTAGACACTGTACGTATGTGCTATATAGATAACATTGTGCTCACTCTCGTGGGGTTATTTACTGACTGGCTAAATGCAATGCAAGAACTGAGATAATCACAGAGATAAAAACTATATTAATATAACAGTGTTAGTTATGCAAAACTGGGGAATGAGTAATAAAGGGATTATCTATCTTTTTAAACAACATTTTCAAGTAGACTGTCCCTTTAAGTAAATTTACTATGAAATCTCATGTGATCACAGTAAAGTGTGACCTCAGCACTGATGAAGCCGATTGGCTGTTTTATTCCCCCACACACAGCTAACATTAGCTGAAGGATAACTGTTCACAGAGCACTTACAATTATGAGATGAAGACATTTTTAGGTAAAATATCTTCCTTTACATAGAGATGTTCAGTTGATATTTTTTGTTAGCATTTTACAGTTATGCTGCATTATTCATTCAGCATATGGATATTACTGCATATGCTGTCGACATTTAACATTGCACAAGCATTTCTAGTGAAATGCTTGTTCAATGTCGCCCCCTGCACACTCGCAGCCAATCGGCCACTAGCAAGTGGTGTCAATCATCCTGATCGTATCTGATCGGGATGATTGCTTTCCGCCTCCTCAAAGATGGCGGATAAGTTACGGAGCAGCGGAAACTGCTATATTCGCAGCATGATAAATCGGCCCCCAAATCTAAATTGTGAAAAACACAATTTATGCTTACCTGATAAATTTATTTCTCTTGTGGTGTATCCAGTCCACGGATCATCCATTACTTGTGGGATATTCTCATTCCCAACAGGAAGTTGCAAGAGGACACCCACAGCAGAGCTGTTATATAGCTCCTCCCCTCACTACCATATCCAGTCATTCGACCGAAAACAAGCAGAGAAAGGAGAAACCATAGGGTGCAGTGGTGACTGTAGTTTAAATTTAAAAATTACCTGCCTTAAAATGACAGAGCGGGCCGTGGACTGGATACACCACAAGAGAAATAAATTTATCAGGTAAGCATAAATTGTGTTTTCTCTTGTAAGGTGTATCCAGTCCACGGATCATCCATTACTTGTGGGATACCAATACCAAAGCTAAAGTACACGGATGAAGGGAGGGACAAGGCAGGTACTTAAACGGAAGGTACCACTGCCTGTAAAACCTTTCTCCCAAAAATAGCCTCCGAAAAAGCAAAAGTATCAAATTTGTAGAATTTTGAAAAAGAATGAAGCGAAGACCAAGTCACCGCCTTGCAAATCTGTTCAACAGACGCTTCATTTTTAAAGGCCCAGGTGGAAGCCACAGCTCTAGTGGAATGAGCTGTAATCCTTTCAGGGGGCTGCTGTCCAGCAGTCTCATAGGCTAAGCGTATTATGCTTCTTAGCCAAAAAGAAAGAGGTTGCCGAAGCCTTTTGACCTCTCCTCTGTCCAGAGTAAACAATAAACAAAGCAGATGTTTGTCGAAAATCTTTAGTAGCTTGTAAGTAAAACTTTAAAGCACGAACCACGTCTAGATTGTGTAATAGACGTTCCTTCTTTGAAGAAGGATTAGGACACAAGGATGGAACAACAATCTCTTGATTGATATTCTTGTTAGATACCACCTTAGGTAAAAACCCAGGTTTGGTACGCAGGACAACCTTATCCGTATGGAAAATCAGATAAGGAGAATCACATTGTAAGGCAGATAACTCGGAGACTCTACGAGCCGAGGAAATAGCTACAAAAAAAAGAACTTTCTAAGATAAAAGTTTGATATCTCTGGAATGGAGAGGTTCAAATGGAACTCCTTGAAGAACCTTAAGAACCAAATTTAAGCTCCATGGCAGAGCAACCGGTCTAAACACAGGCTTGATTCTAACTAAAGCCTGGCAAAATGCCTGAACGTCTGGAACATCTGCCAGACGCTTGTGCAAAAGAATAGACAGAGCAGAAATCTGTCCCTTTAAGGAACTAGCTGACAATCCTTTTTCCAAACCATCTTGGAGAAAGGATAATATCCTGGGAATCCTGACTTTACTCCATGAGTAACCCTTGGATTCACACCAATAAAGATATTTACGCCATATTTTATGATAAATTTTCCCGGTGACAGGCTTTCGTGCCTGTATCAAGGTATCAATGACTGACTCGGAGAAACCACGCTTTGCTAAAATCAGGCGTTCAATCTCCATGCAGTCAGTATCAGAGAAATTAGATTTGGATTGTGGAAAGGACCCTGAAGTAGAAGGTCCTGTCTCAGAGGCAGAGTCCATGGTGGAAAGGATGACATGTCCACTAGATCTGCATACCAGGTCCTGCGTGGCCACGCAGGCGCTATTAAAATCACTGATGCTCTCTCCTGCTTGATCTTGGCAATCAGTCAAGGGAGCAGAGGAAACAGTGGAAACACATAAGCCAGGTTGAAAGACCAGGGCGCTGCTAGAGCATCTATCAGCGTCGCCTTGAGGTCCCTGGACCTGTATCCGTAACAAGGAAGCTTGGCGTTCTGTCGAGACGCCATGAGATCCAACTCTGGTTTGCCCCAGCGATGAACCACTTGTGCAAACACCTCCGGATGGAGTTCCCACTCCCCCGGATGAAAAGTCTGTCGACTTAGAAAATCCGCCTCCCAGTTCTCTACACCTGGGATATGGATATCTGATATGTGGCAAGAGTAAATCTCCGCCCAGCGAATTATCTTTGAGACTTCTTACATCGCTAGTGAACTTCTTGTTCCCCCTTGATGGTTGATGTAAGCCACAGTCGTGATGTTGTCCGACTGAAATCTGATGAACCTCAGAGTTGCTAACTGAGGCCAAGCTTGAAGAGCATTGAATATCGCTCTCAATTCCAGAATATTTATTGGAAGGAGTGACTCCTCCTGAGTCCACGATCCCTGAGCCTTCAGGGAGTTCCAGACTGCACCCCAACCTAGAAGGCTGGTATCTGTCGTCACAATTGTCCAATCTGGCCTGCGAAAGGTCATACCTTTGGACAGATGGACCCTAGATAGCCACCAGAGAAGAGAATCCCTGGTCTCTTGATCCAGATTTAGTAGAGGGGACAAATCTGTGTAATCCCCGTTCCACTGACTGAGCATGCATAGTTGCAGCGGTCTGAGATGTAAGCGTGCAAACGGCACTATGTCCATTGCCGCTACCATTAAACGATTACTTCCATGCACTGAGCCACCGAAGGGCGCGGAATGGAATGAAGAATACGGCAGGAATTTAGAAGCTTTGATAACCTGGACTCTGTCAGGTAAATTTTCATTTCTATAGAATCTATCAGAGTCCCTAGGAAGGAAACTCTTGTGAGTGGGGATAGAGAACTCTTTTCCTCGTTCACTTTCCACCCATGCGACCTCAGAAATGCCAGTACTATGTCCGTATGAGACTTGGCAATCTGGAAGTTTGACGCCTGTATCAGGATGTCGTCTAAATAAGGGGCCACCGAAATGCCCCGCGGCCTTAGGACCGCCAGAAGCGACCCTAGAACCTTCGTGAAGATTCTTGGGGCTGTAGCTAATCCAAAAGGAAGTCTACAAACTGGTAATGCCTGTCCAGAAAGGCAAACCTGAGAAACCGATGATGATGATCTTTGTGTATCGGAATGTGAAGATAAGCATCCTTTAGATCCACTGTAGTCATATATTGACCCTCCTGGATCATAGGCAGGATGGTACGAATAGTTTCCATCTTGAATGATGGAACTCTGAGGAATTTGTTTAAGATCTTTAGATCCAAAATTGGTCCGAAGGTTCCCTCTTTTTTGGGAACCACAAACAGATTTGATTAAAAACCCTGTCCTTGTTCCTCTTTTGGAACTGAATGGATCACTCCCATAACTAGGAGGTCTCGTACACAGTGTAAGAATGCCTCTCTCCTCTATCTGGTTTACACATAATTGTGAAAGGTGAAATCTCCCTTTTGGGGGAGAAGCTTTGAAGTCCAGAAGATATCCCTGGGATATAATTTCCAATGCCCAGGGATCCTGAACATCTCTTGCCCACGCCTGGGCGAAGAGAGAAAGTCTGCCCCCCACTAGATCCGTTACCGGATAGGGGGCCTTTCCTTCATGCTGTCTTAGAGGCAGCAGCAGGTTTTTTTAGCCTGCTTACCTTTGTTCCAGGTCTGGTTTGGCCTCCAGACCGCCTTGGACTGAGCAACAGTTCCCTCTTGTCTTGCATTAGAGGAGGTTGATGCCGCACCTGCCTTGAAGTTTCGAAAGGCACGAAAATTAGACTGTTTGGCCCTGGATTTGGACCTGTCCTGAGGAAGGGCATGACCTTTTCCTCCAGTGATATCAGCAATAATCTCCTTCAAACCAGGCCCGAATAAGGTCTGCCCCTTGAAGGGAATGTTAAGCAGCTTAGATTTCAAAGTCACGTCAGCTGACCATGATTTAAGCCATAGCGCCCTGTGCGCCTGTATAGCAAAACCAGAATTCTTAGCCGTTAGTTTAGTCAAATGAACAATGGCATCAGAAACAAAAGAATTGGCTAGCTTAAGTGCCCTAAGTTTGCCAAGTATGTCATCCAATGGAGTCGCTACCTGTAAGGCCTCTTCCAGAGACTCAAACCAGAACGCCGCAGCAGCAGTGACAGGGGCAATGCATGCAAGGGGCTGTAGGATAAAACCTTGTTGACTAAATATTTTCTTAAGGTAACCTTCTAATTTTTTATCCATTGGATCTGAAAAAGCACAACTGTCCTCGACAGGGATAGTAGTACGCTTTGCTAAAGTAGAAACTGCTCCCTCCACCTTAGGGACTGTCTGCCATAAGTCCCGTGTGGTGGCGTCTATAGGAAACATGTTTCTAAAAATAGGAGGGGGAGAGAACGGCACACCTGGTCTATCCCATTCCTTAGTAATAATTTCTGTAAACCTTTTAGGTATTGGAAAAACATCAGTACACACCGGCACAGTATTTACGGCATAGTATTTATCCAGTCTACATAATTTCTCTGGCACTGCAATTGTGTCACAGTCATTCAAAGCAGCTAAAACCTCCTTAAGTAATACGCGGAGGTGTTCAAGCTTAAATTTAAATGTAGAAATATCAGAATCAGGTATCCTTCCTGAGTCAGAAACATCACCCACAGACTGAAGTTCCCCTTCCTCAGCTTCAGCATATTGTGAGGCAGTATCAGACATGGTTCTTAAAGCGTCAGTATGCTCTGCATTTCGTCTAACTCCAGAGCTATCTCGCTTCCCTCTAAATTCAGGTAGTCTGGCTAATTCCGCTGACAGTGTATTATCCATTACTGCCGCCATGTCTTGTAAAGTAAACGCTATGGGTGCCCTAGATGTACTTGGCGCCATTTCAGCGTGAGTCCCTTTAGCGGAGTCAAAGGATCTGACACGTGGGGAGAGTTAGTCGGCATAACTTCCCCATTGTTAGATTCCTCTGGTGATACATTTTTTAAAGACAGAATATGATCTTTATTGCTTAGAGTGAAGTCAGTACAATTGGTACACATTCTAAGAGGGGGTTCCACCATGGCTTTTAAACATAATGAACAAGGAGTTTCCTCTATGTCAGACATGTTTATACAGACTAGCAATGAGACTAGCAAGCTTGGAAAACACTTTAATTCAAGTTAACAAGCAAATATAAAAAACGGTACTGTGCCTTTAAGAGAAACAAATTTTGTCAAAATTTGAAAAACAGTGAAAAAAGGCAGTTACACAAACAAAATTTTTACAGTGTATGTAATAGGCTAACAGAGCGTTGCACCCACTTGCAAATGGATGATTAACCCCTTAGTTAAAAAAACGGATAAAAAAAACGACATAGACGTTTTTTAACAGTCACAACAAACTGCCACAGCTCTACTGTGGCTCCTACCTTCCCCAATAAACGATTTTAGACCCTTTAGAGATGTCCTGTAGCATTCAGGGAACTTCTGAGGAAAACTGGACGTCTCAGTCTGTAATTTTAACTGCGCAAAAAAGTGCTAAAATAGGCCCCTCCCACTCATATTACAACAGTGGAAAGCCTCAGGAAACTGTTTCTAGGCAAAAATAAAGCCAGCCATGTGGAAAAAATTAGGCCCCCATAAAGTTTTATCACCAAGCATATATAAAAAACGATTAAACATGCCAGCAAACGTTTTATATAGCATATCTATAAGGGTATTACCCCTGAGAGTAAGCATGATACCAGTCGTTATTAAATCACTGTATTCAGGCTTAACTTACATTTATCAGGTATCAGCAGCATTTTCTAGCATTTCCAATCCTAGAAAAAATTATAACTGCACATACCTCATAGCAGAGTAAACTGCACGCCATTCTCCCTCTGAAGTTACCTCTCTCCTCAGACATATGTGAGAACAGCAATGGATCTTAGTTACAACCTGCTAAGATCATAGAAAACTCAGGCAGATTCTTCTTCTATCTCTGCCTGAGATAAAATAGCACAACTCCGGTACTATTTAAAAATAACAAATTTTTGATTGAAGGAAATAACCACTCTCTCTTACTACCTCCATGCGCGTTGAGAGTTGCAAGAGAATGACTGGATATGGTAGTGAGGGGAGGAGCTATATAACAGCTCTGCTGTGGGTGTCCTCTTGAAACTTCCTGTTGGGAATGAGAATATCCCACAAGTAATGGATGATCCGTGGACTGGATACACCTTACAAGAGAAATTTTATTTTGACTTCCATGTCCCGTTAAACTCAAAATTTTAACAATGTTTCATTATTGAAAGTATAACGTTATTTCAATATATATTCATCATTTATTTTGCTGCGTCTTGCTGTTAAATAGATCTGAAAAGTGTGCTTGTTCTGCTTACTCTCAGGGAAGCTTGGGCTAATACTGAGCCCAGAGGCAGAACTTTTTTACACTTTCTGCGATGAGATTTTTTTTAATGGAAACCTTTTCTGCAGGCTATTTTAAAATAAAAACAGAATTTATGTTTACCTGATAAATTACTTTCTCCAACGGTGTGTCCGGTCCACGGCGTCATCCTTACTTGTGGGACATTCCCCTCCCCAACAGGAAATGGCAAAGAGCCCAGCAAAGCTGGTCACATGATCCCTCCTAGGCTCCGCCTACCCCAGTCATTCGACCGACGTTAAGGAGGAATATTTGCATAGGAGAAACCATATGGTACCGTGGTGACTGTAGTTAAAGAAAATAAATTATCAGACCTGATTAAAAAAAAAAACCAGGGCGGGCCGTGGACCGGACACACCGTTGGAGAAAGTAATTTATCAGGTAAACATAAATTCTGTTTTCTCCAACATAGGTGTGTCCGGTCCACGGCGTCATCCTTACTTGTGGGAACCAATACCAAAGCTTTAGGACACGGATGAAGGGAGGGAGCAAATCAGGTCACCTAAATGGAAGGCACCACGGCTTGCAAAACCTTTCTCCCAAAAATAGCCTCAGAAGAAGCAAAAGTATCAAACTTGTAAAATTTGGTAAAAGTGTGCAGTGAAGACCAAGTCGCTGCCCAACATATCTGATCAACAGAAGCCTCGTTCTTGAAGGCCCATGTGGAAGCCACAGCCCTAGTGGAATGAGCCGTGATTCTTTCGGGAGGCTGCCGTCCGGCAGTCTCGTAAGCCAATCTGATGATGCTTTTAATCCAAAAAGAGAGAGAGGTAGAAGTTGCTTTTTGACCTCTCCTTTTACCGGAATAAACAACAAACAAGGAAGATGTTTGTCTAAAATCCTTTGTAGCATCTAAATAGAATTTTAGAGCGCGAACAACATCCAGATTGTGCAACAAACGTTCCTTCTTTGACACTGGTTTCGGACACAGAGAAGGTACGATAATCTCCTGGTTAATGTTTTTGTTAGAAACAACTTTTGGAAGAAAACCAGGTTTAGTACGTAAAACCACCTTATCTGCATGGAACACCAGATAAGGAGGAGAACACTGCAGAGCAGATAATTCTGAAACTCTTCTAGCAGAAGAAATCGCAACTAAAAACAAAACTTTCCAAGATAATAACTTAATATCAACGGAATGTAGGGGTTCAAACGGAACCCCCTGAAGAACTGAAAGAACTAAGTTGAGACTCCAAGGAGGAGTCAAAGGTTTGTAAACAGGCTTAATTCTAACCAGAGCCTGAACAAAGGCTTGAACATCTGGCACAGCTGCCAGCTTTTTGTGAAGTAACACAGACAAGGCAGAAATCTGTCCCTTCAGGGAACTAGCAGATAAACCTTTTTCCAATCCTTCTTGAAGGAAGGATAGAATCTTAGGAATCTTAACCTTGTCCCAAGGAAATCCTTTAGATTCACACCAACAGATATATTTTTTCCAAATTTTGTGGTAAATCTTTCTAGTTACAGGCTTTCTGGCCTGAACAAGAGTATCGATAACAGAATCTGAGAACCCTCGCTTCGATAAGATCAAGCGTTCAATCTCCAAGCAGTCAGCTGGAGTGAAACCAGATTCGGATGTTCGAACGGACCCTGAACAAGAAGGTCTCGTCTCAAAGGTAGCTTCCAAGGTGGAGCCGATGACATATTCACCAGATCTGCATACCAAGTCCTGCGTGGCCACGCAGGAGCTATCAAGATCACCGACGCCCTCTCCTGATTGATCCTGGCTACCAGCCTGGGGATGAGAGGAAATGGCGGGAACACATAAGCTAGTTTGAAGGTCCAAGGTGCCACTAGTGCATCCACTAGAGCCGCCTTGGGATCCCTGGATCTGGACCCGTAGCAAGGAACTTTGAAGTTCTGACGAGAGGCCATCAGATCCATGTCTGGAATGCCCCACAGCTGAGTGACTTGGGCAAAGATTTCCGGATGGAGTTCCCACTCCCCCGGATGCAATGTCTGACGACTCAGAAAATCCGCTTCCCAATTTTCCACTCCTGGGATGTGGATAGCAGACAGGTGGCAGGAGTGAGACTCCGCCCATAGAATGATTTTGGTCACTTCTTCCATCGCTAGGGAACTCCTTGTTCCCCCCTGATGGTTGATGTACGCAACAGTTGTCATGTTGTCTGATTGAAACCGTATGAACTTGGCCCTCGCTAGCTGAGGCCAAGCCTTGAGAGCATTGAATATCGCTCTCAGTTCCAGAATATTTATCGGTAGAAGAGATTCTTCCCGAGACCAAAGACCCTGAGCTTTCAGGGATCCCCAGACCGCGCCCCAGCCCATCAGACTGGCGTCGGTCGTGACGATGACCCACTCCGGTCTGCGGAATGTCATCCCTTGTGACAGGTTGTCCAGGGACAGCCACCAACGGAGTGAGTCTCTGGTCCTCTGATTTACTTGTATCTTCGGAGACAAGTCTGTATAGTCCCCATTCCACTGACTGAGCATGCACAGTTGTAATGGTCTTAGATGAATGCGCGCAAAAGGAACTATGTCCATTGCCGCTACCATCAAACCGATCACTTCCATGCACTGCGCTATGGAAGGAAGAGGAACGGAATGAAGTATCCGACAAGAGTCTAGAAGTTTTGTTTTTCTGGCCTCTGTCAGAAAAATCCTCATTTCTAAGGAGTCTATTATTGTTCCCAAGAAGGGAACCCTTGTTGACGGAGATAGAGAACTCTTTTCCACGTTCACTTTCCATCCGTGAGATCTGAGAAAGGCCAGGACAATGTCCGTGTGAGCCTTTGCTTGAGGAAGGGACGACGCTTGAATCAGAATGTCGTCCAAGTAAGGTACTACAGCAATGCCCCTTGGTCTTAGCACAGCTAGAAGGGACCCTAGTACCTTTGTGAAAATCCTTGGAGCAGTGGCTAATCCGAAAGGAAGCGCCACGAACTGGTAATGCTTGTCCAGGAATGCGAACCTTAGGAACCGATGATGTTCCTTGTGGATAGGAATATGTAGATACGCATCCTTTAAATCCACCGTGGTCATGAATTGACCTTCCTGGATGGAAGGAAGAATAGTTCGAATGGTTTCCATCTTGAACGATGGAACCTTGAGAAACTTGTTTAAGATCTTGAGATCTAAGATTGGTCTGAACGTTCCCTCTTTTTTGGGAACTATGAACAGATTGGAGTAGAACCCCATCCCTTGTTCTCTTAATGGAACAGGATGAATCACTCCCATTTTTAACAGGTCTTCTACACAATGTAAGAATGCCTGTCTTTTTATGTGGTCTGAAGACAACTGAGACCTGTGGAACCTCCCCCTTGGGGGAAGCCCCTTGAATTCCAGAAGATAACCTTGGGAGACTATTTCTAGCGCCCAAGGATCCAGAACATCTCTTGCCCAAGCCTGAGCGAAGAGAGAGAGTCTGCCCCCCACCAGATCCGGTCCCGGATCGGGGGCCAACATTTCATGCTGTCTTGGTAGCAGTGGCAGGTTTCTTGGCCTGCTTTCCCTTGTTCCAGCCTTGCATTGGTCTCCAAGCTGGCTTGGCTTGAGAAGTATTGCCCTCTTGCTTAGAGGACGTAGCACTTTGGGCTGGTCCGTTTCTCCGAAAGGGACGAAAATTAGGTTTATTTTTTGCCTTGAAAGGCCGATCCTGAGGAAGGGCGTGGCCCTTACCCCCAGTGATATCAGAGATAATCTCTTTCAAGTCAGGGCCAAACAGCGTTTTCCCCTTGAAAGGAATGTTAAGTAGCTTGTTCTTGGAAGACGCATCAGCTGACCAAGATTTCAACCAAAGCGCTCTGCGCGCCACAATAGCAAACCCTGAATTCTTAGCCGCTAACCTAGCCAATTGCAAAGTGGCGTCTAGGGTGAAAGAATTAGCCAATTTGAGAGCATTGATTCTGTCCATAATCTCCTCATAAGGGGGAGAATCACTATCGACCGCCTTTATCAGCTCATCGAACCAGAAACATGCGGCTGTAGCTACAGGGACAATGCATGAAATAGGTTGTAGAAGGTAACCCTGCTGAACAAACATCTTTTTAAGTAAACCTTCTAATTTCTTATCCATAGGATCTTTAAAAGCACAACTATCCTCTATGGGTATAGTGGTGCGTTTGTTTAAAGTGGAAACCGCTCCCTCGACCTTGGGGACTGTCTGCCATAAGTCCTTTCTGGGGTCGACCATAGGAAACAATTTTTTAAATATGGGGGGAGGGACGAAAGGAATACCGGGCCTTTCCCATTCTTTATTAACAATGTCCGCCACCCGCTTGGGTATAGGAAAAGCTTCTGGGAGTCCCGGGACCTCTAGGAACTTGTCCATTTTACATAGTTTCTCTGGGATGACCAACTTGTCACAATCATCCAGAGTGGATAATACCTCCTTGAGCAGAATGCGGAGATGTTCCAATTTAAATTTAAACGTAATCACATCAGGTTCAGCTTGTTGAGAAATGTTCCCTGAATCAGTAATTTCTCCCTCAGACAAAACCTCCCTGGCCCCATCAGACTGGGTTAGGGGCCCTTCAGAACCATTATTATCAGCGTCGTCATGCTCTTCAGTATCTAAAACAGAGCAGTCACGCTTACGCTGGTAAGTGTTCATTTTGGCTAAAATGTTTTTGACAGAATTATCCATTACAGCCGTTAATTGTTGCATAGTAAGGAGTATTGGCGCGCTAGATGTACTAGGGGCCTCCTGAGTGGGCAAGACTCGTGTAGACGAAGGAGGGAATGATGCAGTACCATGCTTACTCCCCTCACTTGAGGAATCATCTTGGGCATCATTGTCATTGTCACATAAATCACATTTATTTAAATGAATAGGAATCCTGGCTTCCCCACATTCAGAACACAGTCTATCTGGTAGTTCAGACATGTTAAACAGGCATAAACTTGATAACAAAGTACAAAAAACGTTTTAAAATAAAACCGTTACTGTCACTTTAAATTTTAAACTGAACACACTTTATTACTGCAATTGCGAAAAAACATGAAGGAATTGTTCAAAATTCACCAAATTTTCACCACAGTGTCTTAAAGCCTTAAAAGTATTGCACACCAAATTTGGAAGCTTTAACCCTTAAAATAACGGAACCGGAGCCGTTTTTAACTTTAACCCCTTTACAGTCCCTGGTATCTGCTTTGCTGAGACCCAACCAAGCCCAAAGGGGAATACGATACCAAATGACGCCTTCAGAAAGTCTTTTCTAAGTATCAGAGCTCCTCTCACATGCGACTGCATGTCATGCCTCTCAAAAACAAGTGCGCAACACCGGCGCGAAAATGAGGCTCTGCCTATGATTTGGGAAAGCCCCTAAATAATAAGGAGTCTAAAACAGTGCCTGCCGATATTATTATATCAAAATACCCAGATAAAATGATTCCTCAAGGCTAAATATGTGTTAATAATGAATCGATTTAGCCCAGAAAAAGTCTACAGTCTTAATAAGCCCTTGTGAAGCCCTTATTTACGATCTTTATAAACATGGCTTACCGGATCCCATAGGGAAAATGACAGCTTCCAGCATTACATCGTCTTGTTAGAATGTGTCATACCTCAAGCAGCAAGAGACTGCTCACTGTTCCCCCAACTGAAGTTAATTGCTCTCAACAGTCCTGTGTGGAACAGCCATGGATTTTAGTGACGGTTGCTAAAATCATTTTCCTCATACAAACAGAAATCTTCATCTCTTTTCTGTTTCTGAGTAAATAGTACATACCAGCACTATTTTAAAATAACAAACTCTTGATTGAATAATAAAAACTACAGTTAAACACTAAAAAACTCTAAGCCATCTCCGTGGAGATGTTGCCTGTACAACGGCAAAGAGAATGACTGGGGTAGGCGGAGCCTAGGAGGGATCATGTGACCAGCTTTGCTGGGCTCTTTGCCATTTCCTGTTGGGGAGGGGAATGTCCCACAAGTAAGGATGACGCCGTGGACCGGACACACCTATGTTGGAGAAATTCAATTTTAAATTAGGCAGTAACACTAAAGCACCAATTCAGTTGCAATGTGTTGATTAACTGGAGAATAAAGCAATTGCAACAGTTTTATAATATATTGCAGCAGTTAAAAATTGGATTGCAAATTAGCTGCAGACAAAAAAATAATAATTGTAAAATGTCTCTTGAAGAAATTTGTTTCCTTTTCTTTTGATCTAACATAGAAATGTAGTAATAAAAGAAGGTGCATTGTTCATAAGAATGTCATTCAGAAAACACAGCTTTGCAGACTGGGAAAGTTAGGGGGCTGAGAGCCAGTCAACACTGCAGAGCCAGTCAATATTGCATATTTGTCTTTTCACTTCAAACAGCACTTTGCTGTGGATGCGCTGTGTTAAGGAAAACTTACACAGTGCTGCCATAGCAAAGTTCTTTTTGAAGAGAACAGCCTGATGTGCAGCAGTGCTGCAAAGTTAAAGCAGTAACAGATCCTGCATGTGTCATGTTCTTTCTGCAGACGTGCTGCATTTTCTGCGAGGACATCTCAGATCACTGCATGTTCTGCCTTGGGGAGTGTTATCCACTATGATCAGTCTTGTAGTGGGGATACTAGGTAGTTTAGGTGTGAATATTATTGTGTATAAAAATATATAGTTAATAAATGGGTATGAAAAAGTAAAACCTGTCAAATAATTATCTCCTATTATCTACGGTACAAACAAAGGAAGGATGCGTGTTTCTTGAACTCTATATGTCAGTAAAGTTTGCCACAATGTTTGTAACAATGTCCCACATATTGTACTCAAGACAAACCCATATTCCTAAGACTACCTCAGTATGCTCTCTTGGAAAAAGAGAGAAATACATCCATTTGATAATAGCAGTCAATTTTTAAAATTATACACTCTATTTGACACAAAAATTTTACTTCAAGGTCCCTTTAATGAACCAATTCTGGTTCCACACACTTGATGCAATTACCACCATGGAAGTGTACCACAGTTATTTAATATTTTTTTTTTAAAAAAAAAAAACATTTTCTGCTGGAACTTCTACAAATGAGTATACAACGTTGCAATCCAAAACAAAAAATGTGTGTAATTACTGTCAGTCATTTAAAGGTAAGGTAAAGTTAACCGCACTCGGTAACGCCATATACAAGTTCATTTAAAAATAGCCCCAGTTTCATTCATCAATTTTTACCGATGTTATTAAAAAAAAGTTTATTACCTTTTAATAATCCGACGATAATACATTTTCCTCCGCCCGCCATTTAGTTATATTTGATTGACAAGCTAGTTATATGTGAGCCTCCAATGATCGTCCCCCCCCCCCCCCCGGGGTGTTCAGCTCATCCATTACAACGTCACACGATTTCAAAAGCGCATGCGTTAAAGAAAAATCCTCCTACTTCTTCACCATGCTCTTTCATGAGACGTGCATGCTCAGTGTTAGTAGTCTGCAAATTCTTCTTACAAAAGCCAAGTAGATATTGATCGCGGTACAAGGAAAAGTAGCGCATGCGCAGATCCAAATTTGGTCATCAACGTGCTTTCAGTCGACATAGAAAACGGGTGGGATCGCTCTCTAAGATGAGCCAGTGGAGCACGGAAGTAGCTGCTGGGAGGAGTCGGCGATGAAACAGCGATAAAATTAAACAATATATATATATATATATATATAAAAATGTGTAGCATGAACATCAAAATAAAGTTAACGACTAGCTTTAAATAATATTGTACAATGATTTTGGCTATTCACAATCGCTTTACTTTACCTTTACTTTAAGTGCTAGAAAAACAGCATTCATGGCACGCCAAGGTTAGGTGTGACATCTACAAAATATGCTTCTGTGTTTAAAAAATAAATCAATACAATTATGAGGCACATATTTGTTATCAAAGACACAACATATTTAAGAGGATTGTTCAGTGCAGTAGAATTACATAATAAAAAGACAATGCAATAGCACTTTTTTTTTTGCTCAGTAGGATCTTGTTCTCCAGAAAGTGTGAATATAAAAAGAATGTGCAAAATGTGATAATTTAAGTAAATTGGAAAGGGTTTTAAAACTGCTGCTCTATCTGAATCATAAAAGTTTATTTTTACTTGAGTGTCCCTTTAATGGAAAAAGAAAAGAAAAAAAAACCGACATGCCTGGCAGTTATTTGATACTAGATTTACTGTTGACATGTTGAAGACAGGAAAGCACAACATTTTCTTTCATGATTTGGATAAAACATGCCATTTTCAACAACTTTCCAATTTACGTCTATTATCAGATTTGCTTCATTCTCGTTATCCTTTGCTAAAGGAACAGCATTGCACTACTAGCAGCTAGCTGAACACATCTAGTTAGCCAATCACAAGAGAGACATGTGTGCAGGCACCAATCAGCAGCTAGCTCCCACTAGTGCATATTCCTTTTCAACAAGGGATAACAAAAGAACAAAGCACATTTGAAAATAGAAGTGAATTTAAGTGTCTTAAAATTACTTGCTCTATGTGAATCATGCAAGTTTAATTTTTACTTTCCTATCCCCTTAAGCATTTTATTGAAAGGAAAGTTAAGAGGTGCCCATCAAAATTGGAAGCCTTTGAAATGTTGACTACTTTAGTAAGACAAGGCAAGTATTCAAAACCAGTTGAAGGGTCATAATCCGCATATATCAAGTATATGAAATAACAATAGTTAGCCTTTTTAATGCAGAAAAAAAAAAATGGCAGTTTATTCCACACATGTAAAAGAGACAGTAAACACATTGAGATTAGTTATGCATAATAAAACAACTTTGCAATATATTTCATTATTTATTTTGGCCCCTTTTTCAGGTAATTTCTAATTCTGAGAACAAGAAATGCACCTGCTAATCCTGCTACATATCTGTGTGGCTTTATGTGATATTTAAAAAAATTACATTAAAAAAGGATACTAATTTGTTTTAAAAACATTAAGATATGGCCAAAATGTTATTCTATAGCAACACAAAAACAGAATTTATGTTTACCTGATAAATTACTTTCTCCAACGGTGTGTCCGGTCCACGGCGTCATCCTTACTTGTGGGATATTCTCTTCCCCAACAGGAAATGGCAAAGAGCCCAGCAAAGCTGGTCACATGATCCCTCCTAGGCTCCGCCTACCCCAGTCATTCGACCGACGTTAAGGAGGAATATTTGCATAGGAGAAACCATATGTTACCGTGGTGACTGTAGTTAAAGAAAATAAATTATCAGACCTGATTAAAAAAAAAACCAGGGCGGGCCGTGGACCGGACACACCGTTGGAGAAAGTAATTTATCAGGTAAACATAAATTCTGTTTTCTCCAACATAGGTGTGTCCGGTCCACGGCGTCATCCTTACTTGTGGGAACCAATACCAAAGCTTTAGGACACGGATGAAGGGAGGGAGCAAATCAGGTCACCTAAATGGAAGGCACCACGGCTTGCAAAACCTTTCTCCCAAAAATAGCCTCAGAAGAAGCAAAAGTATCAAATTTGTAAAATTTAGAAAAAGTGTGCAGTGAAGACCAAGTCGCTGCCTTACATATCTGATCAACAGAAGCCTCGTTCTTGAAGGCCCATGTGGAAGCCACAGCCCTAGTGGAGTGAGCTGTGATTCTTTCAGGAGGCTGCCGTCCGGCAGTCTCATAAGCCAATCGGATAATGCTTTTAATCCAGAAGGAGAGAGAGGTAGAAGTTGCTTTTTGACCTCTCCGTTTACCAGAATAAACAACAAACAAAGACAAAGTTTGTCTGAAATCCTTAGTAGCTGCTAAGTAAAATTTGAGAGCACGAACTACATCCAAGTTGTGCAACAAACGTTCCTTCTTTGAAACTGGATTAGGACACAAAGAAGGCACAACTATCTCCTGGTTAATGTTTTTGTTAGAAACAACTTTTGGAAGAAAACCAGGTTTAGTACGCAAAACCACCTTATCTGCATGGAACACCAGATAAGGAGAAGAACACTGCAGAGCAGATAATTCTGAAACTCTTCTAGCAGAAGAAATTGCAACCAAAAACAAAACTTTCCAAGATAATAACTTAATATCAAAGGAATGTAAGGGTTCAAACGGAACCCCCTGAAGAACTGAAAGAACTAGGTTGAGACTCCAAGGAGGAGTCAAAATTTTGTAAACAGGCTTGATTCTAACCAGAGCCTGAACAAAGGCTAGAACATCTGGCACAGCTGCCAGCTTTTTGTGAAGTAACACAGACAAGGCAGAAATCTGTCCCATCAAGGAACTTGCAGATAATCCTTTTTCCAATCCTTCTCGAAGGAAGGATAGACTCTTAGGAATCTTAACCCAAGGGAATCCTGCAGATTCACACCAACAGATATACCAAATTATGTGGTAATTTTTCTGGTTACAGGCTTTCAGGCCTGAACAAGAGTATTAATAACAGAATCTGAGAACCCTCGCTTTGATAAGATCAAGCGTTCAATCTCCAAGCAGTCAGCTGGAGTGGGTCGAACGGACCTAGAACAAGAAGGTCTCTCAAAGGTAGCTTCCATGGTGTAGCCGATGACATATTCACCAGATCTGCATACCAAGTCCTGTGTGGCCACGCAGGAGCTATCAAAATCACCGACGCCCTCTCCTGATTGATCCTGGCTACCAGCCTGGGGATGAGAGGAAACGGCGGGAACACATAAGCTAGTTTGAAGGTCCAAGGTGCTACTAGTGCATCCACTAGAGCCGCCTTGGGATCCCTGGATCTGTACCCGTAGTAAGGAACTCTGAAGTTCTGACGAGAGGCCATCAGATCCATGTCTGGAATGCCCCACGGTTGAGTGACTTGGGCAAAGATTTCCGGATGGAGTTCCCACTCCCCCGGATGCAATGTCTGACGACTCAGAAAATCCGCTTCCCAATTTTCCACTCCTGGGATGTGGATAGCAGACAGGTGGCAGGAGTGAGACTCCGCCCATAGAATGATTTTGGTCACTTCTTCCATCGCTAGGGAACTCCTTGTTCCCCCCTGATGGTTGATGTATGAACTTGGCCCTCGCTAGCTGAGGCCAAGCTTTGAGAGCATTGAATATCGCTCTCAGTTCCAGAATATTTATCGGTAGAAGAGATTCTACCCGAGACCAAAGACCCTGAGCTTTCAGGGATCCCCAGACCGCGCCCCAGCCCTTCAGACTGGCGTCGGTCGTGACAATGACCCACTCTGGTCTGCGGAAGGTCATCCCTTGTGACAGGTTGTCCAGGGACAGCCACCAACGGAATGAGTCTCTGGTTCTCTGATTTGCTTGTATCTTCGGAGACAAGTCTGAATAGTCCCCATTCCACTGACTGAGCATGAACAGTTGTAATGGTCTTAGATGAATGCGCACAAAAGGAACTATGTCCATTGCCGCTACCATCAAACCTATCACTTCCATGCACTGCGCTATGGAAGGAAGAGGAACGGAATGAAGTATCCGACAAGAGTCTAGAAGTTTTGTTTTTCTGGCTTCTGTCAGAAAAATCCTCATTTCTAAGGAGTCTATTATAGTTCCCAAGAAGGGAACCCTCGTTGACGGAGAAAGAGAACTCTTTTCCACGTTCACTTTCCATCCGTGAGATCTGAGAAAGGCCAGGACAATGTCCGTGTGAGCCTTTACTTGAGGAAGGGACGACGCTCGAATCAGAATGTCGTCCAAGTAAGGTACTACAGCAATGCCCCTTGGTCTTAGCACCGCCAGAAGGGACCCTAGTACCTTTGAGAAAATCCTAGGAGCAGTGGCTAATCCGAAAGAAAATGCCACGAACTGGAAATGCTTGTCCAGGAATGCAAACCTTAGGAACCGATGATGTTCCTTGTGGATAGGAATATGTAGATACGCATCCTTGAAATCCACCTTGGTCATGAATTGACCTTCCTGGATGGAAGGAAGAAGTGTTCGAATGGTTTCCATCTTGAACGATGGAACCTTGAGAAACTTGTTCAAGATCTTGAGATCTAAGATTGGTCTGAACGTTCCCTCTTTTTTGGGAACTATGAACAGATTGGAGTAGAACCCCATCCCTTGTTCTCCTAATGGAACAGGATGAATCACTCCCATTTTTAGCAGGTCTTCTACCCAATGTAAGAATGCCTGTCTTCTTATGTGGTCTGAAGACAACTGAGACCTGTGGAACCTCCCCCTTGGAGGAAGCCCCTTGAACTCCAGAGAATAACCTTGGGAGACTATTTCTAGCGCCCAAGGATCCAGAACATCTCTTTCCCAAGCCTGAGCGAAGAGAGAGAGTCTGCCCCCCACCAGATCCGGTCCCGGATCGGGGGCCCGCATTTCATGCTGTCTTGGTAGCAGTGGCAGGTTTCCTGGCCTGCTTTCCTTTGCTCCAGCCTTGCATAGGTCTCCAGGCTGGATTGGCTTGAGAAGTATTACCTTCCTGCTTAGAGGACGTAGCCCTTGGGGCTGATCCGTTTCTGCGAAAGGGACGAAACTTAGGTTTATTTTTGGTCTTGAAAAGACCTATCCTGAGGAAGGGCGTGGCCCTTGCCCCCAGTGATATCAGAGATAATCTCTTTCAAGTCAGGGCCAAAGAGTGTTTTCCCCTTGAAAGGAATGTCAAGCAATTTGTTCTTGGAAGACGCATCCGCTGCCCAAGATTTTAACCAAAGCGCTCTGCGCCACAATAGCAAACCCAGAATTTTTTCGCCGCTAACCTAGCCAATTGCAAGGTGGCGTCTAGGGTGAAAGAATTAGCCAATTTAAGAGCACGAATTCTGTCCATAATCTCCTCATAAGAAGAAGAATTACTAATAATCGCCTTTCCTAGCTCATCAAACTAGAAACACGCGGCTGCAGTGACAGGGACAATGCATGCAATTGGTTGTAGAAGGGAACCTTGCTGAACAAACATCTTTAGCAGACCTTCTAATTTTTTATCCATAGGATCTTGGAAAGCACAACTATCTTCTATGGGTATAGTGGCGCGCTTGTGTAGAGTAGAAACCGCCCCCTCGACCTTGGGGACTGTCTGCCATCAGTCCTTTCTGGGGTCGACTATAGGAAAACAATTTTATAAATATGGGGGGAGGTACTAAAGGTATACCGGGCCTGTCCCATTCTTTACTAACAATGTACGCCACCCGCTTGGATATAGGAAAAGCTTCGGGGGGCCCCGGGGCCTCTAAGAACTTTTCCATTTTACATAGTGGTTCTGGAATGACCAGATAATCACAATCATCCAAATTGGATAACACCTCCTTAAGCAGAGCGCGGAGATGTTCCAACTTAAATTTAAAAGTAATCACATCAGGTTCAGCTTGTTGAGAAATGTTTCCTGAATCTGAAATTTCTCCCTCAGACAAAACCTCCCTGGCCCCCTCAGACTGGTGTAGGGGCCCTTCAGAAACCATATCATCAGCGTTCTCATGCTCTACAGAATTTTCTAAAACAGAGCAGTCGCGCTTTCGCTGATAAGTGGGCATATTGGCTAAAATGTTTTTGATAGAATTATCCATTACAGCCGTTAAATGTTGCATAGTAAGGAGTATTGGCACACTAGATGTACTAGGGGCCTCCTGTATGGGCAAGACTGGTGTAGACGAAGGAGGGGATGATGCAGTACCATGCTTACTCCCCTCACTTGAGGAATCATCTTGGGCATCATTTTTACTAAAGTTTTTTATGACATAAAATACATATAGTTAAATGAGAAGGAACCTTGGTTTCCCCACAGTCAGAACACAATCTATCTGGTAGTTCAGACATGTTAAACAGGCATAAACTTGATAACAAAGCACAAAAAACGTTTTAAAATAAAACCGTTACTGTCACTTTAAATTTTAAACTAAACACACTTTATTATTGCAATTGCGAAAAAGTATGAAGGAATTGTTCAAAATTCACCAAAATTTCACCACAGTGTCTTAAAGCCTTAAAAGTATTGCACACCAAATTTGGAAGCTTTAACCCTTAAAATAACGGAACCGGAGCCGTTTTTATATTTAACCCCTTTACAGTCCCTGGAATCTGCTTTGCTGAGACCCAACCAAGCCCAAAGGGGAATACGATACCAAATGATGCCTTCAGAAAGACTTTTCTATGTATCAGAGCTCCACACACATGCAGCTGCATGCCATGCTGTCCTCAAAAACAAGTGCGCCATACCGGCGCGAAAATGAGGCTCTGACTATGATTAGGGAAAGCCCCTAAAGAATAAAGTGTCTAAAACAGTGCCTGCCGATATAATCATATCAAAATACCCAGAATAAATGATTCCTCAAGGCTAAATATGTGTTAATAATGAATCGATTTAGCCCAGAAAAAGTCTACAGTCTTAATAAGCCCTTGTGAAGCCCTTATTTACTATCTTAATAAACATGGCTTACCGGATCCCATAGGGAAAATGACAGCTTCCAGCATTACATCGTCTTGTTAGAATGTGTCATACCTCAAGCAGTAAGAGACTGCACACTGTTCCCCCAACTGAAGTTAATTGCTCTCAACAGTCCTGTGTGGAACAGCCATGGATTTTAGTTACGGTGCTAAAATCATTTTCCTCATACAAACAGAAATCTTCATCTCTTTTCTGTTTCTGAGTAAATAGTACATACCAGCACTATTTTAAAATAACAAACTCTTGATTGAATAATAAAAACTACAGTTAAACACTAAAAAACTCTAAGCCATCTCCGTGGAGATGTTGCCTGTACAACGGCAAAGAGAATGACTGGGGTAGGCGGAGCCTAGGAGGGATCATGTGACCAGCTTTGCTGGGCTCTTTGCCATTTCCTGTTGGGGAAGAGAATATCCCACAAGTAAGGATGACGCCGTGGACCGGACACACCTATGTTGGAGAAATACATTTCTTTTAATTACAAAGTGTTTACTGTCCCTTAAGGGGGCCACAGTATACTCAAAACACTAGAGCAGCTAACCGCTTAGTAGTGAGTAGAGGTTTATCTCCTTGTATAAACAGTGCTATTTTCACATCTTTATTGAAAGTATACTCTGCCTAACCTGCATTTAATAATATGTATGTACAGGCTATGGATTAATACCTACAGAGTTCTTCAAACTTTTTTTCCCCAAGACCCAGTGTCATGATACCACATATCTCTGCGACCCTATTTTTATACTTTGTATGAAAAAATTAGTAACTAATATACAAAAAGATAGCTGCAATTTTTGCAAAGTGACTAAATGTGTGTGTACTGTACTTTACTCCTGATTGTAGTCAAACTTCAAAGTGTTGTAAAACGTAATAACACACTCTCATGCAACACACACACACTCACACCGTACAAACTCTCATGCAACACACACACCATACACACTCTCATGCAACACACACACCATACACACTCTCATGCAACAGACACACCTCACACACTCTCATGCAACAGACACACCTCACACACTCTCATGCAACAGACACACCTCACACACTCTCATGCAACAGACACACCTCACACACTCTCATGCAACAGACACACCTCACACACTCTCATGCAACAGACACACCTCACACACTCTCATGCAACAGACACACCTCACACACTCTCATGCAACAGACACACCTCACACACTCATGCAACAGACACACCTCACACACTCATGCAAACAGACACACCTCACACACTCTCATGCAAACAGACACACCTCACACACTCTCATGCAAACAGACACACCTCACACACTCTCATGCAAACAGACACACCACACACTCTCATGCAACAGACACCACACACACACACTCTCATGCAACAGACACACCACACACACTCTCATGCAACAGACACACCACACACACTCTCATGCAACAGACACACCACACACACTCTCATGCAACAGACACATCATACACACACTCTCATGCAACAGACACATCATACACACACTCTCATGCAACAGACACCACACACACACACTCTCATGCAACAGACACCACACACACACACACACTCTCATGCAACAGACACACCACACACACTCTCATGCAACAGACACCACACACACTCTCATGCAACAGACACCACACACACTCTCATGCAACAGACACCACACACACTCTCATGCAACAGACACCACACACACTCTCATGCAACAGACACCACACACACTCTCATGCAACAGACACCACACACACTCTCATGCAACAAACACACCACACACACACACTCTCATGCAACAGACACACCACACACACTCTCATGCAACAGACACCTCACACACTCTCGTGCAACAGACACACCTCACACACTCACATGCAACAGACACACCTCACACACTCTCATGCAACAGACACACCTCACACACTCTCATGCAACAGACACACCTCACACACTCTCATGCAACAGACACACCTCACACACTCTCATGCAACAGACACACCTCACACACTCTCATGCAACAGACACACCTCACACACTCTCATTCAACAGACACACCGTACACACTCTCATGCAACAGACACATCATACACACACTCTCATGCAACAGACACATCATACACACACTCTCATGCAACAGACACATCATACACACACTCTCATGCAAACAGACACCACACACACACACTCTCATGCAACAGACACCACACACACATACACACTCTCATGCAACAGACACACCACACACACACACACTCTCATGCAACAGACACACCACACACACACTCTCATGCAACAAACACACGTATTGAAGTACCATCCCTGTGGGTTCATCTATCATTATTTCTTACCAGCAAAAACTCACTTGTGTTTTTAAGGTGTGTGTGCAACAGCTTATTTCTGCCACAACCACGTTGCTCTATACTTATTTAGCCGTTAAGGAATGTGAGTGTTATACAAGTGTACATAGTTATCAGTCTTACACTGATCCAGTGTGGTAATGTCATATTAACAGGAAGTCCCTGATTGTGTACAACTAGGATCCAGTACTATGTGAGTTGTCCATATCAGCCAATGAATAAAGAACAAGCTGTTTTTATTTAGTACAGGAACATCTATTTAGGAAAAAGAGAAAATGTTGTGTATCTTCTCGCTTCAGTGCAGTGGTAAACAATGTTTTCCCCAAGGCAGACAGGATGTATATTTATTTTTAAAAAAAAAAAACCTTTTTTCTTATTTAATCTTAAAGAACAGTTAAATACTATAGAATTGCATAATCAACATTAATTAACAGATGCACAATAAAAAGACAATTACTTTGATTTTCAGGTAACCAGTAGATTTATTTTTTTTAAACTAAATTTCAAACATTTGTTTAATTTCCTTGTCTCCTGTATCATGTGATACCCCATCAGCTAATCACATACCCATATGTATATACTGGGACCTCTTGCACATGCTCAGTAAGAGCTGATGCCTTAGAAAGTGGTGCGCATACAAAAGGAATAGACACAATTTGATAATGGAAGTAAATAATTTTTCAGCTGGTACAGAACAAGAGTATGAAGACTTAGAGGCCCATTTATCAAGCTCTGTATGGAGCTTGTGGGCTTGTGTTTCTGGCGAGTCTGAAGACTCGCCAGAAACAGCAATTATGAAGCAGCGATCACAAAGACCACTGCTCCATAACCCTGTCCGCCTGCTCTGATGAGGCGGACAGGAATCGCCGGGTTGATTGACACCTCCCTGCTGGCGGCTGATTGGCCACGAGTCTGCAGGGGGCGGTGTTGCACCAGCAGCTCTTGTGAGCTGCTGGTGCAGTGCTGAATACGGAGAGCGTATTGCTCTCCACATTCAGCGAGGTCTTGCGGACCTGATCCGCACTGTCGGATCAGGTCCGCAAGACCTTTGATAAATAGGCCCCATAGATTACAACAGCTTTACTCCATACATATTCTAGATAATGAAAGTTTCATTTTAACTTGTCAATTTCATTTTTTTATTATACCAGCCACGTGCCCTCAGAGTTGATTTTCTTTACACCAATAGCATGGCCAATCTGAAGCCATGATGCTTGTTCAATTAAGAAATATAAGGAGTCTCTCTAAACAGGGTAAACAGAAGCATTTCTGCTTAAAGGACCAGTCAACACTGTAGATTTGCATAATAATCAAATGCAAGATAACAAGACAATGCAATAGCACTTAGTTTGAACTTCAAATGAGTAGTAGATTTTTTTTTTCTGACAATTTAAAAAAAGTTATGTATTTTTCCACTCCCCCTGTACCATGTGACAGCCATCAGCCAATCACAAATGCATACACGTACCATGTGACAGCAATCAGCCATTCACAAATGCATACACACTTATTCTTGCACATGCTCAGTAGGAGCTGGTGACTCAAAAAGTTTAAATATAAAAAGACTGTGCACATTTTGTTAATGGAAGTAAATTAGAAAGTTGTTTAAAATTGTATGCTCTATCTGAATAATGAAAGTTTAATTTTGATTGAGTGGCCCGGTTAAAGGGGTGTTTCTCCTCTTTATACAGAGCGCATATAGCGCAGTTACTCTGGCTTGTTCTTAACCTCTCCCTGGGGCGTTTTTCAATTATACAGTGGGGTGGCTGGATTCATTTACATTACCAGCTTGCCTTACGTATGTAGCTCTAACACTACAGAGGTTGTTCACATTGGAGACCTGCTGCGGATATGGCACCGTGTGACATTAATACCCTTTCCCCCTGGATTTTCAAGGGTAGCCGAGACGCCACCAGAATCACGACAATTTTGAGAGGGGTTGGGGGTCTTCGATTCAAGGGTGCCATGCCCTTCATGAAGAAAAGATAACTCTCTCTGAGGCTCTTGACATCTCCTCCATGATCAGTTGTATTGCCACACTGGCGGGTTGAGGGATATGACCCTGACTTCCTTTCGATCAGCTGAGAGTGACAGAGGCCATCACCTGTCCCTTCTACATGTCACTTGCATATCTCTTAGGACTGAGTTATATGCAACCTTTCTCTGCTTTGTTTTTCAAAGTTTTCATTTGAATATTTGCTAATACCACCAAGATCAGCACCCCCAGCAGCTCCATCCAGGGCTACTCATCACAGCTTAGCCCGCTCAGCTCTGTCTGTAAATTACTAGTTACATATTCCTACTAGCATCCCCATGCCAGTTTACGAGTTACATAAAATGGTTTCCTAAGTTACTATTTCTCACTATAGTTATTAATTACAAAGTGTTTACTGTCCCTTAAGGGGACCACAGTATACATGGGGACATGCACAGGAGACAATATATGTAATAACACAACTTGTGTGCTTGCACAAGCTGCTGATAAATGTGTTGTAAGTATAACATTTGTGTTAAACTCACATTTCTCTGTATTTAATGTAGCACAAGACTTTTTCATAGAAAAAGAACGAGCTAATTTAAAATATTGACAAGAGGTTGTTTACAATCAGGAGTCAAGCTAAAACAAGCAAGTAAGCATTTAGCTCCAAGACATCAATAAATCCCACCCTATGACATTGTGAAGCAAATGTTATCATTAAGAGACTCTTGTAGCAAGTTCAGACTGGCAGGTCTTTGCTTTTCTGTTGTCTTTTACCAAGTAAAATACTTTTCCTAAAAAAACGGACGTGAATTTGAGGTATAGTGTACTGAAAGACATGGCTTTTTAAAGGCATAGGGCCCCATGTATTTAAAGGCGACCACACATCTTCTCAACATGCAAATCTATCCGCCCTCCTTCACTGCATATCGGCAACAGATCTGTTTGTCTGCTGCCCAGTATGTTTAATAAACACTCCGATGATTGTGTAATGCCCGCACCTTCATTCGCGCAAGTGAAGTGAGTGTCAATCACAGAGAGCGAGCTCTAAGTGATTTCTCTTCACCACCTCTGAGGTGGCGAAGAGTGTAAGAAGCAGCGGTCTAATGACCACTGCTTCTTACATTGCGGGAAGCAGGCTCGCATATGCAAACCTGCCCCGCAAGGGCTCCGGAGCAGCTCTCGCTGCTTTGTAGGTGGAGCCCATAGTGTGATGGCTGTGTCAAGGTAATTATGAATTTAAGTCACGTAAACTTTATTAAAAAATAATTGATTATTTTTTTACTCATTTAACCCCTTAATGACCACCGCACTTTTCCATTTTCTGTCCGTTTGGGACCAAGGCTATTTTTACATTTCTGCGGTGTTTGTGTTTAGCTGTAATTTCCCTCTTACTCATTTACTGTACCCACACATATTATATACCGTTTTTCTCGCCATTAAATGGACTTTCAAAATATACCATTATTTTCATCATATCTTATAGTTTACTATAAAAAATTATAAAATATGAGGAAAAAATGGAAAAAACCACACTTTTTCTAACTTTGACCCCCAAAATCTGTTACACATCTACAACCACCAAAAAACACCCATGCTAAATAGTTTCTAAATTTTGTCCTGAGTTTAGAAATACCCAATGTTTACACGCTCTTTGCTTTTTTTGCAAGTTATAGGGCCATAAATACAAGTAGCACTTTGCTATTTCCAAACCACTTTTTTTCAAAATTAGCGCTAGTTACATTGGGACACTGATATCTTTCAGGAATCCCTGAATATCCCTTGACATGTATATATATATATTTTTTAGAAGACATCCCAAAGTATTGATCTAGGCCCATTTTGGTATATTTCATGCCACCATTTCACCGCCAAATGCGATCAAATAAAAAAAATTGTTCACTTTTTCACAATTTTTTTCACAAAATTTAGGTTTCTCACTGAAATTATTTACAAAAAAGTTATGCAATTATAGCATACATGGTTGTAAATGCTTCTCTGGGATCCCCTTTGTTCATAAATAGCAGACATATATGGCTTTGGTTTTGCTTTTTACTAATTAGAAGGCTGCTAAAAGCGACTGCGCACCACACGTGTATTATGCCCAGCAGTGAAGGGGTTAATTAGGGAGCTTCTAGGGTTAATTTTAGCTTCAGTGTAGTGTAGTAGACAACCCCAAATATTGATCTAGGCCCATTTTGGTATATTTCATGCCACCATTTCACCGCCAAATGCAATCAAATTAAAAAAAACGCTACATTTTTCACAATTTTAGGTTTCTCACTGAAATTATTTACAAACAGCATGTGCAATTATGGCACAAATGGTTTTTTAATGCTTCTCTGGGATCCCCTTTGTTCAGAAATAGCAGACATATATGACTTTGGCGCTGCTTTTTGGTAATTAGAAGGCCGCTAAGTGCTGCTGCGCATCACACGTGTATTATGGCTAGCAGTGAAGGGGTTAATTAGGTAGTTTGTAGGGATCTTGCAGGGTTAATTTTAGCTTTAGTGTAGAGATCAGCCTCCCACCTGACACATCAGACCCCCTGATCCCTCCCAAACAGCTCCCATCCCTCCCCCACCCCACAATTGTCCCCGCCATCTTAAGTACTGGCAGAAAGTCTGCCAGTACTAAAATAAAAGGTTTTTTAAAAAAAAAATAAAAAAAAAAAATACATCTTTAGCATATTTACATATGCTACTTTGAAGGATCCCCCCTTAGCCCCCAACCTCCCTGATCCCCCCCAAAACAGCTCTCTAACCCCCCCTCTGCCTTATTGGGGGCCATCTTGGGTACTGGCAGCTGTCTGCCAGTACCCAGTTTGCAAGAGAAATGTTTTTTTTTTTAATTGTTATGTTCTTTTTCTGTAGTGTAGCTTCCCCCCCCCCCCCCACAGACCAATCCCCCTCCCCCTGACTAATGTATTTTTATATAACTAAAACTATTTTTTAAAACTTTTAATACCTAATTTTTCTGTAGTGTAGCGGTTCCCACCCGCTCCCTCCCCGTGCACGCACGCGCCTCCGATCACCCCCGCCCACGATCCCTCGATGGCCGCCACCCGCCTACCGAACCGGCTCCCACCCACCAGCACCGGATTGCTAAAAAAGGTTATTGCAGGATGCCTCAATATCGAGGCATCACTGCAATAACCGGAAAGCAACTGGAAGCGAGCAGGATCGCTTCCAGCTGCTTTCCAGACCAAGGACGTACGCCACACGTCCTCGGTCATTAACTATATTTTTTTTTGAGGACGTGTGGCGTACGTCCTTGCTCGTTAAGGGGTTAAAGGAATACTAAACCCAATTTTGTTTCTTTCATGATTCAGATAGAGCACTTTCTTATTTACTTCTATTATCAATTTGTCTTTGTTCTCTTGCTATCTTATTTGAAAAAGCAGGAATCTAAGCTTAGGAGTCGGCCTATTTTTGGTTCAGCACCCTGGGTAACACTTGCTGATTGGTGGCTACATTGAAAATATCTGACTTGATGTGCTGGAGTCCTCCACACTAATCATATTTTCTGTATATTCCTAAACATGGGGAGTGCAAAATGTGCCAATATTTTATTGTTAAATAAATTTGTATCTTAAGTTAATATCATACTGCAAAGCTGCTAAATATATATTAAAAGGCACGTATAGCAAAAATAGATTTTATGGGCTTTATGTCTCTATAAGTAATAGTATTTAATGCAAAGCTTGAAGGACACAAAGTTGGTCTCATAAGAAATAACAGATCATTTCTTAAGTATACATAACTTTTAAAGGCTGCAATAAATGAATAAATAAAAAGAGCTAATGCAAAAGGTTTATATACAGTATGTAGGTATGTAATTGGTTGATCACTGTCATATGATATGGGGGCAGGGAAAATGAAGATTAAATTTATCAGAAAAGTTTCATACTCATTTGAAATGTGCTTTTGCATTCTCTTGTTATGTATTTGATGATTATGCAATACTTCCGTATTTAATCGTAGTTTAAATAATCTTACCTCTTTAAAAGGTATAAATGATCTATTTCCTATGGGATCTGTTGTGTTCCTTCAATTTGATTGATACAAAGACACTCAGGAAATATTAGCATACAAAGAATGACACAAGAAAACCAATACAAGTTTGAACACATAATAGTAAAAAAATAAAATAAATCAGCATTCCTTAGCTTGCAGTTTTATAATAGTGTATGTATTTATACATCTTTAACATATATGGTAATGCTCTTTTTATTCTGCAACATTTATTGGGAAAGCAATCAGTAAACTAACCTATAAAATAAAGAAAAAGTGCACAGCATCATAAAAACAAGGTTTATAGCTACAAGGTTGGGCCATAGATAGACATGTTAAACAATGCCTTTGGTAGAAAACAAATATGTTAAATCAAAGTAAACATAGAAAGAAACCGATTGTGGAAAAAAAAGAGACAACAAACTTACTTTTTTGGCAAAATTAGCCCTTAGAAATTCTTAGGGTAGCCCCTTGCCACCAGTGTGATAATAGTGGAGACTTTTGAAAACCTACATTTTATTCTGTCAGTTCTAAGCATGAGCAAATCTGACTCCCTCCGCATTCAGCAAGGTCTTGCGGACATGATCCGCACTCACGGATCAGGTCCGCAAGACATTTGATAAATTATGTGCCATTATGTGCCACTTGTCTCACACAGGCCCAAATCCATGATTGGACCATGGTTTTGTGATAGGCTAGATGAAAGTTATGTAATTTTTATTTTATTTTATTTTTGGCGTGGCTGTGGGGGAAAAAAGCAGCTTAAACGGACACTGAACCCAATTTTTTTATTTCATGATTCAGATAGAGCATGAAATTTTAAGCAACTTTCTAATTTACTCTAAGTATCAATTTTTCTTCGTTCTCTTGCTAACTTTATTTTAAAAGCAGGAATGTAAATCTTAGCAGCCTGCCCATTTTAGGTTCAGCACCATGGATAGCACTTGCTTATTGAAGGCTTACATTTACCCACCAATAAGCAAGCATAACCCAGGTTCTCAAACAAAAATGGCCGGCTCCTATGCATCACATTCCTGCTTTTTTTAAATAAAGATAGCAAGAGAACGAAGAAAAATATCAGTAAATTAGAAAGTTGCTTAAAATTGCATGCTCTATCTGAATCATGAAAGAAAAAATATGGGTTTAGTGTCCCTTTAAAGGGACATTGTACACACATTGTTTTGTAGATGATACATTTATATAGCCCATCTGTGAGTGTTTTTGTAACAGTGTAGAGTTTTGCTTATTTTTTTATTTATTTATTTTTTTAACCCTTTTGCTTCACAAGAGTTTTTTATTTTATTTTTTATTTTTATTTAATTTTTTTATTGAGGACAGTATAAGGAGTCATTATAACAGCATGATCATCATACACAACAATTATTTACATCATACTTGGCGGTTTATAGTTGACATAATGATAGTCCCTTCCATCCCTTCTTAGTCTGATAGGTCACTCTTGGACCTGTGGTGTTATAAATGTCCATGACAAGGGATTATTGATAACCTTAGTAAACATAACAATAACATAACATAACTACGAACAACATTATTATATAAAACAGTGTTTATACAGTCCCAGCAATCAATTACTCTTATGTGGTTTCTAATTGGGAGCATATATTGTTTCACAAGGATACAGGTGATTTGAAGTTAGCCTTTTAATGAGGAGGGATAGCTATACTGCATTGGGGATGTGTAGGAGTTAACTTTGGGGGGGGGGGGTTAAGGGGTAATATTTTCTAGATGGTGTTGGCTTTAAGTGAAAGCTGGACTCGATTAAATATTTTTATCGCTCGTATTATCGCTCGTGCGATCCACACCTCACAGTTATTGCGAGTGAATTAACGGCGGTCTTAGGGAGATATGGGTGTGCGAGCACACCAGCACAAGAGCAAAGAAAGATATAAACATCTAAACCTAAGGATGGAGTACTACATCTGTTCTAATGAGGTAAAAGCTATGTTGTTATGCTCCAGACAGAGATATCCCGATCAATGCTATGTGGATCTGCCTCTTTTCCGTGCTTGCTAGTTACATTAAAAGCTTATAGCAGCGTAACTGTTAGGGGGGTGCTTTTGAATAATCTGGTTCTAAGGAGTGATTGCTTTAATGCCGCACTCAATGCGTACATAACCTGTTCTGCCCTTCTGTAACCCCGGCCGTGGGTCACACGACAGAGAATATATGTAGGTTAGCTCTCTGTGTCCTATTTGCTTCCTGAGATGCAGTGAACCAAAAATGTAGTATTTATAAAGAATGTTAATCCCCTCAATGTCCCGTGTCACAATGGGATATTATAGATATGACATAGAGATAATTTAACAGAGGCGGTAATGTCACACATGCCCTGCTGATCATATACACTCATTTATATTAACTAATTGAGCATGTGAGCTATAGAAGACTGCGTACATCGTAAAACACAAATGAACATTAATATGTCCAGACCGCAAATATTTACCGTACATAGCCTTAGTGGAGAGTCCCCAGGTTTTCCCCTATCGGCAAAGTCTGATAAGAGGGGTTTGTCTAAAAATGCTCGCTATTTAAACTGTAAAGTACAGATCAGCTATCATTTTAAAACATGTTCCAGCATAAACATTACCCCTACTGCAGAGCGTTTGATGGTATTAGCAGAGTCCTGTCTATCAGCGCTGCAGCAGTATGTTGCCGGGGAAGGGTGCCATCATATTACCCCTCTCCTGTCTTCGGGATAAGTCTCTCATTTTGAAGATATAGGGTGTCTTGCCGTGAGGTAACTGGTATTGTAGATAGTGTATCGCCGTGTCTGCCATCACGGTTAACTTTGCAGGTATGAGGCTTGTCCGGTACTTGGTGTTGCTTTTTCGGGCGGGAGTGGGCCCTCCCAGACCTTTGCTTTAAGACAGCCTGTGCCGGTGCTATCTGCTGATTGGCCCGGTTATATTCTGGTTTGTGGATCCTTGTATTTGCGCTCCTCATGATAGGTTCTCCTTGGGTCAGTGTATTCACTTCTAACAGCTCCACGTTTTTCCCCACTACCAATGGCCAGATCTTTTGTGACCGAAGTTACAGCTCTTTGCTGTGAGAGTTTTTGAGTGGTTTGGAGGATATGTGGTTAACCATTGAGCTTAACGGCTCCCTTGGTGTGTGTACATAGCTAGCGTCAGTATACTCGTTGCCGGGTTTTACCACTAGTGAGTCTATCTTGTGTGCTGTATTCTCCTCCACATTCAGACGCTTCAGTAAATAATCATACGGAGCTCTCTCAATTAGCCTGTGCATGAGGGTATCAAATTTTGTAAAAAAAAACCTCAAATTGCGGCAGGCAGCTCTCTTCCGCCATGCTTGTCAAGTTTTCTATTCCTCGCTGCAAGAGTCTTAATGCCGTTTGGTAGTGGAGAACGGCAGGTTAGCTCGAGGACTTCTTAGTGATGTGTTTTGAAGAGATTCAGTAAGTCAGTTTTCCTGACGGCACTGATAACCCGGCTCTACCCGGGGGGGAGGTGGATACCTATTAGTAGGCCGCCGCCATAGGCCTTATTGTTCCAATCTGGGACCCCAGTATCATACAACAGCTAGAAAAATAACAAACGGGGTCACAATTAGCAGAGCTGCGACTCCCTTGCAAAAATGTATGCTAAATATTGCTGCTGAGTGTTAATAATCGGCGGATTATTAAAGATTTTGCTGGAGCACTCAGAATGTGCGTCCTATCCAGTACGCTGCATGGACATGCCCCCCTGCTTATTTTTTTTTTATAATATTATGCTGATTTTCAGACTCCTAACCAAGCCCCAAAGTGTCAGATGTAGACCCAGGTCTACAGATTCTTGCCGCTATTGTTTGTGTAAGCTCTCTTTTCATAAACATGGAAGGGGGAGTGTCTGCTCCTTATGCATTTCCCAGCCCCTTTCAATGAGTGTTCCAGCCTAACCTTATCAACAGTTCTAAACTAGGAGCTTCTAAGTAAGTTTTTTACTGGATTGTTAGATCAGTATCTGTTCATATTCTTCTTTATAGCAGTATCAATTACATGCAGTTATATGAAAATGTATGTACTCTGTCCCTTTAAGGTGAGTTTCTTCGCTGACGATTAGTGAGGAGCTCTTTTGCAGGTAATATGTCTGTCTGTTTTGTACCATATTGTGTTTCATTGTAGTTTTGTAATGTATTGTGGTAGGTGCTGTCATGTTCACTGTTGATTTGGGTATTATATTGTACAGGTGCCAGATCTGGAAGATCTGGAGATATTAGTTAAAAGTATGTCTGTAGGTGAGAAGAGCTGAAGTCAAACTGTATAAGATGCCGGTCAGAATAAGGCAAGGGAATCCTGGAGAAATACAGCAAATACAACAAAGACAAGGTAAAGGAGCATCATTTACAGTGGGCTGGAGATATTGTCCACTGAGAAAAGCTGAATGAAGTGGTTAGAGAAAGTAGAGTTTGGAGACATTAGGAGTCGTACAGGAGTAACCAGCTGCTATACTGAAATCTCCTAGAATGATTTACGAACATTGAATGAAAGAAAGGAAGGCTCAAAAAAAATGGTGATAAATGGTGACAGATCAACAACACAGAGATATATAGTGAAAAAAGGTGGACAGCATGAACTTCAAATGATGATAATGATAGGGACAGAGGTGCAGGACTACACTGGAATATTGGGTGAGGGGACAATAAAATCCCAATATCCCTCTTTTAATTTTTACAGGCGGGACGGCTAGAATATAATCCACCATAAAGTGCTTTAGCAGAATTGGTATTTATGGGAGTCAGGCAGTTTACAATCTCGGTCAAGCAAAGGTCTTATTAAAATACACTGACATATATATATATATATATATATATATATATATATATATATATATATATATATATATATATATATAATTAGAAGATATCAGTAGCATTTCCAGTGGCCATGGCTCCCTGCCTCAAGGACTGCAAGGATTTGTGAAGCCAAAGCTTGTCAAATATGTTAAAAATCTAGGAGCGGACTAAAAAAATCTAGGAGCCAGGTATTCAAACAAAGCTCAAAATGAAAGGCACACAGGTACATCAAGGAAAAAAAACGTTTTTTTTTCCTTGATGTACCTGTGTGCCTGAAAAGAAGAATAAAACTTTTTTATATTATACTGTTATGTGCTGCTGAACCCTTATTCATTTTGAACATTTTGGCAAGTGATTCATTGCCTTTTGAGCATTGCACCCTGTCACCGCAAGCGTAAGTGTCAAGCTGAATTCAGAAGCGCTTGTGACGTCATCCGTGTGAGACTGCTACCGGTTATCGATGTGTGTGCTTGGAGCGGCCGCGTCTGTCATGTTATTCAAACAAAGCCACTGCAGGCACAGGGCATATGTTTATTTAGAGAGACATTAAACACATACTGTAAGCTGCATGGTAATGTACCTTCATATCTAGGAAGAATTTTACAATGAATAATGCAGCTTTATTTTGTCAAATGAGCATATTGTTTTATGTTTTTTCTTTTCACTGAGTTCCCTGTTCACCAGAACGAAAGAACCCTTGCTAACCAATCATAAACTAATACGCAAATATAGCATGAAATCTATTTGCATACGTGCAATTAAAGAAATCAACTAGGGTAACCTGCCCTCTTATCTTTCCTTAAGGTGGTTTAGCACTGATTCAGCTTAGTTCAACCCAGTAGGGCTCCATGCCACTGACCGGTTGCCAGTAGCACCACCCCCCACACCTGAAACACAAGTATACCAGCTGCCGCCACAGTGCACTTAGAAAAAGGTTATCCCTGCCCAGCTTCCTTGTTAGTACACAAGTGCTGTTATTACCTCAGAAGTGTTCCATCCTGCCGGCCGTGCATCTAGTTAAACTGCCTATTCCTGGGTTATACCTGTTTGAAACCCTGGCGTCAGCACATGGTCCCCATATAGACTGTCAACCAGAGACCTTGGCAAGCGGACAAAAGCAGATAACAGAGAAACTGACATTGCAGAGACCCAGGGGGAGGGCAGAGCACAGAGGCTGACTCTGTGGCATTTTAGGAATTGCAGTTCTTGCCGCACAGCGGAGAAAAGATCGAGCTGCACCATGCTAAGTTTTAGTTGCAGCTGACAGAGGTCAGTGGGGTACATGGCGGCACCCATGAGTGCTATGGGGGCTTCAGACTAGAGCACCAGGCCATCATTTTAAGCCACTAGTAGTGCCCAGGTTTGTAAAACTATGTGTGAAGCCCAGCTCCAGCAAACGTTATCATTATGTATTTTATTGGAGTGTAACTTGTGAAGTTTTAAGATAAATAAAATGCCTTGTAATTTCAAGATTTTTTTGCAGTCTTGTAAAAACGTGCTATGGACGTGTGAAATGTGTTTGAATGCATTAACACCTTTGTGCTGCAATTGTTTTTGAATAGCCAAACTCCACTCACCACTTGCTTCATTTGGAAGAGTCTATCCAGACTTTATACTGGAGTAAACAAGGCTGACCACAGAGATTATGTTAGCAAAGCATGCATTGTTTTGCAGTCGATTATCAGACTCTGTTAAAGACAATTAGGGACAAATATGTGTCTGGAATAGTCTTGAGAAGTCTGCAGTCTGCTCTTCCAGCACTCAGAATTGAAAAAAACCTTAATTTTTAGCATTACAATACAGGAAAGAGTGGTAAAATAAAAGAAAGAACAAAGCAAAATTGCTTTACTATGCATAATTAAAGATTTTATATTGTAAACTCAAAGTGTTTCATGCCCCTTTAAAAGGGACAGTCAAGATAGATAATTCCTCTATTACCCATTCCCCAGTTTTGCACAGAAAACATGGTTATATTAATATTCTAATCTGTGATTACCTTGTATCTAAGCATCTTCTGACTGCCCCCTGATCACATGACTTTATCTATTGACTTGCATGTAAGCCAATTAGTGCTGTGTTAGAATCCACGGGCGTGAGCTCAATGTTATCTATATAGCTCACATGAACTAGCACTTCCCTGTTGTGAAAAGCTAATACAAAACGTGATCAAGGGTCTGTCTTTAGTGACTTAAAAACAGACAGAAATTTAGAGGCTTATATTAAGTATATTAATATAATCATGTTTTTGTGCAAAATTGGGGAATGGGTAGTAAAGCATTAGCAGTCAATGAATTGCTATAAAATGTTATCATAGATCACTAAAGATTCGCTTTCACTTCAGAGGATGAGTTAGGACAAAAGCTCAGTAATGCATGCAAAGAGTTTTAAGATTTGGTATTGAAGGAAGTGAAAATGGCCTAAAGTGCAACCTAAAATAAAAGGAAGATAAATGTAATTTGTAAATGGTCACATTTCCTGCATACTGTCAGAAAATATGTTTGCAGCTAGAGACAGATCTGTAAAGGATGTGGTCAGCGCTCTTAGTTATGGCTTATCCAGTGATTTAAACAATTAAACCAGACTTCCGCTTCTCAGTCTGATAATACACAAATGCTGAATCAGAATGCTTGTGCAATACAACTGATCACAAGAAAACATACAAGAAAAGATCAGGGGAGCAAGTACACTTTGAGGCCTATTTATCAAATGTCTGTCGGACCTGATCCGACAGTGCGGATCAGGTCCGACAGACATCGCTGAATGCGGAGAGCAATACGCTCTCCCTATTCAGCATTGCACCAGCAGCTCTTGTGAGCTGGCCGCCATCAGGGGGATGTCAATCAACCCGATAGTACTCAATTGGCTTGAATTGTGGCGATCTCTGTCCGCCTCATCAGAGCAGGCGGACAGGATTATGGAGCAGCGGTCTTTAGACCGCTGTTTCATAACTGCTGTTTCTGGCGAGTCTGAAGACTTGCCAGAAACATGGGCCCTCAAGCTCCATTCTGAGCTTGATAAATGGGCCTCTTTGCCTTAACATGAACCATTAAAGGGACAGTATACACCAATTTTAATATAACTGCATGTAATAGACTCTATTATAAAGAATAATATGCACATATAAAGATCTAAAAATCCAGTATAAAACTGTTTAAAAACTTACTTAGAAGCTCCCAGTTTAGCTCTGTTGAAAAGGTTAGCTGGAACGCCCACTGAAAGTGGTTGTATACCAAAACGAGAAGACACTCTCCCCTCCCCCTTTCTCTGCATATGAAAAGACTCTTTACACAAACAGGAGCAAGTTGGAGTAGGTATACATCAGTATACTTCTAAAACTTTGGGGCTTGGTTAGGAGTCTGAAAATCAGAGCAATGTTATTTAAAAATACGCAAAACTATACATTGTTACAAAAACACTCCCAGATGGGCTATATACAGTGGCGTCACTAATGGGGTGCTGGGGGTGCGGGCCGCACCCGTGTGAAACTCTCCAGGGGGTGACACCACCAAAAAAAAAAATTTTATTTTTTTTTCATTTTATTGAAATTCAAAGAAATACAATGTAGAGATTCATATATTTTCTTATTAGAGGGGCCAGTATTTGCGAACATTAGTGGGACTGGGGAAGTTGTAGACACTTTATTTTTTTGCCCCTTGGGCCAGCGCTGCAATTTCCACAAATAGTTTTCCCGGCTGCTTTTGCTTGTTTGTACTTTGCTCCTCCCCTGCCCAATTTCACTGTGAATGTTGTGGGCGTGCCGTGGGGCTTGCGAAGTTTCGCTGCTAGCCTAAACCTACCTGCCTATCTGTGCTCACTGCTCAGTGACGTGTGGAGCAGTGGAGTCACTCACTGCTGTGCTGTCTCTCTAAACGGGAACTGGGAAATCGTGAGAGGGATGCCTGGCACCTGACCGCAAGACTGACTGACACTGTTTTCTAAAGTGAAGGAGCCACGTATGATGCCCACCAGACCGGTACGGTTACAGTACACTAAGTGCACACTGAAGAGGTAGGAGGGGAGGGCGGACGGGGGTCTGGGGGTGGGCAGAGAGCAGAGGTGCTTGGCCATAAGAAGCGGTAAGCCTGGGGCTGTGCACTGACAGACTTGGAACAGAGTCAGAATTTTCATAGTTTGTGCGCCTAAACCTTTTCTTTAGTGATTTATTTTTAGAGTGCTCTGTTTATCTTTTATTTGATGCACAGCTGAGCCAGGGAGCAGCTCTAGGCATGAGCTTTGTAATTAATGCAATGCAGTTTACATATTTTGTATGTGTCTGAGTTTTTTTGTGTGTGTGTGTTTGTGCGTGTCTGAGTGTTTTATGTGTGTGTGTGCCTGAGTGTTTTTGTGTGTGTGTCTGAATGTGTTTCCGAGAGTTTGTGTGTGCATCTCAGTGTTTTTTTAAGTGTCTGAGTGTTTGTATGTGTGTGTGCCTGTGTATTTGTGTTTGTGTGTGTCTGCTTTCTGGGGGGAGGGGGGTGACACCATAACTTATCGCACCGGGTGACACCAACCCTAGTGACGCCACTGGCTATATAAATGGATTATCTACAAAACATTTATGCAAAGAAACATCTAGTGTACAATGTCCCTTTAAAGAAACAGTAAGGTTACACTCTACATACATTTCATACGAATAATATTGAGGTTATTGCCCACCTTTTCTCTAGTCATCATTGCTGCAATGTTGAAATATTTCACTACACTCCAGGGCTGACCAGTTGCACATGTGCAGTTACTCTCCTTCAGATACCTGCAAGTTCCATAATGGCAGCATCCATGACCTGTATTCATTGTTTAGTGTCCCTTTAAAATGTTTTAGATTGTAATATAAACTATTTAATTATGAGCAGTAAAAAAACAAAAGAAGTTAGGAATATACTTTCATTACTTATTTTGTTTCCTTTTCCTATAATTTAAATAAAAAAAATTGTTGGTTTTCTCAGTTCTATTTTTTTTTAAGTAATGGGTGCCACCATGTTGGAATCTAGGTTTCCCCCATATCTAGTGCTTCTGCTGAAGACAATTAGGGACATATAGCAAACAAGCAATAAAACAATACTGTTAGCTAGTTTAAAAAACAAAACAAAAAAAAACTGCATTTCACGTAGCCTTTCATTATTTATTTTGCTACCTTTCCGTGTAATTTAGCTCTGACATCTGTCCTTACGTGGCATCAGCAGATAACTGTAAAACAATGCAATTTGCACTAACATAATGGCAGTGGCTAACCTAGATTAGATCCCCTAAATCAGACAAATGGTGTGTGGAGATTGGCTATTAAAAAATAATGCAACAAACAAGGAGTTACATTTGTTTTAAAATGTTTACATTTGTCTGATATGTTATTCTATAGCCTGACAACAGAAATGTCTTGTAAGGTGTTTATTATCTATCTAATATCCCATAAGCCACCTCAGCTGCTGTCTGTTGCTTTATTTTTTTATATGCAGCGTGTTGCTTTACAAGTACTGTTGTACATGGTGTCTGTGGGAGTGGAGTGAGGAGGTGAAATGTGACAAGGGTGAAACCAAAAGCTGTGTCAGTCCTCTCTGCACCAAGTACTCAGAAGTCCTGCACTCAGCATGTGTGCCATAGGGTACTGACCCCTTGGTTAAATACATAGCAAAAATCCTGCTCAGGAGCCAGCCATAACAGATTGAAGCTCCTGTGCAGGGCACAGCTGGAGACTGGGAGCTCATACGTATACCACTCCTAGTTGGCACACTGACCGTGTTCTGCTCTGGAACAAAAAGGCTGAGGAGCTTAAGCTATCAATCCCTTTTCTGTGGCTAAATTCCTGTAAGTGGCAGCAGTGTGAGCAGCTGTACTTGCAGCAATTTAATACACTGTTGCACACAACGCAGCAAAGCCTGTCACAGAGTACTGAAGGCAAGTGCACACTGCTTAGCTTAGAGAATGAAGCAAGTTTTACAACAGAATTAAATTAAAAAGTTTTGGTGTTTTTTTTTGTTTTTTTTTACTGCATTCTAACTAAATCAAGAAAGTTTATTTTGACTTGAAAGGACCAGTACACTCAGTGAAATAAACTCCAGTAATTGCGCAGTTGTCATGACTATAAAAATGTACACTAATGAATAAAAAAAAATAAAATTCTGTATAAATTTTACCTTTTGTAACACTGCTTGTAGTTGCAGCTTGACAATTGTGGAACACCCAAGCAAAAGGGCTGTACTTCCATGCTACTTTACCACGCCCCACAGCCTATCCAAACCACGTATCTAATGATATGCAAATCATTTCCCTTAGAAATGCTCATTCTGTATTCAGCCACAATCTCCAAGCAACAAGCAGGGGGTATAGAAAACAATTGTATTTACTGTGTAATTGTATGGGTGATTATTTATAAATAAAATAACCAAATTATCAGTACTAAAAAAAATTACCATCAAAATTCATAATTGTTTTCTATAACCCCTATTTGTTGCTTGGAGATTGTGTCTGAATACACAAACAGGGGTTATAGAACACAATTATGAATTTTGATGGTAATATAGTGTGAAATAAAACTGAAATAAAACCAAAAGCAGAACTAAAACCAAGATTAGAGCATTGTATAAACAGCATTGTATAAACAACTAGATGTGTTGGCATACATTTGCAATGTAAACACATTTGATGTTGCTATTCCAACTCCAAAAATAAATTTGATGTTGTCATTTCAATACCAAAACTAAATTTTAAATGCTATGTTGCTATTTCAACACCAACTCTAACAGCTAGATGTGTTGGCATACATTGGCAATGTAAAAGTTGAATAATTGGGAAAAAAATTTTGTTGCTACTTCAACATCAAAAAACACAATTTATGTAAGAACTTACCTGATAAATTCATTTCTTTCATATTAGAAAGAGTCCATGAGCTAGTGACGTATGGGATATACATTCCTACCAGGAGGGGCAAAGTTTCCCAAACCTCAAAATGCCTATAAATACACCCCTCACCACACCCACAAATCAGTTTAACGAATAGCCAAGAAGTGGGGTGATAAGAAAAAAGTGCGAAGCATAAATATAAGGAATTGGAATAATTGTGCTTTATACAAAAAAATCGTAACCACCACAAAAAGGGTGGGCCTCATGGACTCTTGCAAATATGAAAGAAATGAATTTATCAGGTAAGTTCTTACATAAATTATGTTTTCTTTCATGTAATTAGCAAGAGTCCATGAGCTAGTGACGTATGGGATAATGACTACCCAAGATGTGGATCTTCCACGCAAGAGTCACTAGAGAGGGAGGGATAAAATAAAGACAGCCAATTCCGCTGAAAAAAATCCACACCCAAAAATAAAGTTTAAATCTTATAAAGAAAAAAACTGAAAATATAAGCAGAAGATTCAAACTGAAACAGCTGCCTGAAGTACTTTTCTACCAAAGACAGCTTCAGAAGAAGAAAACACATCAAAATGGTAGAATTTAGTAAAAGTATGCAAAGAAGACCAAGTTGCTGCTTTGCAAATCTGATCAACCGAAGCTTCATTCCTAAACGCCCAGGAAGTAGAAACTGACCTAGTAGAATGAGCTGTAATCCTTTGAGGCAGAGTTTTACCCGACTCGACATAAGCATGATGAATTAAAGATTTCAACCAAGATGCCAAAGAAATGGCAGAGGCCTTCTGACCTTTCCTAGAACCGGAAAAGATAACAAATAGACTAGAAGTCTTTCGGAAATTCTTAGTAGCTTCAACATAATATTTCAAAGCTCTAACTACATCCAAAGAATGCAATGATTTCTCCTTAGAATTCTTAGGATTAGGACATAATGAAGGAACCACAATTTCTCTACTAATGTTGTTGGAGTTCACAACCTTAGGTAAAAATTTAAAAGAAGTTCGCAACACCGCCTTATCCTGGTGAAAAATCAGAAAAGGAGACTCACAAGAAAGAGCAGATAATTCAGAAACTCTTCTGGCAGAAGAGATAGCCAAAAGGAACAAAACTTTCCAAGAAAGTAATTTAATGTCCAATGAATGCATAGGTTCAAACGGAGGAGCTTGAAGAGCCCTCAGAACCAAATTCAAACTCCAAGGAGGAGAAATTGACTTAATGACAGGTTTTATACGAACCAAAGCTTGTACAAAAAAATGAATATCAGGAAGATTAGCAATCTTTCTGTGAAAAAGAACAGAAAGAGCAGAGATTTGTCCTTTCAAGGAACTTGCAGACAAACCTTTATCCAAACCATCCTGAAGAAACTGTAAAATTCTCGGAATTCTAAAAGAATGCCAGGAAAAATGATGAGAAAGACACCAAGAAATATAAGTCTTCCAGACTCTATAATATATCTCCCTAGATACAGATTTACGAGCCTGTAACATAGTATTAATCACAGAGTCAGAGAAACCTCTTTGACTAAGAACCAAGCGTTCAATCTCCATACCTTTAAATTTAAGGATTTGAGATCCTGATGGAAAAAAGGACCTTGCAACAGAAGGTCTGGCCTTAACGGAAGAGTCCACGGTTGGCAAGAGGCCATCCGGACAAGATCCGCATACCAAAACCTGTGAGGCCATGCTGGAGCTACCAGCAGAACAAACGAACATTCCTTCAGAATCTTGGAGATTACTCTTGGAAGAAGAACTAGAGGCGGAAAGATATAGGCAGGATGATACTTCCAAGGAAGTGACAATGCATCCACTGCTACCGCTTGAGGATCCCTGGATCTGGACAGATACCTGGGAAGTTTCTTGTTTAGATGAGAGGCCATCAAATCTATTTCTGGAAGTCCCCACATTTGAACAATCTGAAGAAATACCTCTGGGTGAAGAGACCATTCGCCCGGATGTAACGTTTGGCGACTGAGATAATCTGCTTCCCAATTGTCTATACCTGGGATATGAACCGCAGAAACTAGACAGGAGCTGGATTCCGCCCATACCAGAATTCGAGATACTTCTTTCATAGCCAGAGGACTGTGAGTCCCTCCTTGATGATTGATGTATGCCACAGTTGTGACATTGTCTGTCTGAAAACAAATGAACGATTCTCTCTTTAGAAGAGGCCAAGACTGAAGAGCTCTGAAAATTACACGGAGTTCCAAAATATTGATCGGTAATCTCACCTCCTAAGATTCCCAAACCCCTTGTGCTGTTAGAGACCCCCACACAGCTCCCCAACCTGTCAGACTTGCATCTGTTGAAATTACAGTCCAGGTCGGAAGAACAAAAGAAGCCCCCTGAACTAAACGATGGTGATCTGTCCACCACGTCAGAGAGTGTCGTACAATCGGTTTTAAAGATATTAATTGAGATATCTTTGTGTAATCCCTGCACCACTGGTTCAGCATACAGAGCTGAAGAGGCCGCATGTAAAAACGAGCAAAGGGGATCGTGTCCGATGCAGCACTCATAAGACCTAGAATTTCCATGCATAAGGCTACCGAAGGGGATGATTGTGACTGAAGGTTTCGACAAGCTGATATCAATTTTAGACGTCTCTTGTCTGTCAAAGATAGAGTCATGGACACTGAATCTATCTGGAAACCTAAAAAGGTTACCTGTGTCTGAGGAATCAATGAACTTTTTGGTAAATTGATCCTCCAACCATGATGTTGAAGAAACAATACAAGTCGATTCGTATGAGATTCTGCTAAATGTGAAGACTGAGCAAGTACCAAGATATCGTCCAAATAAGGAAATACCACAATACCCTGTTCTCTGATTACAGACAGAAGGGCACCGAGAACCTTTGTAAAAATTCTTGGAGCTGTAGCTAGGCCAAACAGCAGAGCCACAAACTGGTAATGCTTGTCTAGGAAAGAGAATCTCAGAAACTGATAGTGATCTGGATGAATCGGAATATGCAGATATGCATCCTGTAAATCTATTGTAGACATATAATGCCCTTGCTGAACAAAAGGCAGGATAGTCCTTACAGTTACCATTTTGAATGTTGGTATCCTTACATAACGATTCAATATTTTTTGATCCAGAACTGGTCTGAAGGAATTCTCCTTCTTTGGTACAATGAAGAGATTTGAATAAAACCCCAGTCCCTGTTCCAGAACTGGAACTGGCATAATTACTCCAGCCAACTCTAGATCTGAAACACATTTCAGAAATGCTTGAGCCTTCGCTGGGTTTACTGGGACACGGGAAAGAAAAAATCTCTTTGCAGGAGGCCTTATCTTGAAGCCAATTCTGTACCCTTCTGAAACAATGTTCTGAATCCAAAGATTGTGAACGGAATTGATCCAAATTTCTTTGAAAAAACGTAATCTGCCCCCTACCAGCTGAGCTGGAATGAGAGCCGCACCTTCATGTGGACTTAGGAGCTGGCTTTGATTTTCTAAAAGGCTTGGATTTATTCCAGACTGGAGATGGTTTCCAAACTGATACCGCTCCTGAGGATGAAGGATCAGGTTTTTGTTCCTTGTTGTGACGAAAGGAACGAAAACGATTATTAGACCTAAATTTACCTTTAGATTTTTTATCCTGTGGTAAAAAAGTTCCTTTCCCTCCAGTAACAGTTGAGATAATAGAATCCAACTGAGAACCAAACAATTTATTACCCTGGAAAGAAAGGGAAAGCAGATTAGACTTAGAAGACATATCAGCATTCCAAGTTTTAAGCCATAAAGCTCTTCTAGCTAAAATAGCTAGAGACATATACCTGACATCAACTCTAATGATATCAAAGATGGCATCACAAATAAAATTATTAGCATGTTGAAGAAGAATAATAATGCTATGAGAATTATGATCTGTTACTTGTTGCGCTAAAGCTTCTAACCAAAAAGTTGAAGCTGCAGCAACATCCGCTAAAGATATAGCAGGTCTAAGAAGATTACCTGAACACAAGTAAGCTTTTCTTAGAAAGGATTCAATTTTCCTATCTAAAGGATCCTTAAAGGAAGTACCATCTGCCGTAGGAATAGTAGTACGCTTAGCAAGAGTAGAGACAGCCCCATCAACCTTAGGGATTTTGTCCCAAAACTCTAATCTGTCAGATGGCACAGGATATAATTGCTTAAAACGTTTAGAAGGAGTAAATGAATTACCCAAATTATTCCATTCCCTGGAAATTACTTCAGAAATAGCGCCAGGGACAGGAAAAACTTCTGGAATAACTACAGGAGATTTAAAAACCTTATCTAAACGTTTAGATTTAGTATCAATAGGACCAGAATCCTCAATTTCTAATGCAATTAGGACTTCTTTAAGTAAAGAACGAATAAATTCCATTTTAAATAAATATGAAGATTTATCAGCATCAACCTCTGAGACAGAATCCTCTGAACCAGAAGAACCATTATCAGAATCAGAATGATGATGTTCATTTAAAAATTCATCTGAAAAATGAGAAGTTTTAAAAGACTTTTTACGTTTACTAGAAGGAGGAATAACAGACATAGCCTTCTTAATGGATTTAGAAACAAAATCTCTTATGTTATCAGGAACACTCTGAGTATTAGATGTTGACGGAACAGCAACAGGTAATGTAACAGTACTAAAGGAAATATCTGCATTAAGGAGGAACAGATACCATAAGTTTACAGCAGATACACTTAGCTTTGGTAGCTCCAGCACCAGGCAGCGATTTTCCAGAAGTATCTTCTGACTCCAATCCAGTCAACCCCCAGCTTCAAACACCTTTATTGAGTCTTGTATGAAAATGTTATGGCAAAGCAAAAAATATGCCACAAAGGTGAACAACTGTTGCAGATGCAGACACCACTGAGTTCACCCCCAAATGCCTTCCCTGTGTGTAGAAGAAAATCACTGCTTCAGGCTAATCGCTACATGAAAAACATAATTTATGCTTACCTGATAAATTTATTTCTCTTGTAGTGTAGTCAGTCCACGGGTCATCCATTACTTATGGAATATATCTCTTCCTAACAGGAAGCTGCAAGAGGATCACCCAGCAGAGCTGCTATATAGCTCCTCCCCTCACATGTCATATTCAGTCATTCGACCAAAGCAGACGAGAAAGGAGAAACCATAGGGTGCAGTGGTGACTGGAGTTTAATTAAAATTTAGGTCTGCCTTAAAGACAGGGCGGGCCGTGGACTGACTACACTACAAGAGAAATAAATTTATCAGGTAAGCATAAATTATGTTTTCTCTTGTTAAGTGTAGTCAGTCCACGGGTCATCCATTACTTATGGAATACCAATACCAAAGCTAAAGTACACGGATGAAGGGTGGGATAAGGCAGGAACATTAAACAGAAGGAACCACTGCCTGAAGTACCTTTCTCCCAAAAATAGCCTCCGAATAAGCAAAAGTGTCAAATTTGTAAAATTTTGAAAAGGTGTGAAGCGAAGACCAAGTCGCAGCCTTGCAAATCTGTTCAACAGAGGCCTCATTTTTAAAGGCCCAGGTGGAAGCCACAGCTCTAGTAGAATGAGCTGTAATCCTTTCAGGAGGCTGCTGTCCAGCAGTCTCATAGGCTAAACGTATTATGCTACGAAGCCAAAAGGAGAGAGAGGTAGCCGAAGCCTTTTGACCTCTTCTCTGTCCAGAGTAAACGACAAACAGGGAAGAAGTTTGACGAAAATCTTTAGTTGCCTGCAAATAGAACTTCAGGGCACGGACAACATCCAAATTATGCAAAAGTCGTTCCTTCTTTGAAGAAGGGTTAGGACACAGTGATGGAACAACAATCTCTTGATTGATATTCCTGTTAGTAACTACCTTAGGTAAGAACCCAGGTTTAGTACGCAGAACTACCTTGTCTGAATGAAAAATCAGATAAGGAGAATCACAATGTAAGGCAGATAACTCAGAGACTCTTCGAGCCGAGGAAATAGCCATCAAAAACAAAACCTTCCAGGATAACAGCTTGATATCAATGGAATGAAGGGGTTCAAATGGAACGCCTTGAAGAACATTAAGAACTAAGTTTAAGCTCCACGGCGGAGCAACAGTCTTAAATACAGGCTTAATCCTAGTTAAAGCCTGACAAAAAGCCTGAACGTCTGGAACTTCAGCCAGACGTTTGTGTAGAAGAATAGACAGAGCAGAAATCTGTCCCTTTAACGAACTAGCAGATAAGCCCTTTTCTAAACCCTCTTGTAGAAAGGACAATATCCTAGGAATCCTAACCTTACTCCATGAGTAACTCTTGGATTCGCACCAATATAAATATTTACGCCATATCTTATGGTAAATTTTTCTGGTAACAGGCTTCCTAGCCTGTATTAAGGTATCAATAACCGACTCCGAGAAGCCACGCTTTGATAGAATCAAGCGTTCAATCTCCATGCAGTCAGCCTCAGAGAAATTAGATTTGGATGTTTGAAAGGACCCTGAATTAGAAGGTCCTGTCTCAGAGGCAGAGACCACGGTGGACAGGACGACATGTCCACTAGGTCTGCATACCAGGTCCTGCGTGGCCACGCAGGCGCTATCAGAATCACCGAAGCTCTCTCCTGTTTGATCTTGGCAATCAAACGAGGAAGCATCGGGAATGGTGGAAACACATAAGCCATGTTGAAGACCCAAGGGGCTGTCAGAGCATCTATCAGCACCGCTCCCGGGTCCCTGGACCTGGATCCGTAACAAGGAAGCTTGGCGTTCTGGCGAGACGCCATGAGATCCAGATCTGGTTTGCCCCAACGAAGAATCAGTTGAGCAAAGACCTCCGGATGAAGTTCCCACTCCCCCGGATGAAAAGTCTGGCGACTTAGAAAATCCGCCTCCCAGTTCTCTATGCCTGGGATGTAAATCGCTGACAGGTGGCAAGAGTGAGACTCTGCCCAGCGAATTATCTTTGAGACTACCAACATCGCTAGGGAACTTCTGGTTCCCCCTTGATGGTTGATGTAAGCCACAGTCGTGATGTTGTCCGACTGAAATCTGATGAACCTCAGAGTTGCTAACTGAGGCCAAGCTAGGAGAGCATTGAATATTGCTCTTAATTCCAGAATATTTATTGGGAGGAGTTTCTCCTCCTGAGTCCATAATCCCTGAGCATTCAGGGAGTTCCAGACTGCGCCCCAGCCTAGAAGGCTGGCGTCTGTTGTTACAATCGTCCAATCTGGCCTGCGAAAGGTCATCCCCTTGGACAGATGTGGCCGAGAGAGCCACCATAGAAGAGAATCTCTGGTCTCTTGATCCAGACTTAGTAGGGGGGACAAATCTGAGTAATCCCCGTTCCACTGACTTAGCATGCACAATTGCAGCGGTCTGAGATGCAGGCGCGCAAATGGTACTATGTCCATTGCCGCTACCATTAAGCCGATTACTTCCATGCACTGAGCTACTGACGGGTGTGGAATGGAATGAAGGACACGGCAAGCATTTAGAAGTTTTGATAACCTGGCCTCTGTCAGGTAAATTTTCATCTCTACAGAATCTATAAGAGTCCCTAGAAAGGGAACTCTTGTAAGTGGTAATAGAGAACTCTTTTCCACGTTCACCTTCCACCCATGCGACCTCAGAAATGCCAGAACTATCTCTGTATGAGACTTGGCAGTTTGAAAACTTGACGCTTGTATCAGAATGTCGTCTAGGTACGGAGTCACCGCTATGCCTCGCGGTCTTAGTACCGCCAGAAGTGAGCCCAGAACTTTTGTAAAGATTCTTGGAGCCGTAGCTAATCCGAAGGGAAGAGCTACAAACTGGTAATGCCTGTCTAGGAAAGCAAATCTTAGGTACCGATAATGATCCTTGTGAATCGGTATGTGAAGGTAGGCATCCTTTAAATCCACTGAGGTCATGTACTGACCCTTTTGGATCATGGGAAGGATGGTTCGAATAGTTTCCATTTTGAATGATGGAACTCTTAGAAATTTGTTTAGGATTTTTAAGTCCAAGATTGGTCTGAAGGTTCCCTCTTTCTTGGGAACCACAAATAGATTTGAATAGAATCCCTGCCCGTGTTCCGTCCGCGGAACTGGGTGGATCACCCCCATTAGTAAAAGGTCTTGTACACAGCGTAGAAACGCCTCTTTCTTTATTTGGTTTGCTGATAACCTTGAAAGATGAAATCTCCCTCGTGGAGGAGAAGTTTTGAAGTCAGGGAGATATCCCTGAGATATGATCTCCAATGCCCAGGGATCCTGGACATCTCTTGCCCAAGCCTGGGCGAAGAGAGAAAGTCTGCCCCCCACTAGATCCGTTTCCGGATAGGGGGCCCTCTCTTCATGCTGTCTTGGGGGCAGCAGCAGGTTTCTTGGCCTGCTTACCCTTGTTCCAAGACTGGTTAACTTTCCAGCCCTGCCTGTAACGAGCAACAGCTCCTTCCTGTTTTGGAGCGGAGGAAGTTGATGCTGCTCCAGCCTTGAAGTTACGAAAGGCACGAAAATTAGACTGTTTGGCCTTTGATTTGGCCCTGTCCTGAGGTAGAGCATGGCCCTTACCTCCCTCCGTAATGTCAGCTATAATTTCTTTCAAGCCGGGCCCGAATAAGGTCTGCCCTTTGAAAGGAATATTAAGCAATTTAGATTTAGAAGTCACGTCAGCTGACCAGGATTTAAGCCATAGCGCTCTGCGCGCTTGGATGGCGAATCCGGAGTTCTTAGCCGTAAGTTTGGTTAAATGTACGACGGCATCAGAAACAAATGCGTTAGCTAGCTTAAGTGCTTTAAGCTTGTTCATAATTTCATCCAATGGAGCTGTGCGAATGGCCTCTTCCAGAGACTCAAACCAGAATGCCGCCTCAGCAGTGACAGGCGCAATGCATGCAAGGGGCTGTAAGATAAAACCTTGTTGAACAAACATTTTCTTAAGGTAACCCTCTAATTTCTTATCCATTGGATCTGAAAAGGCACAACTATCCTCCACCGGGATAGTGGTACGCTTAGCTAAAGTAGAAACTGCTCCCTCCACCTTAGGGACCGTCTGCCATAAGTCTCGTGTGGTGGCGTCTATAGGAAACATTTTCCTAAATATGGGAGGAGGGGAAAAGGGCACACCAGGTCTATCCCACTCCTTGCTAATAATCTCTGTAAGCCTTTTAGGTATAGGAAACACGTCAGTACACACCGGTACCGCATAGTATCTATCCAACCTACATAATTTTTCTGGAATTGCAACCGTGTTACAATCATTCAGAGCCGCTAATACCTCCCCTAGCAATATGCGGAGGTTCTCAAGCTTAAATTTAAAATTAGAAATCTCTGAATCCAGTCTCCCTGGATCAGATCCGTCACCCACAGAATGAAGCTCTCCGTCTTCACGTTCTGCAAACTGTGACGCAGTATCTGACATGGCTCTCACCTCATCCGCGCGCTCTATCCTTAACCCAGAGCTATCGCGCTTGCCTCTTAATTCTGGCAATTTAGATAATACTTCTGTCATAACAGTAGCCATGTCTTGCAAAGTGATTTGTAAGGGCCTCCCTGATGTACTTGGCGCCACAAAATCACGCACCTCCTGAGCGGGAGGCGAAGGTACTGACACGTGAGGAGAGTTAGTCGGCATAACTTCCCCCTCGTTGTCTGGTGATAATTTCTTTACATGTAAAGATTGACTTTTATTTAAAGTAGCATCAATGCAATTAGTACATAAATTTCTATTGGGCTCCACATTGGCCTTTAAACATAGTGAACAAAGAGATTCATCTGTGTCAGACATGTTTAAACAGACTAGCAATGAGACTAGCAAGCTTGGAAATACTTTTCTAAATAAATTTACAAGCAATATAAAAAACGCTACTGTGCCTTTAAGAAGCACAAAAAGCTGTCACAGTTGAAATAACAATGAACCAAAATAGTTATAGCAACGAATTTTTCACAGTAAATGTATTAAGTTAGCAAAGGATTGCACCCACCAGCAAATGGATGATTAACCCCTTAATACCCAAAAACGGATTAACAATTTAATAATTAACGTTTTTCTCACAGTCAAAACACACTGTCACAGGTCTGCTGTGACTGATTACCTCCCTCAAAATGAATTTTGAAGACCCCTGAGCTCTCTAGAGACGATCTGGATCATGGAGGATGAAGTAGACAGATTGTGACTGAATTTTTACTGCGCAAAAAAGCGCTAAAATAGGCCCCTCCCACTCATATTACAACAGTGGGGAAGCTCAGAAAACTGTTTCTATGCAGAAAACAAAGATGGCCATGTGGTAAAAATCATGCCCCAATAAGTTTTATCACCAAGTACCTCACAAAAAACGATTAACATGCCAGTAAACGTTTTAAACATACATTTGAAAAGTTATGAAGTGTTATTAATAAGCCTGCTACCAGTCGCTTTTACTGCAGTTAAGGCTCATACATTATTTCAGTATTAACAGTATTTTCAGAGTCAATTCCATTCCTTAGAAAAATACATTCAGTGTACACACACTCATCAGCCTAATACCAGTCGCTATCACTGCATTTAAGGCTGAACTTACTTTACATTGGTATCAGCAGTATTTTCTCAGTCAATTCCATTCCTCAGAAAAATAATTACTGCACATACCTCATTTGCAGGGGGGCCCTGCATGCTATTCCCCTTCTCTGAAGTTACCTCACTCCTCAGATGAGAACAGCCAGTGGATCTTAGTTACGTCTGCTAAGATCATAGAAAAAAACCCCAGGCAGATTCTTCTTCTAATGCTGCCTGAGAATAAATAGCACACTCCGGTGCCATTTAAAATAACAAACTTTTGATTGTAGAAATAAACTAAGTTAAAAAAACACCACAGACCTCTCACAGCGACCTATCTAGTTAGGCTGCAAGAGAATGACTGAATATGACATGTGAGGGGAGGAGCTATATAGCAGCTCTGCTGGGTGATCCTCTTGCAGCTTCCTGTTAGGAAGAGATATATTCCATAAGTAATGGATGACCCGTGGACTGACTACACTTAACAAGAGAAATAACTTAATAACCGGATGAAAGCTCTTGTTCACCTACACATCCACGACTAGGGAGAGAGTAGTGTAGCATAAAAATAAACACACCTTGCACCTCCTGAAGTTGCAGCTTCTTGAAAACTGGGCTGTCTAACGTTATCAGTCTTCTGCAGCAGCCAAAGCCTGGCTGCAGCACCAGTTTTAGAATCGGTGGTCGAGATGGGATGGGAGTGTGATGCTAGGCTCATTTTGAGGGCGGGTCACAACAGCAATGAAAGGGCTAAACGTATGTATTAAAGGGACAGTCTAGTCAAAATAAAACTTTCATGATTCAGATAGGGCATGCAATTTTAAACAACTTTCCAATTTACTTCTATTATCTAATTTGCTCAATTATTTAGACATCCTTTGTTGAAGAAATAGCAATGCACATGTGTGAGCCAATCACACAAGGCCTCTAGGTGCAGCAACCAATCAGCAGCTACTGAGCATATCTAGATATGCTTTTCAGCAAGTGATATCAAGAGAATGAAGCAAATTAGATAATAGAAGTAAATTAGAAAGTTGTATAAAATGACATGCTCTTTCTAAATCATGAAAGAAAAAAATTGGCTTTAATTTGGCAAGCAAGGGTATAGACAAGCCTGTTTAATTCATTGTAGTAAAAAAACAAAATATAATTTTTTTAGGCAAACTTTCTTATTTATTGTTTCAGTCTGTCATATGCTAATTATAAATTACTTTCAATTAAAAATAAAACATTATTTGGGTGAACTGTTCCTTTAAACATTCAGGCGTGAATACATTTATATAAAGTGTGTGTGTGGTGTATATATATATATTATTTATTTAATTAGTGTGTGTGTGCTAGGGTCTAAACATGCTACAAATTCTCCAATATGACAGAGCAAACTGATTGTTACCCTGTGAAGCCAATTCTCAAGTTATTAGAGAGATAGTAAATTAGTCCTATGGGTTAGCTTTCTCTTTGAAAAGCTCTGTCAATTCATAGAAATGTGATGTCATTTATACATCAGTGAGAACAGAGCAGACCGTATGGCCAATCTCTTGATTAGCAGTTGTTTTTGTTGTCTGTTAAGATAAACAGATAAAAAGATGCCCTGAAGGCTCATGGGCGATTAGAGTGAAGCTTGTACAATATAAGGAAAACACTGTATGTGTAAAGCTTTGCAAAACTGTTATTGAATGCAATTGCGTTTCAACTAACACAATAAAGAAACTGGACGGCACTGAGCACAAATGCATAATGAGGGTAAACTCTGGCCTGAGGCTTTAAACTAATGATGAGCAACCGCAAGACACAACTCCACTGCATTTAGCTGAGTTGCCACCATTACTGTAAACAAACAATGACAATGAAAAAATGATGTAAAACTATAAAACATTTTATTTTGCTGTACATGACCTCACTCGCTACAAAGGCGTAAAGGGACACTCAATCAAAATTAAAACTTTCATTATTCAGATAGAGCATGTAATTTTAAACAACTTTCCAATTTACTTCAATTAACTAAATGTGCACAGTCTTTTTATATTTAAACTTTGAGTCACCAGCTCCTACTGAGCATGTGCAAGAATAAAGTATGTATGCATTTATGAATGGCTGATGGCTGTCACATGGTACGTGTATGCATTTGTGATTGGCTGATGGCTGTCACATGGTACAGGGGAGTGGAAAAAGACAACTTTTAAAATTGTCAGAAAAAAAATCTACTACTCATTTGAAGTTCAGACTAAGTGCTATTGCATTGTCTTGTTATATTGCAATTGTTGATTATGCAAATCTACTGTGTTGACTGACATAAAACCCAACATTTGTCAGATACATGGTTCAGATAGATACAATTCTTAACAACTTTCCAATGTATTTCTATTATCTAATTTGCCTCATTATTTTGGTATCCTTTGATGAAGAAACAGAAATGCACATGAGTGAGCCAATAACATGAGCCATATATATGTGCATCCACCAATCAGCAGCTCCTTAACCTACTAATGTATTCTTTTCAACAAATAATACAAAGATAACACATCAAATTAGATAATAGAAGTACATAAGTTGTTCAAAATTGCACACTCTTTCTGAATCATGAAAGAAAGAAAAAAATTGTTTTATGTCCCTTTAAAGGAACACTAAACCCCTAATTTTTCTTTCATGATTTAGATAAAGCATACATTTTACACAACTTTCCATTTTACTTCTATGACCAATTAAGCTTAATTCTCTTTGTATCATTTGTTGATGTAACCGCAATGCACTACTGGGAGCTAGATGAACACTAGAGAAATGACAAGAGGAATATATCTGCTACCACCAATCAGCAGCAATCTCCCAGCTCTGGAGCCTACCTAGGTTATTCTTTTCAACAAAGGATACCAAGAGAATGAAGCAAATTAGATTATAGAAGTAAATTGGAAAGTTGTTTAAAAATTAAAAGGTTTAAATAATAATTAAACATGAGAGCTGTGTGTTCTGCAATTTTGCTCACTGCCAAATGTGGACGGCGGTGGCTGCTCGTGGCATTGAGCTCTTTTGAGAGCGGATTTATTCTTGTAAAAGTACAACACACTTGTTAGGTGACAAGGTTGTCTGCGGCTGGGACACCCAAGTTTACCCTCTCCTATAAGAATTGATATACAGCTTCTCCTATCATTGGTCCATTAGACTCCACGAGCCTACCCATAGGTTATTATAGTTTCCTTTTATTATGGCAATAGAGATACATTGGGTTGCATGGCAAGTTTGTCTTGCTAGTAATAGACAACAGAACAAAGAAATGATCTATAATAATACAGGTAATATCATTTATAGGGAAAGGGAATAGAGGACTGTATATAGCAACAAATTAGTAGAAATTGCCCCCATTTCATTGTCCTTCATCAGATAATTATTGCTGACACTATGTTTTTACTATTAGTTGAGGTATATCCAAATTATAAAGATGAATATAGTTAGCTCTACGCTACGTTTATAGTATACCATCCAATCTGTGAGCCCAGAGGAAAAGGTTGTTGCTGATTAAAAGTTCTTTTGGTGTGTTTTTAAGGTAAGAGCAGACAGGTAGACTTCATGCATTAGATCTTGCTGTTGAGGGAACATTGCATATATGAAGCTATATGGGCTAAAGTGGAGCAGGTATCTCTTGCCAAGTCTGAACATAATTTAGCACATAACCATTAGTACTAGATTGGGTATTCCTTTTGTTCAGGATTTTTTTGAATTGGGGCATGCCTATACAACCCATACAGCTTGAGCCTCCCTCCAGATTATGAGTACCTACTATATATTTCTACAGACTTGCACTAATCCTACATACTACATGTTTATTACTGCTCATGATTAGTTCCTCCCATGGCTTTATTTTTTTCCCATTCACTTTTGACACCTCACTACACATAATATGTTTGTGTTACATGTCGACAATTGCAAGCTCTGCTTATTTGCTTACTATTTATGTTAGCAGAGGTGGGAAACATTTCCATTAGCATAACCTCCGCCCCCCCTCCCTCACTACTCTTGCGCAGTTAGGGATAAGTGATGTATCCTCCGCACTGTTCTGATTTGGTAGAGTTTAGTAGTCTCTGCCTTGCCCGAAGAGCCTCTGGTTAAGTTTTTCCCTCACCAAGGTAAAAAGGTTCTTCGGGTCATATTATGGTGAAATATGCTCTGTTTTCTTATGTGTTTTATGACATCTACGGTCAGCGTGTTCTTATAGTCTCACTGTGCTCTCCATAATGTTTATGTTTGAGTGTTTATCTAGCAGTTTTTTTTTTCTTTTTTCCCTATTATCTTTCTTACAAAAAATGTTACTTCATGTTATCCTACTAGACATGTAAGAATATCTAGAACTTGTTTTATTGCAATATTCTTATCAGCATTACTTTGTTTGTTGTTAACCAACGCTGACTATGATCATTAACTGCGTCCTCTCTGTTTCATGGAGAATGTGATAACACCAGAGGATCGGATTGTCATTGAGGACACATAGAGACTTAAATATAAAATGAGGAGCAGAAAAGTTCGGTCTATAAGAATGTTTAAACAAAAAAAATCATTCTATTGTAAATTTGCATGATGCCGTCGCTATGCCTGAATACCGTGCTTGTAACAATGTGCCATTGCTACCTCAATAAAAAGTAACTTTCAAAAAAAAAAAGAAAAAAAGTACAACACACTAAATCCAGATCTAGGTTTGTTGCACTTTCACAAGAATAAATCCGGATGTATGGAATCTACATCAGCTTCCTAGTGAGTAAATTCCTTTCCTGCAGGTTGGCTGAAAATCGCTATTGCACTATGGTTTGTGTTCCTTTCCCGAAGTTCGTTTGGAGAAGAGCGCTGAAGTCACCTACCTACCAAGGCCAGCGCCGCCATCTATTACCTCCTACTTTAGCCTTCGTGTTAGTTTACTGGTAAACTCACAGGATTCATTTAGCTAATTTCTGCAACAACAGGCTAGACCTTAATCTTGCCGCAACAGACAGGTGTGAACCATTAGAAAAAAAAATGGAAAACGGAGCAGGGGTAAGAGCAAGGAAAAAACACGTTTATTAAATCATGGAAATGAAAAAACAAAAATAAAAACTACATGTAGAGAGAGGGGCAGACGCGTTTCGGCTCACACCCTCATCTGTGACCTCAAACCATTAACCTTGTTATAAAATAACTGCAACTGGAGCGAGATAAAAATCCCTGTGCAAGTGTTTGCAATTCAACCTCAATAAGAAAGGGACAGTAAACACATTGAGATTTCTAATATTTAGTTATGTGTAAGAAAGCAAGTTTCCATATACTTTATTTATTTTGTCCTCTTTTCATGTAACAGCTCTGAAAACCAAGGATTTTCTAATTCTTAGAACTGGAAAAGCAAACTGCTGACTTCTCAAGGCTAACCCTGCTACATATATTTCCCTGATTTGCTTTAACTCATAAGAACTGTAAAACAATACATGTTATACTACTAGAAAGACAGTGGCTAGTCTTGTTGTCTGCAGACACTGGCTCCTCTAAACAAGTCAAATAAATAGCATTACTATAAACAGTGTTGGAAACACTGCTGCCAGATGGCTAAAGAAACATAGACGATCCTGAGCTCACTGAAAAGTGGCTTAAAGGGATACGAAACCCACATTTTTTCTTTCATGATTCAAATAGAGCATGAAATTATAAGCAACTTTCTAATTTAGTCCTATTATCACATTTTTCTTCACTCTCTTGGTATTTTTTCTTGAAAAGCAGGAATGTAAGCTTAAAGGGACACTGAACCCAAAATTTTTCTGTCGTGATTCAGATAGAGCATGCAATTTTAAGCAACTTTCTAATTTACTCATATTATCATTTTTTTCTTCGTTCTCTTACTATCTTCATTTGAAAAAGAAGGCATCTAAGCTTTTTGTTTGGTTCAGCACTCTGGATAGCACTTTTTTATTGGTGGATTAATTTATCCACCAATCAGCAAGAACAACCCAGGTTGTTCACCAAAAATGGGCCAGCATCTAAACTTAAATTCTTGCATTTCAAATAAAGATACCAAGAGAATGAAGAAAACTTGATAATAGGAGTAAATTAGAAAGTTGCTTAAAATGTCATGCTCTTTCTGAATCACGAAATAAAAAATTTGGGTTCAGTGTCCCTTTAAGATCTGGCCCATTTTTGGTTCAGCACCTGGGAAGCCCAGCTAAATTATACATGCTGGCAACATTTTTTGTTGAGAAAATTGCTTTAAATTTTGCCTTGATTTTTTTAAAGCATGAAAATTAGATTAGAAACCAGTAAGATGAACATAACTTACTCACCCTGCTTGTTATACTAACTGACACGTGACTTGATATGAAGCCCCAAATTTTACTTTCATGATTCAAACAATGCATACAATTTAACCCCCCCCATTTACTTCTTTCATGAAGTTTGTTTTCTTCATATGGTATTCTTTTTTGATGAGATCCTAAGTAGGCAAAGTCTGGAGCAAATATGGCTGCCATCTAATGTATAACATTGTTCAAGCATTTTTACAAAACTGCGGAAATATAGCAATTCGAACACATGCACACTCTTAAAGGAACAGTAAATACAGATTTGCATAATAAACAAATGCATGATAACAAGACAATGCAATAGAACATTGGCCCCTATTTAACAAAGGCCTGTCTGACCTGATCCGACAGTGCGGATCAGGTCCGACAGACCTCGCTAAATGTGGAGAGCAATACGCTCTCCGCATTCAGCATTACACCAGCAGTTCTTGTGAGCTGCTGGTGCAACGCCGCCCCTTGCAGCTTCGCGGCCAATTGTCCGCCAGCCGGGGGGTGTCAATCAACCCTATCGTACTTGATCGGGTTGAATTGCGGCAATGTCTGTCCGCCTGCTCCATCCGGAGCTTGATAAATGGGCCCCTTAGTCTGAAATTCAAATGAGTAGTAGATTTTTTAATGACAAATTTCAGAGTTATGTCTATTTCCACTCATCCTGTATCATGTGACAGCCATCAACCAATCACAACTGCATATACATATATTCTGTGAATTCTTGCACATGCTCAATAGGAGCTGGTGCATCAGAAAGTGTAATATAAAAAGACTGCACATTTTGTTAATGAAAAGACTGCACATTTTGTTAATGGAAGTAAATTGGAAAGTTGTTTAAAATTGCTGCACTATCTGAATTATGAAAGTAAATTTTTTAATTGAATGTCCCTTTAATCCTACCTACCTGCTTTTCCACAAAGGATACAAGAGCACAAAGTACATTTAATAATATAAATAAATTGAATTTATTTTTTTACGTGAAAGAAAAAAAAAACTGTTTTTTAAGTTCCTTCAGATCTTTGCATTATACAATATCTCTTATATGTTAAATTATGTGAAGGTTATCTTACCTAGCAACATTTTTGGTATAATTTTTTCCAGATTTCTTTGTACTTTTTAACCTTTTGTTTCAAGTTTAAAATATATGGTGGAAAGTGCATAATGTAATTACTATATAACCGCAGGAGTCATGCAAAAGCCCACACGCTAAAATGCAAGTTTGTAAATAGCACCAATATAAGGGGGCAGTCTGCAGAGGCTTAGATACAAGGTAATCACAGAGGTAAAAAAGTGTATTAACATAACAGTGTTGTTTATGCAAAACTGGGGAATGGGTAATAAAATGGATTATCTATCTTTTTAAACAATAAAAAAATTCTAGTAGGTTGTCCCTTTAAGTTCTGTAATGTCTGCTCTCTTACCTCACTAAAGGCAGTGGAAACCATGAGAATTTTCTAAGTGCTTATTTTGCAAGAAAACAAGTAAGACGTTTTTCTGTTTTTAACACAATCTGTTTATGTTTATCTTAACCCTGTTTTGTGTCCCCTTAAATACATGAAATATTTTTTTTTCCCCTGGAATAGAAAAAAAAAACCCTTAGACAATGTACAGCTCAGGCAAGAAGCTAGTAAGAGTTAATTGTATTCCAAGCAGTTGTACAGAAACACCCTTTTTAAATGCACTGGTCCCTTTCCCCCACCACCTGGATTGGGAGGTTGATTTCTGTTGCTGTCTCTTAGGCATATAGTTTTTTTTATAAATAATACTGTAATATCCATATTTTCAGCATAGTTGGTGGATTCAAAAGGCGAAAGCAGCTATTTCAAATGTTTAAATAAAAGGTAAAGTCATTTGTAAACAATTTTATATACTCAAACAGGTCAACTGAATCGCTGGGAACACATTGGGGATACAATTTTACAGTACTAATGTCCCTTTAAATTACAGGAAAAGGGGTCAAAATAAAAACTTTTTACTACTCATATTGAAACATTTTATATACACGTTCAAAAGGTTTACTATCCATTTAATGCAAATACATAACCCATGAAATACCCAAAATCCTAATCCCAAATATGTTGAAGAGATAGCCCCTACCCAATAATCACCAATAATAAAGGATCTAAAACCGACTTCCTCTTATGTTCATGTTGAATTATCCTTTCCAGCTATGTTTACATTCACTGTAAATGTATTTATACAATGGTACCCTCTGTATGCCTGTGTTTATCATTACAAACTCTCGTACAAAGAAAGTCATTTGCATACAAGATTTCAGTGTTATCACAAAGTAATTAGCAGCTCTGACTCCCAGCCTAGTGCCCTACAGTTACCAACAAAAAGAGGTCAGACAGGTCAAGTATGTGAAAAACATTGTGCTCTGCAATATTATTGCGGTTAACCCTTTTCCATATTAAAGGGACACACTAGGCAAAGTTGAAACGCAATGAGTTTACCTTTCACAGTACATTTACTTTAGCAAAAATGATTTTATCAGAAGCTATCACTGTTTTATTTGAGAGCTTTTACTTTACATATGCATGTAAAGCATATCTAGATATGCTCAGTGCACCAGCAATTTAAACTGCATGTCTGCTCAGAGTTGGAGCATCTAGTATTGACTTTACATGATGCTAGGCACCGCAGTCTCTCTGAGTAGACACACTGTTTTAAATACTAATATCTGAAGTATATTTAGATATGCTTCATGCGCATGTGACAAGTAAATTATGTTACTTAAAAGAGACAGTCTAGTCAAAATTTAGAGGCATGCAATTGTAAACAAATTTCCTGTTTACTTTTATCATTAAATTTGCTTTGTTCTCTTGATATTGTTTGTTGAAGGCTAAACCTAGGTAGGTTCACATGCTAATACCTAAGCCCTTGAAGCCTCCCATCTCAGTGCATTTTGACAGTTTTTCACAGCTTGACAGCATTAGTTCATGTGTGCCCTATAGATAACATTAAGCTCACTCCCCTGGAGTTATTTATGAGTAAGCAGTGATTGGCTAAAATGCAAGTCTGTCAAAAGAACTGAAATAAGGGGGCAGTCTGCAGAGGCTTAGCTACAAGGTAATCACAGAGGTATATTAATATAAGTGTTGGTTATGCAAAACTGGGGATTGGGAAATAAAAAGGGATTTTCTATCTTTTTAAACAATACAAACTCTGAAGTAGACTGTCCCTTTAAAGGAGCGATCATTTTAAAAGGGACATTATACACTAGATTTTTCTTAGCATACATGTTTTGTAGATGATCCATTTATATAGCCCATACAGTTTTTTTTTTTGTTTGTTTGTTTGTTTTTTTTTAAATGGATAGTTTTGCTTATTTTTAAATAACATTGCTCTGATTTTCAGACTCCTAACCAAGCCCCAAAGTTTTAGGATAATACTGACGTATACCTACTCCAGCTTGCTCCTGTTTGTGTAAAGGATCTTTTCATATGCAAAAGCAAGGGGGAGGGGGGAGTGTCTGCTATTTCCCACTTGCAGTGGGTGTTCCAGTAACCTTTTAAACAGAGCTAAACTGGGACCTTCTAAGTATGTTTTTAAATGGTTTTATACCGGATTTTTATATCAGTATCTGTGCGTATTATTCTTTATAGTAGTGTCTATTACATGCAGTTATATGAAAATTGGTGTATACTGTCCCTTTAAGTAGAAGCATTTTTGCTAATACAGGTACAGGTGTATTGCAAAAATGCTTCTATTCAAAATGTAAAGGCATTCAGGTAATATTCAGTTTTGGCTGAAATGTTCCTTTCCATTTGATCACAGATTTAATGTAATTTCATTTTGAGGTAATGTCTCTTTAAATAGGAAAAGAGACTTTAAAAGCACTAGGATTTTGGAGAGAATGGGAACCAAAATGTAAAACAGAGATGAGTACAGATAGGCAGAATTACTAAAGATCTGACCACGTTATAAATAAATAAAATGTGATTAATTTATAAATGGTTTGAAAACACCAAATTAACCAACTTCAAGAGTTCAAAGGCAACTCAGAAGTTTGTGTTAAGCACATCATCTTGACAGAATACCTCATTCCCTAAAAGCATTATGTAAGGTTTTAAACAGTTATTAGGTACAAAGTGAGCAAGTTGGTTATGAACTTTTACAACCCACAGAAAATGATTCTGTCAATTCAATTTGTCTCTGCATATACAGACGGCTGTGGATCAGGTAAGCTCAAAATGTTTTTTAGAATATACCACCAGATCTGAAAGCACTGACTATTACACATCATGACAGTATGTGATTTCCCATTTCCCCATAGCTAGTAGTGAGAGTATAAGCTAAATGAATAATGTATCCTCGTTCAGCATTGCAACAATAGCCTCTAGTAATAAATAAATAAATTACATGTCTTGATTCAGCACGCAGTACAGCTCATTCTCCTATCCCAGACAGAGAGGTTGATTTCTGCTGCCCCCTTTTTATTTATATAACCTTTCTTTAGCCAATACTGCTGTATAGAATTTTTTAGTACAGGTGGCAGTTTCATCGGACAAAAGCAACTAGTTTAAATGACAAAATAAAGAAGGAGCAATTTATAAAAATGTAATCCAGTCCAGCAGGTAAAATGGATCAAAAACACAGTAGCTGCCCCCCCATCATTAACCTACCACCCTACCCCCTTCCAGATCATTTTACTACCATTTATTATCCCCCTCTCCCTCCTTCTCACTTATTTTCCGTAGCGTTAGCCGTCACACCCGCTCCTCTCACAGTGATTGGCCGCCCACCCACCTTCCTTCTATCCCTCCCACGCAATCAACAATCAGCACCATCGCTGCCCGATGCAGAGAGGGCCGCAGAGTGTCCCTCTCTGCATTGGTTGCTTAGCAAAGGGTATTGCACGATGCCTCAATATCCAGGCATCGCTGAATTACCCTGAAAACGGCTGGAAGCCATCATGATCGCTTCCAGCGTACCAGGCACATCGTTGGTCGCTAACGACCGTCCTTTGTAGGACGTACCTGGTACATCCTTGGACATTAAGGGGATACTATTTTACAGTACTATGTCCATTTAGGTTTGAATTCTTGGTAAGCCCTGTAACAATAATTATATTTTATAAATAGATTAAAAAAAACATTTATTTATCTAAATGACCAGTAAGGGTACACAAAAATCCACCAAAGAATGTAACATTCATTTATAAACTGGTGATAAAGAAATTAACAAAAACAAGCATAAGAGTTCCCTAACTAAATTAACAGGTCCCACCATGTTGCAAAACATTTAAACTAATTTGAACCATTTCAAACATAAATTATGTTTCAATTGTATTAGCTATGGATGTGTTTGTTATGCTGTTTATGTTACATAACAAAAGTATTGGATGCATCAGTGAAAAAAATAGTAAAATGCCTATACCCATGAAACTGGACTTGACAAATCCCTGTAGCCAATAAGTTCATAGACTTTAACGCTGGATCCTAATTTGTTAGATTGATATACAAAAGCTCCTAAAATGTGTAACTGACTCCTTAGTGTTATGACTGGCACATAGGTTTGATACATAAACTATAACAATGGTTTGACTAATCCTGGCTCCTCAAATTTTTTTGAAATGGGCTCTATTTTTTTTTTATTATTCTTAATATCTCTATATAAAAAAACACTTGTCTGACTTCTCACCCAAATGTGTAGCTGTCTCTTAAATTGTGTTTAAGTTAAGTTGATGGGCAACTATGTCCAAAATCAAAATAGCGAGTTACAGATGATTGATCTAATATGTGACAAGTGGCATTTTTGTTGCTTTTAACTGAGAGAATGCTATGTTAGGTAGGTCGTGGTATAAGTATGTACCTGCTATTGTGGTCTCACAGGCAATTGGCATGGGCAGTTGTACAAATGCTTTCACTATAAAAGAATACCAACTAATCAAATAAGCGTTCCTACATAATATACCTTCAGAACACATAACAATGATGTCAGTAACCAGTCTGAGAACTATAAAAGTTTGTCACCAACTGTGTGGCACATAATGAAGACAAGTCAGCCAATGGGAGGTGACAAAACGTGGGTGTTCTGAAGAAAACAGATGGCTCTGATTGGGAGTAAGTGTTCTGCTCTAGAAATAAAGCAAATATGGTCTTTCGACAATATTTCTATTAGTGAGAATAGCAATGGGGGGGGGATTGACTGACGGCTTTCGACAAACCATTACTATCGATCAGTTGATGCCTGAAACAGCTTTTCCTGCTCACATATACAGTGGAGTTAGAAGCACCTGATACAGCATTACCGAGTAGATGGTAATCACTGGTTGATGAAAGCATAAAGGAAAGCAGGTCATGCCAAGGTTTTAAATTAGGCCCTCTGCTTGAACCAACTGACTGAGAGAAGGAATAGTCCATTACACGTTGTTCAGTGATGAGAAAAAAAAAAAAGGGTTTTCATGTCACTTTAAGACTTGAATGTTATCATACTAAGCCCTAGACTGCGATTACACGTTAGCAAACACAATATTTGCGCTCCACTCAGTGATTCCTGCGCATGCAAATGTGTGCTGGTATTACAAGTTAAGCGCGATGGGAACCCAACCTCGCGTTACCATTGCCTGGAAGCATTGTGCTCACGAGAGCGTGCTTCCATAGGCTCCAATGGGACCCTCGTTTTCATGCAGTGAGACACGTTAGAGAACCTAGCACAGCGCAGGGGGTAAGTTGCGCCGCGTTGGGCAGCAAATTTAGAATATATACATATTATATTTATGTGTTTATATGTGTATATATACACATTAACACATAAATATATATTTTTATAAGCATATTTATATTAACAGTATAAACACAGTCCCCATAGTCCGCAATGTAAAGGCACTTTTCAGTGTCATTTTTTTCTAACACCCGACATCCTCTAATTTCAACCCCTTATAACTGCTTCGAGCTGTTTTAATTAAAAAAAAAAAAAAAGGATGAAACTATTTTTTATTTTATGAAGGGAACTGTACACTTTGTTTAGGGACAATTGGGGAACATTTTTTTTAATTAACCTCTGGTTAATTTTGCTTAGCGCAAAGTGTTCTACCGCAAGCTTGTGATGGTTGGTTATTTAATGTGCAGCCGTAAACGAGTAAATTTGTCCCATTAAATTAGCGCTTCACTTGTAATCTAGTGCTAAATATTTATTGTTCTTTTGTTTAATTTCAAACATGACAGCATATGTAGCATTGCTATAAAAAACACGATGGATGCACAATCAATACAAGACATACCTTTAGATACTGATATACTAAAGTCCTTGCTCCTGTGTGAGCTCACTGATAAGCCTATAATAAGATGAAATGGACCAAGGACAGCAAATCACAGAAAGTTGATTTATTATGACAGCTTCATTGGAAATATCCACTAGCATAGGAAGAGTTGCTCAAATTTCTATGTCAATACATGTAAATTATTTTTCAAGTTGATGACTGGGCTTTTCATACAAGGAAAGCGTTCACGTATGGCATACAGTATTAGATACACATATCTGAATTAGCCTGCATGTAAAATATAAAAGTACAGTATTATAGTCCTGTAGTATCCATGGGTAACAATGTGTACTACAATACTGCAGTGTAGTACATAATGTATATTACACAATACATGTTTCCCTTGGGTTAACTCTAATGAACATTGTTTTTATTTAAAAAATGCAATTAGTGTCTGATTAACAAGATATAGCAGTTATGTGCTTTTATCAGAAACAATAGAATTGTGCAAACACATCTATAGCCAGTAATTATAGTGAAGAGGAATAAACATAAAATATAACAAACAGTCAGAAATTATTTTTTAAAATTAGACAAATCATGAAGTACATTATATTAGAAATAATAATGCACCATCCTGGCTAAATCCAATAAAAAAAGGATATATAAACTGTAGGGACTGGAATTCTTAGTAACACAACTATATATATATATATATATATATATATATATATATATATACACTATTGTTTTAATGCAATTTTCCTAATTATGAGGTTTGATGCCTCAAAAGACTGGATTTATCACTGTCAACCAGAAAACCTAGCCAGGGCACCGCAATGCATGAATTGCAAACACCTCTGGGAATGAAGGAATATAAAAATGTATAATGATGCTCAACATGATTACATTTAAATTGATACATGCCTTATAGATGTTCTCATAACCTATACAATACCAAATGCTTTGTGAGATATATATACATCATTTACTAGTATCCAGTAATAAAATAATCGGACTGTATAAAATGAAATAATTTAAAAGTAAATTAAGGAACAGGAGATGCATATTTGGTGTTAATATCGAATACACATTTTAAACATGAATGATTGTGATCCTTAGGTTTAGGCATCAAGCTACCTTGACACTACTCACCAGACTGCTGCAGCTCAGACGAAACATTGCGGTGTGTGCTGTCACATTGCAGCTTCAGTCCAGTGGGTGCATAGATGGGCACAAGCTGTGCCCCGGGACACTGCAGGATATCACTATAAGAGCCTGCTAGGGCACAAGGGTACTGGCTCCTCCTCTCCCTATGCCCCGGGGCACAACACAATACTCAAGTATTAGAACTCAGTTAACCAACTGTCTGTAACTGGTCTTACAGGTACCCAACCTGCCTGGCCCACGGGCTCACAGGTACCCAACCTGCCTTCCACTGAGATTCACAAGTACCCCAACTGCTTAACACTGGGAGGTACCCTACCAACCTAACACTGGGACTGTCAGATACCCTGGCTGTCTGATTCTGGTGCTCACAGGTTCACCACCTGCCTGACATCTGACCACATAAGTCCCCCTGTTGTTTTATCCCAAATACACATCTGTGTACCCTTGTGCGCTGTGACTCTCCCTATCCTGCTTGGGCACGACAGTCTCTTTGTTACCCCTAGTGTACCACGTCCCCACTGTGCATCCCTTTGCTTGATAACTCAACTCCACTCCACACCATACAACCCAGCCAGGAAATGAATGATGAGATCCGTAGTAGAGCCACTGCAGCATGGAAATCAGCAGCCCCCGCCCCCCCTGATTGCAATCATCCCTTCCTCCCTGACCGCCCCTTTGGAAGGAGGATACTGTCTGCTCCAGCAACTACTCAGAAAAGCTTCCGTGAAGGGAGCTGCTGTCATATCACACTGTGTCCCCAGCAGTTCCTGTGTCTGTCTCTCTCACAGACAACACTCTGATTAAGACCCGCCCTCTGTTTCCCTCAACCTCAGTTGCCTGGCTTCACATAAGGTGGATTATCTGTCTCTCTCACAGACAACACTGGTTAAGACCCGCCCTCTGTTTCCCTTAACCTCAGTTGCCTGGCTTCACTTAAGGTGGATTAGCAAAAATAGTGCTCGGTGTTGATGCTCAAATAATAAATCACCAACCAAACCTACAGAGATATTATCATGGAAACAAAATGTCGCTATTACCACAAGAATAAAACACATTAGGTAAAATCTGAGTTTAGTGTTCTAAATTATTTTCTCAGCCATATGTCATTATTTTACTTCACAAATTGGCCTGGGGGTTCAGATGAGGGCTGCCAACAATACTACAGTGTTTATGTCTCTAGGAACGAAAAGGGGAGCCAAATTTTGGGGTCCATGTTTTTCCCGAGCAGCCAGCTCTGCTCACCTAGACTGTATGAAGCCCTCAGCCTACAGGTTGTATACATTTCTACAGGTGTTTATACATGTCTAAAGGTTATTATACATTTCTATAGGTTATTATACATTTCTACAGGTTTTATACATTTCTACAGGTTTTATACATTTCTACAGGTGTTTATACATTTCTACAGGTTTTATACATTTCTACAGGTTTTATACATTTCTACAGGTGTTTATACATTTCTACAGGTTTTATACATTTCTACAGGTTATTATACATTTCTACAGGTTATTATACATTTCTACAGGTGTTTATACATTTCTACAGGTTTTATACATTTCTACAGGTTTTATACATTTCTACAGGTGTTTATACATTTCTACAGGTTTTATACATTTCTACAGGTTATTATACATTTCTACAGGTTATTATACATTTCTACAGGTGTTTATACATTTCTACAGGTTTTATACATTTCTACAGGTTTTATACATTTCTACAGGTGTTTATACATTTCTACAGGTTTTATACATTTCTACAGGTTTTATACATTTCTACAGGTGTTTATACATTTCTACAGGTTTTATACATTTCTACAGGTTATTATACATTTCTACAGGTGTTTATACATTTCTAAAGGTTTTATACATTTCTACAGGTTTTATACATTTCTATAGGTTATTATACATTTCTACAGGTTTTATACATTTCTATAGGTTATTATACATTTCTACAGGTTTTTATACATTTGTACAGGTTGTTATACATTTCTACAGGTTTTTATACATTTCTACAGGTGTTTATACATTATACAGGTTATTATACATTTCTACAGGTTTTATACATTTCTATAGGTTATTATACATTTCTACAGGTTTTTATACATTTGTACAGGTTGTTATACATTTCTACAGGTTTTTATACATTTCTACAGGTGTTTATACATGTCTAAAGGTTTTATACATTTCTACAGGTTATTATACATTTGAAACAACATAGAAAAGGAAGTGGGGATTTCACAATAAGAAATTCCCAAAAGTCTAGGTAAATCCAGCACAACTGTAAAATTAAATAAATGCACAACAAAAAGCTTGTATGTCAAAAACAATATAAATATTTATTAGCCAAATGCACAATACACACATTCACATTCATACAGTGGATCCCACACAAAGCAGTGTTAAAAAGTACTGGCCAAAAAGTTATTATCTGGTGCACCAGGGGAAATAGACCAAAAAACAGTCCGTTTAAGACTTGCAGATATTTGTAATCCAATAAGTGCAGCGTTAATGCAAGAAATGGATGCAGTTATACAGTCCCCGGTGTATAGAGACCAGTTACTTCTGACTTGAACCCCGATAGTTACTGAGTCGGTTAGTGCTTTAAAGGCATAGCATAGGAGGAGCAATGGAAACACGCGTCTTTATTCACAGGTGCTGTATTCTGTTAAGACAGTAATATTTGGTGTACAGATGCGTATAACATATTCTACCTGTATTTTTTCACGCGGTCGCTCCTCCTAGCTGCCTCGTTCTTAGAGCGTCCAAACATCAGGGGTAAGTCACGATGAGCAGGGGATCTGCTGTAAGGGCTGCCAGGTTTTTATACATTTGTACAGGTTGTTATATATTTCTACAGGTTTTTATACATTTCTACAGGTTTTTATACATTTCTACAGGTAGTTATATATTTCTACAGGTTTTTATACATTTCCAAAGGTTATTATACTTTTCTACAGATTTTATACATTTCTAAAGGGTTTTATACATTTCTACAAGTTTTATACACTTCTACATGTTTTTATACATTTATGCATGTTATTATACATTTCTACATGTTTTTATACATTTCTGCATGTTATTATACATTTCTACGTTTTTATACATTTCTACAGGTTTTATATATTTGTACAGGTTTTTATACATTTGTACAGGTTTTATATATTTCTACATGTTTTTATACATTTCTGCATGTTATTATACATTTCTACATGTTTTTATACATTTCTACAGGTTTTATATATTTCTACAGGTTTTTATACATTTGTACAGGTTTTATATATTTCTACATGTTTTTATACATTTCTGCATGTTATTATACATTTCTACATGTTTTTATACATTTCTGCATGTTATTATACATTTCTACATGTTTTTATACATTTCTACAGGTTTTATATATTTCTACATGTTTTTATACATTTATGCATGTTATTATACATTTCTACATGTTTTTATACATTTCTGCATGTTATTATACATTTCTACATGTTTTTATACTTTTCTACAGGTTTTATACATTTCTACAGGTTTTTATACATTTCTACAGATTTTTATACATTTCTACAGGTTGTTATATATTTCTACAGTTTTTTATACATTTGTACAGGTTATTATATTTTTCTACAGGTTTTATACATTTCTACAGGTTTTTATACATTTCTACAGGTTTTATACACTTCTACATGTTTTTGTACATTTCTACATGTTATTATACATTTCTACATGTTTTTATACATTTCTACAGGTTTTATACATTTCTACATGTTATTATACATTTCTACAGGTTTTATACATTTCTACAGGTTTTTATATATTTCTTCAGGTTTTTATACATTTCTACAGGTTTTATATATTTCTACAAGTTTTTATACATTTCTACAGGTTATTATATATTTCTAAAGTTTTTATACATTTCTACAGGTTTTATACATTTATTCAGGTTTTATACATTTATACAGGTTTTTATATATTTATACAGGTTATTTTTTATATTTCTAGAAGTTATTATAAATTCTACAGGTTTTTATACATTTCTACAGGTTATTATATATTTCTAAAGTTTTTATAAATGTCTACAGGTTTTTATACGTTTATACAGCTTTTTATACATTTATACAGGTTTTATACATTTCTACAGGTTTTTATACATTTCTACAGATTTTTATACATTTCTACAGGTTGTTATATATTTCTACAGTTTTTTATACATTTGTACAGGTTATTATATTTTTCTACAGGTTTTATACATTTCTACAGGTTTTTATACATTTCTACAGGTTTTATACACTTCTACATGTTTTTGTACATTTCTACATGTTATTATACATTTCTACATGTTTTTATACATTTCTACAGGTTTTATACATTTCTACATGTTATTATACATTTCTACAGGTTTTATACATTTCTACAGGTTTTTATATATTTCTTCAGGTTTTTATACATTTCTACAGGTTTTATATATTTCTACAAGTTTTTATACATTTCTACAGGTTATTATATATTTCTAAAGTTTTTATACATTTCTACAGGTTTTATACATTTATTCAGGTTTTATACATTTATACAGATTTTTTATATATTTATACAGGTTATTTTTTATATTTCTAGAAGTTATTATAAATTCTACAGGTTTTTATACATTTCTACAGGTTATTATATATTTCTAAAGTTTTTATAAATGTCTACAGGTTTTTATACGTTTATACAGCTTTTTATACATTTATACAGGTTATTATACATTTCTACAGGTTTTTATACATTTATACAGGTTTTTATACATTTATACATTTATACATTTATACAGGGTTTTATACATTTCTACGGGTTTTTATACATTTCTACAGGTTTTATACATTTCTACAGGTTTTTATACATTTCTACAGGTTATTATACCTTTTTACAGGTTTTTATACATTTGTACAGGTTTTATACATTTCTACAGGTTTTATACATTTGTACAGTTTTTTATACATTTCTACAGGTTTTATACATTTGTACAGGTTATTATACATTTCTACAGGTTTTATACATTTCTTCAGGTTTTTATGCATTTCTACAGGTTTTATACATTTCTACAGATTTTTATACATGTCTACAGGTTTTATACATTTCTACAGGTTTTTATACATTTCTACAGGTTTTATACATTTCTACAGGTTTTATATTTTTCTACAGGTTATTTTACATTTCTGCAGGTCTTTATAATTTTCTTCAGGGCTGCGATCCGATAAAAATCGTCGCCCGCAAAAGCCGGCAACGCCAAATTTTGCGCTGGTTTGGTATTGCATATACGGCGTAACATAGAAGATACGCTCGTATATTTCTGTCTTCGGGCGTAGTTTTTTGGCCTTACGCTGAGTATTGGAGCCCCGTAACTCCCTAAACTACCTGCAAAATAAAACCTAACACCTAACGCATGCGCAATGTCTATCTACCTGTCAACCGCAAACTGCAAAATAAAACCTAACACCTAACGCATGTGCAATGTCTATCTACCTGTCAACCGCGATCCCCCGCCGCAATCCCTAATAAAGTATTTAAACCCTAAACTGCCGCTCCCGGACCTCGCCGTCACCTACATTAACTAACCCCTAATGTGAGCCCCTTACTCTGCCGCCACCTACATTACCTACCCCCTAATGTGAGCCCCTTACACCGCCGCCACCTACATTACCTACCCCCTAATGTGAGCCCCTTACACCGCCGCCACCTACATTACCTACCCCCTAATGTGAGCCCCTTACACCGCTGCCACCTACATTACCTACCCCCTAATGTGAGCCCCTTACACAGCTGCCACCTACATTACCTACCCCCCAATGTGAGCTCCTACCCCGCCGCCAGCTATATTAAAATTATTAACCCCTAATCTAATCCCCCTACCCCGCCGCCAGCTATATTAAAATTATTAACCCCTAATTTAATCCCCCTACACCGCCGCCAGCTATATTAAATACATTAGCCCCTAATCTAATCCCCCTACACCGCCGCCACCTATATTAACGATATTAACCCTAATTATATTTGGGTTAATATTGTTATTATATTACATATATTAACTATATTAAGTTCCTAACGCAGCTCCTAACGCAGCCCCATTGTTTCCTATGGGGAAACAGTTCCTAAGTCTGCACCTAACACCCTAACATGAACCCCGAGTCTAAACACCCCTAACCTTACATTTATTAACCTCTAATCTGCCGACCCCGCTATCGCTGACCCCTGCATTTTATTATTAACCCCTAATCTGCCGCTCCGTACACCGCCGCAACCTACATTATCCCTATGTACCCCTAATCTGCTGCCCCTAACATCGCCGACCCCTATATTATATTTATTACCCCCTAATCTGCCCCCCCAACGTCGCCGCTACCTACTTACACTTATTAACCCCTAATCTGCCGACCGGACCTCACTGCCACTATAATAAATGTATTAACCCCTAATCTGCCCTCCCTAACATCGCTGACACCTAACTTCAAGTATTACCCCCTAATCTGCCAACCGGACCTCACCGCTACTATAATAAATGTATTAACCCCTAAAGCTAAGTCTAACCCTAACCTAACACCCCCCTAAGTTAAATATAATTTAAATCTAGCTACCTAGTTAAAATAATTACAAAATTACCAGTAAAACAAAACCTAACACTACACTATCAATAAATTAATTAAATAAACTACCTACAATTATCTACAATTAAATCAACTAAACTAAATTACAAAAAAAACAAAACACTAAATTACAAAAAAACCCACTAAATTACAAAAAATAAAAAAAGATTACAAGAATTTTAAACTAATTACACCTACTCTAAGCCCCCTAAAAAATAACAAAGCCCCCCAAAATAAAACAAATGCCCTACCCTATTCTAAAATAAAAAGTTTACAGCTCTTTTACCTTACCGGCCCTTAAAAGGGCCTTTTGCAGGGCATGCCCCAAAGAAAACAGCTCTTTTGCCTGTAAAAAAACATACAATACCCCCCCAACATTACAACCCACCACCCACATACCCCTACTCTAACCTAAACCCCCCTTAAAAAACCTAACACTAAGTCCCTGAAGATCTCCCTACCTTATCTTCACCACGCCGTGTATTACCGATCCGTCCAGAAGAGGCTCCGAAGTCTTCATCCTATCCGGCAAGAAGAGGTCCAGAAGAGGCTCCGAAGTCTTCATCCTATCTGGCAAGAAGAGGACATCCGGACCGGCAAACATCTTCATCCAAGCGGCATCTTCTATCTTCATCCATCCGACGAAGAGCGGCTCCATCTTCAAGACCTCCGGCGCGGAACATCCTCTTCTCCCGACGACTAGACGACGAATGAAGGTTCCTTTAAGGGACGTCATCTAAGATGGCGTCCCTCGAATTCCAATTGGCTGATAGGATTCTATCAGCCAATCGGAATTAAGGTAGGAAAAATCTGATTGGCTGGTTGAATCAGCCAATCAGATTCAAGTTCAATCGGATTGGCTGATCCAATCAGCCAATGAGATTGAGCTTGCATTCTATTGGCTGTTCCGATCAGCCAATAGAATGCGAGCTCAATCTGATTGGCTGATCCAATCAGCCAATCGGATTGAACTTGAATCTGATTGGCTGATTCAATCAGCCAATCAGATTTTTCCTACCTTAATTCCGATTGGCTGATAGAATCTTATCAGACAATCGGAATTTGAGGGACGCCATCTTGGATGACGTCCCTTAAAGGAACCTTCATTCGTCGTCTAGTCGGGAGAAGAGGATGTTCCGCGCCGGAGGTCTTGAAGATGGAGCCGCTCCTCGTCGGATGGATGAAGATAGAAGATGCCACTTGGATGAAGATGTTTGCCGGTCCGGATGTCCTCTTCTTGCCGGATAGGATGAAGACTTCGGAGCCTCTTCTGGACCTTTTCTTGCTGGATAGGATGAAGACTTCGAAGCCTCTTCTGGACGGATCGGTGATACCCGGCGTGGTGAAGATAAGGTAGGGAGATCTTCAGGGGCTTAGTGTTAGGTTTCTTAAGGGGGGTTTGGGTTAGATTAGGGGTATGTGGGTGGTGGGTTGTAATGTTGGGGGGTATTGTATGTTTTTTACAGGCAAAAGAGCTGTTTTCTTTGGGGCATGCCCCGCAAAAGGCCCTTTTAAGGGCTGGTAAGGTAAAAGAGCTGTAAACTTTTTATTTTAGAATAGGGTAGTGCATTTTTTTATTTTGGGGGTCTTTGTTATTTTTTTAGGGGGCTTAGAGTAGGTGTAATTAGTTTAAAATTCTTGTAATCTATTTTTATTTTTTGTAATTTAGTGGGGTTTTTTTTGTAATTTAGTGTTTGTTTGTTTTTGTAATTTAGTTTAGTTGATTTAATTGTAGATAATTGTAGGTAGTTTATTTAATTAATTTATTGATAGTGTAGTGTTAGGTTTAATTGTAACTTAGGTTAGGATTTATTTTACTGATAATTTTGTAATTATTTTAACTAGGTAGCTATTAAATAGTTATTAACTATTTAATAGCTATTGTACCTGGTTAAAATAAATACAAAGTTGCCTGTAAAATAAATATTAATCCTAAAATAGCTACAATGTAATTATTATTTATATTGTAGCTATATTAGGGTTTATTTTACAGGTAAGTATTTAGCTTTAAATAGGATTAATTTATTTAATAAGATTTATTTTATTTCGTTAGATTTAAATTATATTTAAAGGGATACTGAACCCAAATTTTTCTTTCATGATTCAGATAGAGCATGTAATTATAAGCAACTTTCTAATTTACCTCTATTATCAATTTTTCTTCGTTCTCTTGCTATCTTTATTTTAAAAAGAAGGTATCTAAGCAAAGGAGTAAGCAAATTTTTGATTCAGCACCATGGACAGCACTTTTTTATTGGTGCTGTCCAATCAGCAAAGACAACCCAGGTTGTTTACCAAAATGGGCCGGCATCTAAACTTACATTCTTGCTTTTCAAATAAACATACCAAGAGAATAAAGAAAATTTGATAATAGGAGTTAATTAGAAAGTTGCTTAAAATTGCATGCTCTATCTGAATCACGAAAGAAAAAATTTGGGTACAGTGTCCCTTTAACTTAGGGGGGTGTTAGGGTTAGGGTTAGACTTAGCTTTAGGGGTTAATACATTTATTATAGTAGCGGTGAGGTCCAGTCGGCAGATTAGGGGTTAATACTTGAAGTTAGGTGTCAGCGATGTTAGGGAGGGCAGTTTAGGGGTTAATACTATTTATTATAGTGTTTTTGAGGCGGGAGTGAGGCGGTTTAGGGGTTAATACATTTATTATAGTGGCAGCGAGGTCCGGTCGGCAGATTAGGGGTTAATAAGTGTAGGTAGGTAGCGGCGACATTGGGGGGGGGGGGCAGATTAGGGGTTAATAAATATTATGTAGGTGTCGGCGATGTTAGGGGCAGCAGATTAGGGGTACATAGGGATAATGTAGGTTGCGGCGGTGTGCGGTCGGCAGATTAGGGGTTAAAAAATGTAATTATAGTGGCAGCGATGTGGGGGGACCTCGGTTTTGGGGTACATAGGTAGTTTATGGGTGTTAGTGTACTTTAGAGCACAGTAGTTAAGAGCTTTATGAACAGGCTTTAGCCCATAAAGCTCTTAACTCCTGACTTTTTTCTGCGGCTGGAGTTTTGTCGTTAGAGTTCTAACGCTCACTTCAGCCAAGACTCTAAATACCGGCGTTAGAAAGATCCCATTGAAAAGATAGGATACGCAATTGACGTAAGGGGATCTGCGGTATGGAAAAGTCACGGCTGGAAAGTGAGCGTTAGACCCTTTCCTGACTGACTCTAAATACCAGCGGGCGGCCAAAACCAGTGTTAGGACCCCCTAACGCTGGTTTGGACGGCTAACGCAGAACTCTAAATCTAGGCATTAGGGTTTATTTCATAGGTAAGTATTTAGATTTAAATAGGAATAATTTAGTTAATATTATTAATATTATTTAGATTTATTTTAATAATAATTAAGTTAGGGGTGTTAGAGTTAGATAGTGTTAATATAGTTAATATATATAATATAATAACTATATTAACTATATTAACCCTAATATAATTAGGGTTAATATAGTAAATATATATAATATAATAACTATATTAACTATATTAACCCTCATATAATTAGGGTTAATATAGTTAATATAGGTGGCGGCGGTGTAGGAGGATTAGATTAGGGGTTAATGTATTTAATATAGCTGGCGGCAGTGTAGGGGGATTTAATTAGGGGTTAATAATTTTAATATAGCTGGCGGCGGGGTAGGAGGATTAGATTAGGGGTTAATAATTTTAATATAGCTGGCGGCGGGGTAGGAGCTCACATTAGGGGGTAGGTAATGTAGGTGGCGGCGGTGTAAGGAGCTCACATTAGGGGGTAGGTAATGTAGGTGGCGGCGGTATAAGGAGCTCACATTAGGGGGTAGGTAATGTAGGTGGCGGCGGATTAAGGGGCTCACATTAGGGGGTAGGTAATGTAGGTGGGGTGGAGTAAGGGGCTCACATTAGGGGGTAGGTAATGTAGGTGGTGGCGGAGTAAGGGGCTCACATTAGGGGGTATGTAATGTAGGTGGCGGCGGGGTCCTGGAGCGGCGGTTTAGGGGTTAATAATTTTATTAGGTGCGGCGGGGTCCGGGGGTGGCGGTTTAGGGGTTAATACATTTATTATTAGGAGAGCAAGGGGGGATAGCGGATAGAGGGGTATACGTGTCAGGCTATGTTTGGGAGGCGTGTTAGACAGTATGGGAGATTTAATACTTTAGTCAGTTTTTGTAGGCGCCGGCAGTTTCTAAAGTGCCGTAAGTCACTGGCGACTCCAGAAATTTGTACTTACGCAGATTTCTGGACATCGCTAGTTTATCCGACTTACGGCACTTTAGCAATTGCCGGCGGGGTATATTGGATAGCTCGACTTGCGAGCTGAAACTACGGGCGGCGGGGGTTCCCTCACTTGCGCCACAAACTACGCCGTATATCGGAACGCGGCCCAGGTTTTTATACATTTATATAGGGTATTCTACATTGCTACAGGTTTTTATACAGTTCTAAAGGCTATTATACATTTCTACAGGTTTTTATACATTTCTACAGGTTTTATACAATTCTGCAGTTTAATATACATTTCTACAGGTTTTATACATTTGTACAGGTTTTTATAAATTTCTACAGATTTTTATACATTTCTATAGGTTGTTATATATTTCTACAGTTTTTTATACATTTCCACAGGTTATTATACTTTTCTACAGGTTTTATACATTTCTACAGGTTTTTATACATTTCTACAGGTTTTTATACATTTCTACAGAATTGTATACATTTCTACAGGTTGGTTGTTATATATTTCTACAGGTTTTTATACATTTCTACAGGTTATTATACTTTTCTACAGATTTTATACATTTCTACAGGTTTTTATACATTTGTACAGGTTTTATACACTTCTACAGGTTTTTATAAATTTCTACAGGTTTTTATACATTTCTACAGGTTATTATACATTTCTAGAGGTTATTATACATTTCTACAGGTTTTTATACATTTGTACAGGGTTTTATACATTTCTACAGGGTTTTTTTTATAAATTTCTGCAGGTTTTTATACATTTCTACAGGTTTTTATACATTTCTACAAGTTATTATACATTTCTACAGGTTATTAGAAATCTGAGGCCCTATCCCAACTAATGGATGGTAAGACCTATCAAAAATTGACTTTCAATCCCACAGAAAAATTAAAAAATAATTATATTCATTACTAGACACGGCTTGTGAAGAAGGTCTTATCACAGAAGAGCTTAAATCACATTTCCTTATTGACTATCCCATTGTCCCTAGCTTTCGAATAGTACCCAAAATACATAAAACTTTAGAACAACCACCAGGTAGACCCATAGTGGCAGTGGGGGTTCCCTATGTGAGAGACTGGGTGACTGGCTTGACAATGTATTACAACCTATAGTCAGATCTCTTCCAGGCTATATACGTGACAGCATAAACTCAATAAACAAATTAGACAAAATGAATGGGAGATGGGGTTTAAATGGCTGACCATAGATGTCTCCTCCCCATTCTCCAGTATTCCTCATCTAGAAGGATTGAAGGCCTTAAAATATATGCTGGAAAGATATATAGATTATCCAGACAAGTTCATTTGTTTTCTAACAGAGATTACTCGTTATTTGTTAACTCATAACTATTTTGTATTTGAGGGGATATATTACCTCCAGAAATGTGGCACAGCCATGAGTTTGCCCCCTCATATGCTAACTTGTATATGGACTATTTTGAGAACAGCCACATCTTTGGGGGTGACTGTCCCCTCAGGGACAAAATTGTAGCATATGGCAGATTTATAGATGATCTCATTCTCATTTATAGAGATCAGGAGTCCACGACCATTCCTCAGTTTATAGATCATCTGAATCACAATGATCTTAATCTAGTATTTACATACCATACAAATGATTTGAAAATGGAATATTTAGACCTCAATTTACAATATGATGATAACAATAACATAATCACTTCAAACTACAGAAAACCTCTTTCCAGAAACACTATTTTGAGAGCAGACTCATGCCATGCACCTCATTTGAGAAAAGGAATACCTAAAGGACAATTTCTCCGTTTACGCAGAAATTGCTCGAACTTGCAAATATACAACACAGAAGCAAAAATATTGATTAATAGATTGGTGGCGAGAGGATATAATAAAACCACACTTAAAAGTATAAGCTCACTAGTTGCCCAAACAGACAGACAAACACTATTTAAACAAACCAACCATAAACAAAATAATAAAAATCCTATAAACACTACAGTGAACACATCTAATCCTAATCAAACTAATACAAAAGGGGATCCTAACAACTCAGCAGACACTTTACAACTAAATATAGTACACAATTTTATAACATCTGTGGAATTATCAGAAAATATCTACCAGTTCTAAATGGAGACTCTACACTTAAATTTAAACTTAACAATAAAATCAAATGTGGCAAAAAGAGCAACTAACATAGGAGACATAGTTAAGCATACATTTCTACAGGTTTTATACATTTCTACAGGTTTTATACATTTATACAGGTTTTATACATTTCTACAGGTTTTATACATTTCTACAGGTTTTATACATTTCTACAGGTTTTATACATTTCTACAGGTTTTATACATTTCTACAGGTTTTATACATTTCTACAGGTTTTATACATTTCTACAAGTTTTATACATTTATACAGGTTTTATACATTTCTACAGGTTTTATACATTTCTACAGGTTTTATACATTTCTACAGGTTTTATACATTTCTACAGGTTTTTATACATTTCTACAGGTTTTTATACATTTCTACAAGTTTTATACATTTCTACAGGTTTTATACATTTCTACTGGTTTTTATACATTTCTACTGGTTTTTATACATTTCTACAGGTTTTTATGCATTTCTACAGGTTGTTATACATTATACAGGTTATTATACATTTCTACATGTTTTATACATTTCTACCTGTTTACTGTACACATTAAAGCGGCCCTGTCAGTACCTACAAACTGCTGAGAAAATAATGCTCCTACAGCACAGCCTTAAAGGGCAGCTCGCCGCCTGGTCACAAAGTCTTAAAGGGACAGGCAAAAAAAAAAACACACAGCCTTTAAAGGGTCAACTCCCACCACACAGACACAGTCTTAAAGGGGCAGATCACAGTAATGTTCACACAGCGCAACCTTAAAGGGCGGTTTGGCACCTGTTCACACAGTCTTAAAGGGGCAGGCACACGCAACATTTGGGGCTCAATTACATATACGGCGCAGGCTTCAGGACAAGCGTTGCAATCCGCGCCGCCCGTAATTTCACCTCACACATCGGGGTATTACATATACGGCGCCGGCAGCTCATAAAGTGCCGTAAGTCGGATAAACTAGCGATGTCCAGAAATAGCGTAAATACAAATTTCTGGAGTCGCCAGTGACTTACAGCACTTTAAAAACTGCTGGTGCCTAAGAAATGTAAAGAAAATAACAAATCTCCTGTAAAAGTCTAACACGCCTCCCAAAAATAAGCCTTAACACGTAAAAACCCCAATATCCGCAATCCCCCCTCTCACTACTGATAATAAATGTATTAAGCCCTAGAAAGAAAACCCCCCACAACACCAATATTGGAACAGCCAATAGAATGCAAGCTCAATCCTATTGGCTGATTGCATCAGCCAATAGGATTTTTTCACCTTTAATTCCGATTGGTTGATAGAATTCTATCAGCCAATCGGAATTCAAGGGACGCCATCTTGGATGACGTCATTTAAAGGAACCTTCATTCTTCAAGAGGAGTCGAAAGAAGAGGATGCTCAGCGCCGGATGTCTTGAAGATGGAGCCGCTCCGCGTCCGAAGGATGAAGATAGAAGATGCCGTCTGGATGAAGAATTCTGCCTGCCTAGAAGACGACTTCTTGCCGCTCGGATGAAGACTTCTCCCGGCTTCTTGTGGACTTCTTGCCGCTTAGATGAAGACTTCTCCCGGCTTGATGAGGATGGATGTCCGGTCTTCAAAAACTGTAAGTGGATCTTCGGAGGTTAGTGTTAGGTTTTATTAAGGGTTTATTGGGTGGGTTTTATTTTTAGATTAGGGGTTTGGGCACAGAAAAAGAGCTAAATGCCCTTTTAAGGGCAATGCCCATCCAAATGCCCTTTTCAGGGCAATGGGAAGCTTAGGTTTTTTTAGATAGGATTTTATTTGGGGGGGTTGGTTGTGTGGGTGGTGGGCTTTACTGTTGGGGGGTTGTTTGTATTTTTTTTTACAGGTAAAAGAGATGATTTCTTTGGGGCTATTGGCTTTTTAGTTTAGGCTAGGTTTTTTTTTATTTTGGGGGGCTTTTTTATTTTGATAGGGCTATTAGATTAGGTGTAATTAGTTTAAATATTTGATAATTTCTTTTTTATTTTGTGTAATGTAGTGTTTATTTTGTTGTAATTTAGTTAATTGTATTTAATTAATGTAATTTGTTTAATTTTACTGTAGTGTAATGTTAGGTTTTAGTGTAACAGGTTAAGTTTTATTTTACAGGTAAATATGTATCTATTTTAACTAGGTAGTTAGTAAATAGTTAATAACTAATTAATAACTAATCTACCTAGTTAAAATAAATACAAACTTAGCTGTGAAATAAAAATAAAACCTAAGATAGCTACAATGTAACTATTAGTTATATTGTAGCTAGCTTAGGGTTTATTTTATAGGTAAGTATTTAGTTTTAAATAGGAATTATTTAGTTAATTATAGTAATTTTTATTTAGATTTATTTTAATTATATTTAAGTTAGGGGTGTTAGGGTTAGACTTAGGGTTAGGTTTAGGGGTTAACATATTTATTTAGTGTTAGTGATGTGGGAGGCCAGAGGCTTAGGGGTTAATAACTTTAGTATAGTGGCGGCGATGTTGGGACGGCAGATTAGGGGTTAATAAATGTAGGTAGGTGGTGGCAATGTCGAGGGCGGCAGATTAGGGGTTAATAAGCGTAATGTAGGTGTCGGCGATGTCGGGGGCGGCAGATTAGGGGTTAATAAGTGTAGGTAGGTGGTGGCGATGTCGGGGGCGGGAGATTAGGGGTTAATAAGTGTAATGTAGGTGTCGGCGATGTCGGAGGCGGCAGATTAGGGGTATTTAGACCCGGGGTTTATGTTAGGGTGTTAGGTGTAACCATAACTTTACGCTTCTTTATTGCAGGTGTTAGGCTTTTTTTTAGCCGGCTCTCCCCATTGATGTCTATGGGGAAATCGTGCACAAGCACGTAAAACCAGCTCAAAGCAGCGCTGGTATTTGTGTGCGGTATGGAGCTCAACACAACCATATTGCCAGCTAATAAATACAACAATAGTCCAAAAGCGCCTAAAAGAAGGCAAAGGAAGATTCTAACAAATTCAGTGAAATAAAATAAAATAAAAATAAATAAAAACCATCATATCTGAGAGATTCGACTCAGATACTAAACAAACTGGAAAATATGAAATGGGGAGAAAACTATATACTCGTCACCAGTGATGTCACATCCCTCTATACCAGTATACCACATGAGGGCGGTATAGAGGCAGTGGATTTTTTTCTGCGACAAGATGACGACCTCCCTGAACAACAGAGGGAATTTATCCTTAATGGGATAAGGTTCATCCTGACCCATAACTATTTCAGCAATAATGGAGTCTTTTTTAAGCAAATATGTGGTACAGCCATGGGGACCAGGTTCGCGCCTAGCTACACCAATTTGTATATGGGTTATTGGGAACTCATTTTTTGGGAGTCATGCCCAGCTAGCGCGGACCTGGTCCTCTACAACAGGTACATAGATGATATAATTATGATATGGAAGGGATCTAAGGAAGACCTAGAACACACTCTGAAAGTCATGAACAACAACACCTGTAATCTCAAATTCACATATGAGATGAGTAATAAGACAATTAACTTTCTGGATCTAAAAATCGATATCATTGAAGGCAAAATAGAAACGTCCACTTTCTTTAAGGAAGTGGACTGTAACAATTATATTCATCGAGAAAGCTGCCACCTCAATAGATGAAAGACCAATATACCGAAGGGACAATTTTTAAGATTAAAGAAAAACTGCTCCAATTCCATCAAGTGGGAAGAACAAGCTATTGTCCTCAAAGAAAAATTCCTAGAAAGGGGTTATGATGAAGAATCCCTAACCCAGACTATGGAAGAGGTTAGGAAGAAAAATCGTAAAGAGCTCCTGGCATATAAACCCAAGAAAGCGATTAACTACTCTGAAGATAATCCACTAACTATTCCATTTATAACAGAATACAATGAAAATAGACATATTGTGGAGAGAATTATAGAGAAGCATTGGTCACTTTTAAAAAATGATGAAATAATAGGGGACAAACTGTCGACACGTCCTGTCTTCATATACAGAAAGACTGATAATCTCAAAAATAAATTGTCCACTAGTATACCTAAGAGAACATCCAACAAAACAAGGGATGTATTTGGCAGGGAAATCAAAGGTTTTTTCCCGTGTCCAAATTGTAAAGCCTGTAAAAGAGGTGTGAAAACTAAAGAATTCACTTCTTTCAACTCGAAGGTGAGATATAAGATCAATGATCTTATAAGATGTAGTGATAGAGGAGTTGTCTATCTGATATGGTGCAGTTGTGGACTTCAATATATAGGACAAACGTCCAGAACTCTTAAAGATCGCATCAGAGAACACTTATTAAAGATTGAGCACGGAAGCACTGAGACAGCACTTTACAGACATTTTACTAATCACCATCGAGCAAGCCATAAAGATTTTAATTATATAGGCATACAAATAGTGACACCTAATTGGAGGGGGGGGGCGATTATGAGAGACGCCTACTTACCACTGAATCCAAATGGATTTTTAATATTGACTGTCTATACCCTAGGGGCTTGAATAATAGAGAGGATCTCTCACATTTATGGAATATAAAGAACGGTTGACACTCAGATAGAGGCGACATTTAGTTAGTCTGCATGTATTTTCATACTAGCTCTCTATGGCCAAATGTTAATTCCCACTGAGTCTTGTCTACACAATATCTGATCCCATTTTAATAATTTATTCATTGACAGTTCCCGGAATACAGTGTGTGCACACATATCCCCCTTTTAAATATTCTAAATATTTTTAAATATATCAAATATTTTTAAATATTTTTAATATTCATTTTTATTATCCATTTTTATCATCTATTGATTATCCCTTTTTATAGATTTTATAGCATTCTAATAGAATATTGATCTTATTTATATCAATACTTTGTTCTATAGTAGGGTAACTTTATGTCATTAATTTGTAAGGATACACGACTTTCTACCTAGTTTATGCACTTATGTACATTATCTACTTATGTATTTTATGTATCTTTTATACTTTTGTATCTAATGGATTTTTAAATATTTCTCTATACTGGTTTTTTGTAATAATTGATTTTTATATTTGTCTATTACTCTCCCCATTGCTAATATAGTTTTTCCAAATCATGTTAACCGCCATTCAGTATTGAAACCGGAACTGAAAGCAAACAAAATAGTATGCTACTTCCGGTTTGATGCTCACGTGTGTAAACACGGAGCGATCCCCTAAAATAACACTCTATTTTTCTTCATCAACCTTTCTCTACATTAGGGCAGATTTATGCAAATTTATGTAAGGATATAAGATTTATGCACTTATGCACATTTCTAACGTATTTATTTTGAAACATACACAATCCATGCAATTTTATGCAGTTTTATGTATATTGTTTTATATTTTTATATATTTGTACCCAACATTCTAATATTTTCTATGGCAGTTTTTTGTATTTATATTTTTAATGTCTTTTTAATGCCTTCTTATATTATTTGAATATCTTACCAGATATTAATGTTTCCCCATTGCCTATATAGTTTTTAAGAAATTGACCCACATAGGTTACTTACCGGTATTCAGTATCGAAACCGAAACCGGAAGTAAACAAATAGTATGTCACTTCCGGTTGGACGCTCACGTGTGCAGATACGGAGCGATGTTTTGAATTACTTAATACAACCCCTAGATAACATAACAACCCACTGGGCTAATAATTGTTGGAATAACAACACAGTTGATTGCAGATGCAACAACAATATTCTGATGAGAAGATTTACCATTGAAATACTAAGGTTCATACCGGAAGTGAAATACAAAGGACACTTCCGGGTTAATGTCAATGAGTTTAGCGCCAAAACCACGATATTCTATTGGTTATCAATACACATAAATAGAGCCACCAGCACTCACCACAAGATAGTCTTGAGAAAGGCCTGATACAGAGGCCGAAACGCGTTGACAATTTGGTGAGCATCATTTTAATAATATTCATATCTGGAAACATTATTGCACTATGTTATATTTTGTAATTCACAGGAACTACTAGGACATTATTGAAAGAATACCAGAAGAAAAACTTTTCATCACTTACACGGATATAAACAAAACATTCACTCATTAGGAAACACTTAAAAGGAGGATCACTCACTAACACTTAATATTTATTCGGATTACAGCTTTATAATTTTTAATTTTTAATTTTTATTTTTATTTTTTGACACTAGATTTTTAACACATCGTTTTTTTTCCAAATTTTTTCACTTTTTAATCAAATCTTTACATTTTTGTATATTTATATAATTTTTTATATATATATATATTTTACATTTTTATATTTTTTTCATTTTTACTCTTATTTTTACAACACTATTTTTACAACACTATTTTTTGTTTCTATTTTTATATTTTTTCCACCATTATCACAGGATTCACATAATGTTTTGTTTGAATTTTCTGTTTGGATTTTATTAGCTTCACTACCTGATTTTTTATGGATTTGTCTTACTGGAATTCTTACTACTAGAACATATCTATTGGACACATCCATTGGATACAATTATTGGACACAATTATTGGACACATCTGCTAGAAGCAATATTGCATAACTCCAGGTTTTAGAACTTCAATTGTCAATTTTTATACTTGCTGATCTCTCCATTTGGAGAGACTTCCTAAGAAATTATTGTAAACATTTACACTGTTTTTTAATTGATTTTTTTTAATTGATTTTCTTAATTTGTACTTGTATGTTTGTATAGTACACATGGATCCATGTTAGTAATTATGATTTGTTAATAAATGTTTGATAATTTTTAAATCATCTCCCGCCTATTGTTAATAGATTTTTATTTTATTTTATTTCACTGAATTTGTTAGAATCTTCCTTTGCCTTCTTTTAGGCGCTTTTGGACTATTGTTGTATTTGTATCTTTGATTAGGGTGAGCTAGATACCCTATTATGCAGGAGCCATAAGGAAGCAGGTTGTGCGCTGAGAGACATTGTGATTATACCATATTGCCAGCTAATGCAGGTTTTTGAAAAAGTAAGTTATTACCGAGCCACTCATAACGCAAAACTCGTAATCTGACCGTTAGTTATTACTTGCGGTGTGGGTTTAATGGTGGATATAGGGGTTAATACACTTTATTAGTTATTGCGGTGGGGGATTGCGGTTGACAGGTAGATAGACATTGCGCATGCATTAGGTGTTAGGTTTTTTTTGCAGGCATTTTCGGGAGTTACGGTGCTCCCATACTCAGCGCAAGGCTTGCTACAGCTGCCTTTTATGGTGAGGTAAAAATGGAGTAAGATTTCTCCTGAAACACCGGATCGCCGATGTAAAAATTTATCAAAATAAACACATTCCTTTTTGTTCTCTGTATTATTCTCAAATTTATATCTTATCATAAATATTTTAAATTTAATATCTACTTGTTCCACATGCACACCACCAATACACACTGTAGCACACAACTGTGCAAATCCACCTTAAGTGAACAAAGAGGAACACAACTGTTAGAGGAGGGCCTGGAGTTAACTGTTTGTGTACTAGAATTGTATCCATATTCAATATCTATAGTTTATAAATGTGTGGTGCAAGTCTTTAGAAGCCTAGGCCACCAGATATGGGAAAACTTGATATTTATGCAAACTTAATTTTCCAACATCCCTCTCCTTCTTTTCTGATGCTGCTGTAATGTTTTGCGGAGGGTTTTTGTCTGATCTCCTCCCTTCCAGAGATCTATGGGACTTGTAGTTTTTAGTGCTTCACAATATCTGACTGAAGAAAGCGTTGTTGATACACTCACACTCACAAACACACATCGCACAAACATACCACACATACGCACACACACGCTGAAGCATTGGAATATATCTTAAAATGGGTGACAATATATTTAGTTACTTTCATTAAAATATTGTAAGTAGTCATCTGTGGATTCATTTGCATAAATGTAGTGTACAAGATAGGTGGGCTAGTGAGATCACATTATTTACATTTCCTTAAGTTTCTAAATATATGACCTGGACACGAAAATGCCTCTTCTTAAAGGGATAGGAAAGTCAATAATAAAGTTGTATAAATCAGGTAGAGCATGCAATTTTAAGACACTTTACTTCTATTCTCAAGTGTACTTCATTCTCTTGGTATCCATAGTTGAAAAACAATATGTAAATATTCTACACTACTGGGTGCTAAATGGTGACTGGTGCCTGCTCACATTCGCCTATTATAATTGGCTTACTAGATGTGTTCATCTAGCTCTCAGTAGTGCATTACTGCTCCTTTAGGAAACGATACAAAGTGAATTATGCTAAATTTGATAATAAAAGAAAATTGTATGGTCTGTCTGAATCACGAAAGAAACATTTTGGGTTTTATGTCCCTATAAGTCTAATTAATTTTTCATAGCTATATTTTGATTTATAGCAGTGAGTTTTGGGGGATTTTTAAAATTAAATTCTAAAGCTGTTAAAATTGATTTGACATTGCCGTCTATCAAAATGTATTCCTTTAAACTTAGCCTTATAGACAGGACCTTAATTTCATATTCATCCTTTATTATCTGCATGGGTCTGAACATTAAACATATGTCAATGATAAAAAGTAAACAAGACAAGGGTAATAGACTGCGCCTGGGTAAGTGAACAAGCTCACTATCAAGGGACCTCCTAACAAAGATCCCGACTTAATACGAGTGGATAAAGAACAGGATAGGAGTGCCCAAGGCTGGATTGGCCTACCAGGATATTTCCCGGTGGGCTGTAGCAGCTGAGGCTGGAAAGTTACCATTTAAAGGGGTGATTAATGGAAGGCATCGGGTTGTAGGCTGCCTATATAACAACAATCTGGCACTTTTTTTATACAAACTAAAGTAATATAATTCTGAAAAAGTTCTAGGGGGAAGGAGTATCCCAGTAATCCCCTTTGAGAGAAATGGAGCATGTGCATTTTATGAAAAATAGGACTTGTCTCCAAAATTTCCAGTGCTGCTTTTTTTTCCCAGTCCGGCCCTGGGAGTGCCTAAGGCTAAAGTTAACTTTCAGGGCTAAATGAACCTGCAACAAGATATGTTGCTGGGAGCTACTAAAAAAGGTATGCGAAAAAATGGAAACTTACAGGAAAATAGGAAGTATAAAAACGAATAAGGACAAAGGTTGATGGCAAATATAAAACCAAATAGAAAAATAAATATAAAAACAGAGGATTTATTGCACAATTTACTCAACCAGCAAACCATGGGCGGATAAAATAGGGACTAGCATATATATGATAGTACTAAGTAGTCACTATCTAGAGGTGTAATACAACACAAATGTAATTGGGAGTATACAAATGAATCCAAGTGTACAAATATAGTGGTATACTCAGAAGAATAAGTGCTAAGTTAAATACTATGTAATCACCACCTAGAGGTGTATTCAACAAAGGTTAGTGACAAATAATGATGCAAAGAATACAAATAAACAAAGTCTACTAATAATGTTGTATACCCAGATGGATATACACCCCCCTGGGGCTAAAAATGTGAAAAAATTAATTAAAAATTAAAGAAAATTAGTACACGTGTATTATCTGCATGGGTCTGAACATTAAACATAGGTCAACAATAACAAAGTAATAGAGATCCAAAAAAGCAAAGATCTGAGCACTTGGGGGCAAAGATAAAAGACAAATATCTTTATTGAAATATGGATAAAAGCTGCATCTCAATGCAGGTATACAAGGACAGCAATCCTGACGCGTTTCGCGCCCCCTAATGGCGCTTAGTCATAGGAATGTATGCTGAAGGTACCTACAGGGCACTTAAAGGGACAGCCAACCAATCACTGACCTGAAACAGGTGCAATTGGACGCAGCCCCAACAGGACACTGACAGCACCTTGAGAATATTTAAAACAAACTTTTAATAATAAAATGGAGGTACAAAAAATCCTTGTGTGCATACTGACAGGCCCATTATAGTTAACACATAAGAATAAAAGGTATATCTATATTAATATATGCATCCTGTATGTTACTGTAAGGATCAAAGTAAATGCCAAATTGACAATCTGAGATACAAATCCATAGCAAAAAAGAATATGTATTAAATTAAGCCTAGGACGATATCTGTCTGCTATAATTTGTCATAAAGGCATAATAGCAAAGATCAGAGCATTAAGAGTTATTTTTACAGAATTATGTGTTCTGTATATTAATCTAATTGTCAAATAATAAATTATTGACAATTAAGAAAACAATTTTTAAAGTATAAATTTACATTGGAAAAAACCTAATGTGCTAATATATAATATAAATATATGGAAAGAATACATTAATCTATAAAGTAAGAGATATCCCATTCTAAATTGATACCCTTAGGGTGTCTGGTGTCTAACTTCAGAATCCAGAAGAGTTCCCTTTTTGTAAGGAGTTTATGTCTGTCACCTCCTCTGGTAGGTTTGTGTACCACCTCAATGATCTGCACTCCAAAACTGGGAACACCAGTTAGGTGCAGGCCATTAAAGTGTTTAGCAACTGCTGAATATTTGTTGAAGTTTTCAACATCTTTCAGGTGCTCTCTGACCCTTTCTCGAAATTCTCAAGAGGTTTGGCCTACATACTGCTGTTTGCAAAGATTGCAGTTGAGTACATACACAACCCATTTGGTTCTGCAAGTGGCATAGAAATGAATTTCAAATGTTCTCAACGTAATATTGGAATAAAAGTTGCTGCCAATAATGATAGATTTACAAGCTTTACAGTTGAAATTGTGACATTTGAAATTGCCTCTACGATTGCTGTGCAGCCATGTTGTAGAATTGGAGTGTGTTGTTTGTATCATACCGGGGGCCAATCTGGAGCCCAAAGTTTCCGGCTTTAAAATTTGTAATTAATTGGTGACTGTGATAGTAGAGGGTCATTGTTGAGTAGTGAAATGTGTTTCTTTAAGATATTGACTACTTCATTATACTGATTGGAATAGGGGGTACTAAACACTACTGAGTTTTCTGAAAATGTTGTATGCAATCTCTTAGGTTTGGCTATACATTCAACCTTTGCTTCATGCTGAGCTTTTTCCAGGTGACTCAAATCATATCCCCTAGCTAGCAATCTATTTTTTAAATCAATAGACTGACTAATGTAAATCTTATCACTGTTAGTGTTTCGTTTAAGTCTTAAAAATTGACTCTTTGGACTAGACCTAAGAAGGTGGGGTGGATGTGCTGACTGGGAATGTAGGATGGTGTTGCCCGCAGTGGATTTTCTATATGTACTAGATATAATAGTGCCATCTTCCACCACTCCTTCTAATGTAAGATCCAAAAAGTTAACTGTAGAGAAATTTGATTCACCTGTGAATTTCAGTTTACTGTTGTTGGTGTTGAGATATTCTAGAAAATCTGTAAGTGAGAAACCCCTATCCCCCTTGTTTTCAACTATGAAGATCATATCATCGATTAATCTGTTGTAAAAGATAACATTGTGAATATATATATTTTGATGAGAATAAATATGTTGGAGTTCCTACCAACCCACATACAAATTGGCATAGGAGGGGGCGAATTTCGCCCCCATTGCCGTGCCACAAAGTTGGAGATAAAACTCCTTGTCAAAAATAAAATAATTGTGGGTTAGTAGGAACTCCAAACAATCACAAACAAAAATATTTTCTTCCTGTTTATATGTTGTATCTCTATCCATGAACCATTTCACGGCTCTAACTCCCTGATCATTTGGGATGCACGAATACAGAGATTCAATGTCTATAACCACCCAATTAAAGGTGTCCTTCCATGTTATTCTTTTTAGGTTTTCTAATAGATGACTAGAATCTCTGAGATAGCAAGTTGACTACAAGAGGCTGGAGAATGTAATCTAGCCATTCAGACACATAATAAAAAATGAATACACATGATTGACAGTAGACCTTTACAAGGCTTACTTTAATGGTATTTATAGGGGAAAAAGTCCTGTGTTTTACTGATGTGCTTTCATCAGTGTATTACTTTTTTTTAAGTTATTCTTTTAACCATTTCTCTGTTGAGGCCTGTGCTGAAGCCATTTTTAGTCTTTTGTATTCATTATATTTAAATTCTATTTTTCTGTGTGTTGCCCACTGAATTCATTCCTTGTTTTTCATTAGACCAAACATGTTTAAAAAATAATATTAGTTTGCAGAAATATAAAAAAGTAAACCACCATATGAAATGCAGAAAGGTTACATTTTTTGTGTGTAATGTTCTATAGCATACATGGTAGACAACCTCATGGAAGTCATTATTTCAGAAATATGTCACATTTTATGGCTTCATGTTTACCATCACTTCACCATTCATTACAACAATTTCAGATTCTATACTTATAATATCCAATAAGATTACGCATTAAAATTAGAAGAAAAAACAGTTATTTTTTCTAAAGAGCCCCCTATCTACATAGGAACACCTCTCTTGTATCTATTTTGGACAGGTGGTTGTGAGGTACTGACTTTTGTTTTAGTATTCATGAGAGACTATAATCTCCATAGACAAAAGAACAGATCTGTGTACTGAGGTAGGAATCACCACTTCAGTAGGGCTAAGCACAGCAGGGTCACTACCTCCTCTGGTATTTTGTGGAGAAGAAAATGGGGATGTAATGGCAAGGACTAGAGCTTACTGGAATCCACAAAATCTACATGTAAAGTGATAGATTATAGACAATATTTAAATTATATTCTCCTCTAATTAGAATTTTCAGCTAATGTCTATTTGCCAGTAGATGATTGGCTACTGTTCCACCAGGAAAAAGCAATCCCCAGGGGAGCAATGTTTCCACATACTATGGCTCATGAGGATAACTAAATACAGTAGAAACACATCTATACTATAATTGCGTTTGTAATGTCCGTCGCAGTCGGCAGTTGTGCATGCATCCTCAATGGTATGTTGGCAGTGCGGGGCAGCCAACAGAATGTTGGCAGTGCGCGAAGCCAAAATATTTCACCTGGATGCAGCAAAGGATTCCGCAAATGGCAGGGTGTTGAAAGAATCGACCACCCTGCCATTTTCGGAATTCACCCGGATGGAGCGAAGGCAAACGGAGCATTAAAAAAAAAACACTGCCCACACGAAGTGTAACAAAAAAAAAATAACCTCCCACACAAAGTATTAACACCTAAACCACAAACCCACACATTGCAAAATAATAAAGTAATTAACCCCTAATCTGAAAATAACCTAGCATATTAATCCCTTAACCGTCAACCACCTACATCACAATAAACCTAATTACCCTATTAACCCCTAAACCGCAAAAAAACCCACATCACAATAAACCTAATTACTCTATTTTAACCCCTAAACCGCAAAACCCCCACATCGCAATAAACCTAATTAGCCTATTAACCCCTTAAACCGCCAAAACACACAACGCAAATAACTAATATACAGCTAGATTACGAGTTTTGCGTTATGATTGAAAAAACAGCAGTATGGCCCATAACGCTGCTTTTCCCCTAACGCTGCTATTACAAGTCTTGTAGGTATAGGTGTATCGCACACCTTTTAGCCTGTCACGCAACGTCAGTACCGCACTTTTAAAAAAGTCCTTTTTAATGAGATTCCCATAGCGCCGGTATTACGGCCTGGGAGGCCAAAAAGTGAGCGGTACACCCTATAACCACAAGATCCGTACTGCGATCTATTAAAATGATCTATTAAAATGTCCCCCTATTCCGTTGCTCCCCGACATCGTCGCCACTTTAATAAACCTATTAACCCCTAAACCGCTGCCCTCCCGCATCGCAAACACTATTTAATTATTATTATCCCCTAATTTGCCGTCCACCCACACCGCCGCTATAATAAACCTATTAACCCTTAAACCACAAGCCCCCACAACAAAATATACTTAAATAAACTATTAACCCCTAAACTGAAAGCCCCCACAATGAAAAATACTAAAATAAACTATTAACCCCTAAACCTAACGACCCCCTAACTTTATATTAAAAATACAATTTCCCTATCTTAAATTAAATTAAAACTTACCTGTCAAATTAAATAAATAAATTTTAAACTAACAATTAAACTAAGATTATTATTAAACTACAATTAAACTAACTACTAATTAAATTAAACTAAAATACACATTCAAAAAAACACTACTCTAAAAACTACAAAAAGTATCTAATTACAAAAAAGAATAAAATAACTAAATTATAAAAAAAACACTAAATTACAAAAAATAAGAAACAAATGATCAAAAATAAAAAAGAATTACACCTAATCTAATAGCCCTCCCAAAATAAAAAAAACCCCTAGCCTACAATAAACTACCAATGGCCCTTAAAATGGCCTTTTGTGGGGCATTACCTGTAAAAAAATACAAATACCTCCCCCAACAGTAAAACCCACCACCCCCACAACCAACCCGCCAAATAAAATAACTATCTAGGATGAGCTCTCATCCTATTGGCTGATTGAAACAGCCAATAAGTCGAGAGCTGCTCAAATCCTATCGGCTGATTGGAGCAGCCAATTGGATTTTAGCTGCGCTAATCCTATTGGCTGATTGAAATCTTTCAGCCAATAGGAATGCAAGGGACGCCATCTTGGATGACGTCACTTGCATTGAAGTTCCAGTTTACGACGGCAACAGTATAAAGAGGATGCTCAGTGCCGGATGCCTTTAGGAAGGACCCACTCCGCACCGGATGGATGAAGATAGAAGATGCCGTCTGGATGAAAACTTCTTGCCACCTGGATGAGGACTTCGCCGGATGGATGAAGATTGAAGAGGCTGCCTGGATGAAGACTTCTTGCCGGCTGGATCGATCCTTCAAGCGGGACTTCAATAACTGTAAGTGGATCGTCGGGGGTTAGTGTTAGGTTTATTTAAGGGTTTGTTTTGGTGGGTTTTATTTTTAGATTGGTCTGGCCATGTAAAAGAGCTAAATGCCCTTTTAAGGGCAATGTCCATACAAATGCCCTTTTCAGGGCAATGGGGAGCTTAGTTTTTTAGATAGTTATTTTATTTGGAGGGTGGGTTGTGGGGTTGGTGGGTTTTACTGTTGGGGGGTTGTATTTTTGTACAGGTAAAAGAGCCGAATTCTTTGGGGCAAGGCCCCACAAAAGGCCCTTTTAAGGGCCATTGGTAGTTTATTGTATGCTAGGGTTTTTTTTTTTATTTTGGGGGGGGGCGGTTATTTTGATAGGGCCATTAGATTAGGTGTAATTCTTTTTTATTTTTGATAATTTGTTTCTTATTTTTGTAGCTTAGTGTTATTTTTTTAATTTTAGGTTTTAGTGTAAGGCAGGTTAGGTTTTATTTCACAGGTAAGTTTGTATTTATTTTAACTAGGTAGCTAGTAAATAGTTAATAACTATTAAAATAAATACAAACTTACCTGTGAAATAAAAATAAAACCAAAGCTAGCTACAATATAACTATTAGTTATATTGTAGCTAGCTTAGGTTTTATTTCACTGGTAAGTAAGTATTTAGTTTTATTATTTAGTTAATAATTGTAACTTTAGTTTAGCTCTATAATGATTATGTTAAAGTTAGGGGGGTTAGGGTTAGGTTTATGGTTAGAATTAGGGTTAGGTTTAGGGGTTAATATAGTTTAATTTAGCTTGTTGCGATGTGGGGGGCTGGCGGTTTAGGGGTTAATAGGTTTATTTAGTTAATAATTTTAAAATTAATTTAGCTATATTTTTATTATGTTAAAGTTAGTGTGTGTTAGGGTTACGTTAGGGTTAGGGTTAGGGGTTAATGGAATTATTTAGTGGTAGTGATGTGGGAGGCCAGAGGTTTAGGGCTTAATAACTTTATTATAGTGGCGGCAACATCGGGAGCTGCAGATTAGGGGTTAATAGTTTTATGTAGGTGGCGGCGATGTTGGGGGCGGCAGATTAGGGGTTAACAACATTATGTAGGTGGCGAAAATGTTGGGGCAGCATATTAGGGGTTAATAACTGTATGTAGGTGGCGGCGATGTTGAGGGCGGCAAATTAGGGGTGTTTAGATTTGGGATTTATGTTAGGGTGTTAGGTTTAAACATTATTTTCTTTTTCTCCATAGACATCAATGGCGGCTGCGTTATGGAGCTTTTGTTTCCACGATCGCAGGTGTTAGGCTTTTTTTTGCCGGCTTTCCCCATTGATATCTATGGGGAAATCATTCACGAGCACGTCAAAGCAGCGCTTGTTTTTGGTGCGGTATGGAGCTCAACGCCACCATATCGCCCGCACATGCCTGCTTTTTCAAAACCTGTAATACCAGCGCTATAGGGAGGTGAATTAACGCTGCTTTTGTGGCAGTCGTTAAAATCGCTATATCGCTCAAAACTCGTAATCTAGCTGTAAATTACTAAGCCCCCTAACCTAACACCCCCTAAATGAAACCCAATTACCTAAATAAAAAATAAAAAATTACAATTAAAATAAAAAACCTAACATTACTTTAAAAAAACAACTAAGTTTAAATTAAACTAAAATTACAAAAAATAAAAAAGTCTAACATTACAGAAAATAAACAAATTATCAAAAAAAAATTAACCTAATCCCTATGAAAAGAAAAAATCCCCCCCCTGAAATAAAAACACCCCCTAATCTAATGCTAAACTACCAATAGCCCTTAAAAGGGCTTTTTTGCAGGGCATTGCCCTAAATTAAACAGCTCTTTTACAGTTACAAGAAATTCTAAGTTCCCCACCACCCACCAAACCCCCCAAAATAAATAAACCTAACACTAAGAAACCTAAACTACCCATTGCCCTGAAAAGGGCATTTGTATGGGCATTGCCCTTAAAAGGGCATTAAGCATTTACTGTCAGGGTTTTTTCCCTGCTTTGTTTGCCATGTGCTGCTGGCAGCCATTTTACTCACCTTTCTTGCTGAATCTGGTTCAGAGTGTGTGATGCTGCTCATTTCCTGCATGCCCTCTTATGGCCAGACTGTTGTACATCATCCTTGTGAGACAGGTTGCAGTCTCAGAATTGTGATGTCATCATTTATTATTTAAAGGGCCTCTGTTCAGTATGCTTTGCCCTTGCATTGTCTCAGACCTGTTTGTGAGTTCCTGTGTATTACCTGGCTAGTCCGACGTCTCTTCTGGTTCCTGATCCCTGGCTTGTTCCTGACTTTGCTGTTTGTTCCTGATTCCGGCTCTTCTGACTACTCGCTTTGGCTCCTGACTCTGCTCATCTGACTACCAGCTCTGGTTTTCACTCCTGGCTTGTTATTTGAATTATGGACTTTTTATTATTTTTGTTATTAATAAAGGTGTGATTATTTTTGCACTTCTTGTCTCAGTCTGATTCCTAGCGCTCTGACATTATGCAAGGGCCATGAATCCTGATGGTACTAATAATCCACCTTTACCTACAATCATTTCCAGGATTGGCATTTACTTTGAGATGTTACCTCAGGCGTTTCCCTCTGACAGAGCTAAGGTGTGATTTCTCATCTCTTTACTCTCTGACACGGCCCTTGCTGGGCTAATCCCTTGTGGGAGACTAATAAACTAATATTACCCTGAATTTGTGACCTCCTTTCGAAGGGTATTTGATGTTCTGGCTTGCTCCACCTCTTCTGCCAAACGACTCATGTCCATTCAGCAAGGTACGAGATCTGGTTAATAAAAATGGAAATATAACTGTCTGGTTGGAGTGGGAAATATGATCACCTTTAAAAACGTAATCCCAAAAATGTTTAAATACTCATTATCAAATTAAGGTGGCGCAATGTGTGATTGCGAATTCCCAATTCAGTGTGCAAATAAAAAATGCAAGAAAAATATATGAAATATATATATATTTTTTGAAGTTTATATATATATATATATATATATATAAATAAAACATTTATGTTAAAAAGTGTACTATGTACTCCTGTTATTGAAAGGAAATAGAACAATGTTCGTAAGTAAAACGGCCAAATAGTACCTTATAATCCGGTTTACAGTGCTCTGTAACAGATGTGTTTATAGATAGTGGAGGTGAATCTCCAAAATTTGTGCGTACAATCTCACCTAAATGAAGCAGTCTGGACTAATCTCCAACGTTGGATGTTGGTCACTTTACCTTGGTTTCCCTTTTGTGAATCCTTCTGTTAAGGTAGCAGTGCTGCTACACAAGATTCTTTACTGTTTAAGACAGGTCTTTGGAGTGTTAGTGTGGAACCTCTATGGATCCGATCTTTACCTCCTCTCTGGACTCTGTGTTCTTGGATTTGTACATCCAGCTCTTTGCTGAGATGGCAGTCCCGCTTTACAGGCTTCTTAGTTGCTGAAGACGGGTCTTTGGAGTGTGGGTGCGGCACCTCTATGAAACCGTTTTTTACTCCTCTCCGTGTTCTGTGTCTTTAGATCGATGTATCAGGTACACTTTTTAACATAAATGTTTTATTTATTTATATATATATATGTATATAAACTTCAAATATATATATATATATATATATATATTTCATATATTTTTCTTGCATTTTTTATTTGTAAACTGAATTGGGAATTAGCAATCACACATTGCGCCAACCTTAATTTGATATTAAGGTACGAGATCTGTTGCTCAGTATGCCATTGAGTTCCGTACGCTTGCCACAGAGGTTGGTTGGAACAATGAAGACTTCTTTCATGGGCTTTCTGATGTGATTAAAGACGAAGTTGCTGCCAGAGATTTACCAATTGACATCAGACTCAGAGAGCGGCCCTCTTTCAAGCGGAAGCCTCCTATGTTGTCGTTCCCACCCATGCATCCCTCTCCTCCCATGTCTCCTGGTCCCGAGTCACCAGGTACTGCTGTGCCGATGCAGTTGGGATTTACGCGTCTCTCCACGGCGGAGAGGGCCTTTAGAAGGAGGGAGGGGCTCTCTCTCTATTGCGGGTTACAGGGCCACCTTTTAAAGTTTTGTCCTACACGACTGGTTAAACGCTTGCACCTAGGGTCCTGTTGGGGGCAGACCTTGGGTGCTTTATACTCGTCCCCAGAACTGCTAAAGGAGAAACCTTTGGTCACAGTTGTCCTTTCCTTGGTGGACTCCTCCATAGTCACCCAGGCTCTTGTTCACTCCGGTGCTGTGGGCTATTTCATTGATAGTGCTTTTGTATCACAGCACTCCATTCCTGTATTGCCTCAGTCCGTTCCGCTTGCTATTGAGGCCATTGATGGCAGGCCTCTTCAGCCTGCACTCGTTGCTCACGAAACCACTCCGTTATCCATGGCTGTTGGGGCTCTCCATTTTGAAACCCTCCAGTTCCACTTGATTAACTCTCCACATTTTCCAGTTGTTCTTGGTTATCCCTATCTCCAAAAGCACAATCCCAGTCTCAACTGACATAGGTCCGAAATTTTGTTGTGGTCTCTGCAATATATTTCCACTTGACTTTGGAAACCATTCCTGTGCACTTCTTCGGTATCTCAATTGCCTGAGGAGTACCGAGAGTTCCAAGATGTTTTTGACAAGGTGCGTGCTGGTACATTGCCTCCTCACCGGTCTTACGATTGTGCCATAGACCTGCAACCCGGAGCCATTCTTCCTCGGGGCCGGGTTTAGCCTCTCTCGGTTGCAGAGAATTGTGCTATGGAGGAGTATGTTGCCGATGCTCTGTCACGGGGGATTATCCGCAAATCCTGCTCTCCTGCAGGGGCTGGCTTCTTCTTCGTGAAGAAAAAGGGTGGCGAGTTAAGACCATGCATCGATTATAGGGGTCTTAATCGTCTTACCATTAAGAATGCTTACCCTATTCTGCTCATTACGGAACTCTTTGACCGCGTCAAGGGAGCTACGGTCTTTTCTAAACTTGATTTGAGAGGAGCATACAATCTCATTAGGATTAAGGAGGGCCACAAATAGAAAACAGCATTTAACACCAGGAGCGGGCATTATGAGTATCTTGTAATGCCCTTTGGCCTCTGTAATGCTCCAGCTGTTTTCCAGGAATTTATTAATGATGTTCTACGAGATATGTTGCAACAGTGTGTTGTGGTGTACTTAGATGATATCCTCATACACTCACCCACTCTTGAGGCTCATCATTCTGATGTTACACGGGTACTTCAGAGACTACATGAGAATGGCCTGTTTTGTAAACTCGAGAAATGTGAGTTCCATCAGACTCAAGTAACCTTTCTAGGTTATGTAATCTACATTGCAGGGTTCTCCATGGATCCTGACAAGTTGTCTGCAGTCCTGCAGTCGCCTCGCCCAGTTGGTCTTTGCTCTATTCAACGTTTTTTGGGGTTTGCCAATTACTATAGGAAGTTTATTAAAAACTTTTCTTCCTTGGTCAAACCTATTACTGACATGACCCGTAAGGAGAATGATCCACTCCATTGGTCACCTACTGCCAATAAGGCTTTTGAGAGCCTTAAGACTGCCTTTGCTGCCGCTTCAGTTCTGGCTCATCCTAACCCTGTCCTGCCTTTTGGTCTTGAGGTCGATGCATCTGAGACTGGAGTAGGTGCCCTCTTGTCTCAATGTCCTACGCCTGACGGTTCCTTGCATCTGTGCAGTTTCTTCTCTATGAAATTGTCTCCGGCGGAGTGCAATTATGAAATTGGTGACAGGGAATTACTGGCCATAATTTTGGCACTCAAGAAATGGAGGCACCTTCTCGAGGGTACTAGTGTACCAGTGCTCATTCTTACTGACCACAAGAATTTGACTTATCAATCAGAAGCAAAACGGGGGCGCTATTTTTGTCTCAGTTTAATTATGTGGTCTCCTACCTGCCTGGTAGTAAGAATGTTAGGGCTGATGCCATCTCTCATCAATTTTCGCCTCTGTCCATGAAGGAGTCTGTACCTATTCCAGTTATACCTTCTGACCATATTTTGGCCACCATACGTACTCATTTGACTTCTCCCTTAAGGGAGGAGATCCTGGCTGCACAAACCAATGCACCTCCTGAGAAACCTAGTAATAAGTGCATAGTACCTGAGAATCTTCAAACTAAACTATTGCACACTTACCACTATCCTAAAGCCGTAGGTCACCCGGGTAAGAACCAAATGATTTGGTCTGTCCCTCGACAATTCTGGTGGCCAGGTCTTCGTTCTGATGTTGCTGCGTTTGTTGCCTCCTGCTCAGTCTGTGCACAGAATAAGACTCTTCGACATCTACCTGTGGGTCATCTTCAACCTATTGCTAATGTTGAGCGTCCTTGGACACATCTTTCCATGGACTTCATTGTCGAGCTCCCTGTTTCCAATGGCAATACTGTTATCCTAATGGTGGTTGACCGTTTTTCTAAAATGTCACATTGCATTCCCTTGAAAAAGTTGCCTACTGCTCAGGAGCTTGCTTCAATTTTTGCTCGGGGGGTCTTCCGTTTACATGGGTTACCCAAGGAGATAGTCTTGGACCAGGGTAGCCAATTTGTCTACAGATTTTGGCCTTCCTTTTGTGCTCAAATGGGGATCCAGCTTTACTTCTCCTCTGCATTTTACCCTCAATCCAATGGGGCTGTGGAACGGTCTAATCCAGCTCTGGAACAGTTCCTCCGTTGCTATGTCTCAGATCACCACAATAATTGGTCTGAACTATTACCTTGGGCAGAGTTTGCTCGTAATAGTGCTATAAATGCTGCCTCTTAGTTATCCCAGTTCATGGCGAATTATGGGTTTCAACCATCCTTGTTGCCCGATTCATTCATGTCTCAGGGAATTCCGGCTTTGGAGGAGCATCTCCAGCAACTCTGTTCCACGTGGGTGCAGATTCAGGATTGCCTTCATCGTTACACATCATTACACATCTAAAATTGCAAAAAATTAAAAATACTAGATTACAAAAAATAACAAACACTAAATTATGAAAAATAACAAACAAAATTATCCAAAATAAAAACAATTACACCTAATCTAATAGCTATAAAAAGCCTCCCCCAATAAAAAAAACCCTAGCCTACAATAAACTACCAATAGCCCTTAAAAGGGCCTTTTGTACTGCATTTCCCTAAATAAATCAGCTCTTTTTCCTGTAAAAAAATACAAAGACCCACCAACAGTAAAACCCACCACCCAACAAGCCCCCCAAAATAAATAGGGCATTTAGCTCTTTTGCATTGCCCTAAAAAGGACATTTAGCTATTTTAAGAAAGCCCAAACCCTGATCTAAAAAAAACCCCACCCAAATTTAAAAAAACAAGCAAAACCTAACACTAACCGACGTTCCACTTACAGTTTTTGAAGCCCAGACATCCAGGTGGCGAGAAGTCTTCATCCAGGCGGCATCTTCTATCACCATCCATCCAGGCGGCGTCTTCTATCTTCATCCAGGTGGCATCTTCTATCTTCATCCCGGCGACGTCTTCTATCTTCATCCATCCAGGCAGCATCTTCTATCTTCATCCAGGCGGCATCTTCTATCTTCATGCCGGCGGCGTCTTCTATCTTCATCCCAGAGCCGCGGAGCGGGTCCATCCTTCAATACATCTGGCGCGGAGCGTCCTCTTCATGCACTGCCGCCATACACTGGATCTTCAATGCAAGGGAGCCTTTTCAAAATGGCGTCCCTTGCATTCCTATTGGCTGATTTGATTTTTGAAATTCAAATCAGCCAATAGGATGAGAGCTACTGAAATCCGATTGGCTATTCAAATCAGCCAATAGGATGAGAGCTACTGAAATTCTATTGGCGGATTTGAATAGCCAATACCCATACAAATGAGTTAGGTTTTTTATTTTGGGGGGTTGGTTTTACTGTTTGGGGGGTCTTTGTATTTTTTTACAGGGAAAAGAGCTGATTTATTTAGGGCAATGTCCTACAAAAGGCCCTTTTAAGGGCTAGTGGTAGTTTAATGTAGGCTAGGTTTTTTTTTTTTAATTTGGTGGGGCTTTTTTTACTTTTATAGGGCTATTAGATTAGGTGTAATTGTTTTTATTTTGGATAATTTTGTTTGTTATTTTTCATAATTTAGTGTTTGTTAATTTTTGTAATTTTAGATTTAATTTTTTTTAGTAGTGTTAGTTTTTTTAATGTGTAATGATGTGTAATGATGAAGGCAATCCTGAATTTGCACCCACGTGGAATGGAGTTGCTGGAGATGCTCCTCCAAAGCCGGAATTCCCTGAGACATGAATGAATCGGGCAACAAGGATGGTTGAAACCCATAATTCGCCATGAACGGGGATAACTAAGAGGAAGCATTAATAGCACTATTATGAGCGAACTCTGCCCAAGGTAACAGTTCAGACCAATTATTGTGGTGATCTGAGACATAGCAACGGAGGAACTGTTCCAGAGCTTGATTAGACCGTTCCACAGCGCCATTGGATTGAGGGTAAAATACAGAGGAGAAGTAAAGCTGGATTAATGTGTAATTTAGTTTATTTAATTTTAAGTTATTTTAATTTTAGTGTAATAGTTATGTTAGGTTGTTAGTTTAAACTTAGGTTTTTTTAATTTCACAGGTAAGTTTTTTTTTTTTTTTTTATTTATTTTAAGATAGGGATATTGTAATTTTAATTTAAAGTTAGGGGGTTGTTAGGTTTAGGGGTTAACAGTTTAATTTAGTTGTTTTGATGTGGGGAGCCGGAGGTTTAGGGGTTAATAGGTTTATTTAGTGGCGGTGATGTGGGAGGCCAGAGGTTTAGGGGTTAATAACTTTATTTAGTGGCGGCGATGTTGGGGAGCGGCGGAATATAGTGTCAGCAATGTTGGGGTGTGGGGGAATAGGGGTTAATAACTTTATTATAGTGGCCGCGATATCGGGAGTGGCAGATTAGGGGTTAATACATTTATGTTGGTGTCGGCAATGTCGGGGGCGGCAGATTAGGGGTTAATAACTTTATTTAGGTGTCGGCGATGTCGGGGGCAGCAGATTAGGGGTGTTTAGACTTGGGGTTTATGTTAGGGTGTTAGGTTTAAACGTAACTTTTTTTTCCCCATAGACATCAATGGAGTTGCGTTATGGAGCTTTTCATTCCGTGCGTCAGGTGTTAGTATGGAGCTCATCGCCACCATATCGCATGCACAAGGCGACTTTTTAGAAACTTGTAATGGCAGCGATATGTAGGGTGAATGCGTTTGTTTCGCACGTGAAGATAATGAAGAAATGTTTGCAGTATGTGTATGTATGCAGTGTGTGTATGTATGCAGTATGTTTATGTATGCAGTGTGTGTGTGTATGCAGTATGTGTATATATGCATTATGTTTATGTATGCAGTGTGTGTGTGTGTGTATGTAGTATGTGTATGTATGCAGTGTGTATGCAGTAAGTGTGTGTATGCAGTATGTGTATGTATGCAGTATGTGTATTTATGCAGTGTGTGTGTATGCACTGTTTGTGTGTATGCACTGTGTGCATGTATGCAGTATGTGTATGTATGCAGTATGCGTATGTATGCAGTGTGTGTGTATGCAGTGTGTGTGTATGCATGCAGTATGTGTATGTATGCAGTGTATGTGTGTGTATGCAATGTGTGTGTATGCATTATGTGTATGTGTGAAGTGTGTGTATGTCTGCAGTATGTGTATGTATGCAGTGTGTGTATGCAGTATGTGTATGTATGCAGTATGTGTAAGCATGCAGTGTGTGTGTGTGTGTGTGTATGCAGTGTGTGTATGTATGCAGTGTGTGTGTATGCATGCAGTATGTGTATGTATGCAGTGTATGTGTGTGTATGCAATGTGTGTGTATGCATTATGTGTATGTGTGAAGTGTGTGTATGTCTGCAGTATGTGTATGTATGCAGTGTGTGTATGCAGTATGTGTATGTATGCAGTGTGTGTATGTATGCAGTGTGTGTGTGTATGCAGTATGTGTATATATGCAGTGTGTGTGTATGCAGTATGTGTATGCGTGCCGTGTGTGTGTATACAGTGTGTATATGCATGCAGTATGTGTATGTATGCAGTATGTGTATGTATGCAGTATGTGTATGTATGCAGTTTGTTTATGTATGCAGTGTGTGTATGCAGTGTGTGTATGCATGCAGTATGTGTATGTATGCAGTATGTGTATGTATACAGTATGTGTATGCAGTGTGTGTGTATGCAGTGTGTGTGTATGTGTGTATGCAGTATGTTTATGTATGCAGTGTGTGTGTATATGCAGTATGCATATGTATGCAGTGTGTGTGTGTATGCAGTGTGTGTGTGTGTATTATTTTATGTATACAGCGTCTATGTATGCAGTGTATGTATGCAGTATATGTGTGTATGCAGTATGTGTGTTTGCAGTGTGTGTATGCAGTACGTGTATGCATGCAGTATGTTTATGTATGGTGTGTATATGCAGTGTGTGTGTATATGTAGTATGTGTATGTATGCAGTGTGTGTATTTATGCAGTGTGTGTATATATGTAGTATGTGTGTGTATATGCAGTATGTGTATGTATGCAGTGTGTGTGTGTGTGTGTGTGTATGCAGTATGTTTATGTATGCGTATGCAGTGTGTGTGTGTATATGCAGTGTATATGTATGCAGTGTGTGTGTATGTGTATGTATGCCGGTTGTGTATGCAGTATGTGTATGTATGCAGTGTGTGTGTGTATATGCAATGTGTGTGTATATGCAGTGTGTGTGTGTGCGTGTGTGTGTATGCAGTATGTGTATGTATGCAGTGTGTGTGTGTATGCAGTGTGTGTATGCAGTGTGCGTGTGTATGCAGTATGTGTATGTATGCAGTGTGTGTGTATGCAGTGTGTGTATGCAGTATGTGTGTGTATGCAGTGAATGTGTGTGTTTGTGTATGCAGTGTGTGTGTGTTTATGCAGTGTGTGCAGTGTGTGTGTATGCAGTATGTATATGTGTTTATTAGTGAGCAGGATATTAATTGATGGGACATTTTATTACATTTTAGTAACTATTTTCTATCAAATGATATAGGATTTTTTTTCTTCACTAGTTGCACACTACATGAATAACTGCATTGTTTCACTATGGTATTTGTATGCAGCATACATATGTAGTGATGAGGATGTGCTCATGAATTGTGTGCACTCATTATATAGGCATATTCTGTTACAGTACTTGCACACAATACATGAGCACATACATATGTATGCTGCATGCAAATACCCTTCCCCTATTGTACAGCGAGAGTCAGACCAATTGTTTATAGGTTTTTTTTTAATATCATTTTGCCCAGCTTGCTTAAAGGGAAAGGAAACCCCAACATTTTCTTTCATGATTTGGATAGTGCATACAATTTTAATCAACTTTCCAATTTACTTCTGTCAAGGAAAATAAATAGCCCCACATACTTCTGTTATATCACTTGTGCAAAATCTTTTCAGCATTTATTATTTGAGTTGTTAACACCCACATAAACCTGAAAAGGGAGATTTACCTTTTTTTTAAAAAAAAAAAGAAAAATCAACTTCAAATCAAACAGCTAATTGCTATTTAACACCAGGGGCGCGATTCGATATACGGCGTAGTTTTCGGTGCAAGCAAGGGAACCTGAGCCGCCCGTAATTTCACCTCGCACATCGGGCTATCCAATATATGGCATAAGTAGGACAAACTGGCGTTGTTCCAAATACACATTTTAGTTGTCGCAAGTACTTACGCCAGTGTTTTGTTCACGTAAAGTCTCAATAAAGTGTAGTTTTATGCAAATTTGGTAATTACCTGATACTCCATCTAAAACTGCGCAACGTAATTGCGCTATTCAAAAGTCATATATAAAGTCATATATAAACCCATGCGCAGCCGCCATTTTCTTCAGTGTGTTTGGATGGTTCGTTGACAGTGAGTTTAGGATTAGTAAGAGTAGTGAGAGAGGCGCAGCATAATAGTTAGTTAAGTCGGATTTTTGTTTGGGTAAGCTTGTACATTTACTTACACTTATTTTTACATATTGCATACATACATATACAAAATACCCAACACTTTTTTTTTTCCTAACACCTCACACATTTTATTTCAATTTTACAGTGTGATAGGCTGAGTGTTTGGTTGTGATTGTGTGTGATTGAACTGGGAGTGAGTGTGAGTGTGTGAGTGTGTGTAGTTTGAGGATGGCAGGGAGAGGTAGGGCGGAGGGGAGGAGGGGAGCGGAGTTGCAGGGAGAGGAGTATTGTAGTGGACAGGAGGAGCAGTGGGGTCCCCGACAGGGAGTTAGTGGAGTGGGGAGAGGGAGAGTTAGAAGGGATGATGGGAGGGGAGATGCCCAGAGACCAGGCACACATAGAAGAGGGACAGAGGGTGCACATGGGGACAGAAGGGGGAGGAGGGAGAGGATAGGGAGGAACCCACACCAGGGACATCCCAGGGAGAAAGCCAGGTGGCCACAGAGGAGGAGCGCATGAGATGCCCAAACTTCTCATTTGATGAGAATGTTGAGCTAGTCCAGGCCATCATGGACAACTACAGTGCCCTCTTTGGCCAGGAGAAGGTCAAAGGCATTGCCCGAAGGCGTAAGGAAGCATGGTTGGTGGTAGAGGATGCTGTAAACAGTGTGGCCCCGCAGAGGAGGACTGTTGAGGGACTTAAAAAAAGGTGGAACGATTGCAAGAGGCGGGTGAAAGAGAAGATGGGCCAGGAAGCCATGCACCAGAGGGGAACAGGCGGTGGTCCACCCTTGGAAGCAGAATGCAACGTCTGGCAGGAGATGATACGCAGGTCCCTGAGTATCACAGCAGTCCGTGGACTTCCAGGGGCTCGTGACTCAGGGGTTGCAACCACAGCACCTTATGCTGGTGAGTAACATTCCACACACCAGTATGATATGTATTTGAGATATAACATCCTTTAATGTCACACATTCATGTACACAATGAGGAGCATGGTATTTGGCCTACTAACAAAAACATCTACAATTGTATTTGACATTAATGCTACTTAACACAATGCAATTCATGATATGAGGTGGAATAGTGCAATACTAACATGTCTCAGAGTAACACAGGCCACAAGCCACATGTAGAGTTTTCAGTAAATGGACACTATAGCCATCACAATACTTTTAGCTCAGAAAGCAGGTTCTGTGCCTACATCAGGCTAAAGTAAATTGTGTGACCATAGTGTTACTTAAAGAACACATTTTCTCCATCACTGACATGTACACATAACTATTGTATGAAACACATACCTGTATACTGTGCAGATTAAAATCCCTCATATCACAAATCACATTGTGCACATGCATGTTATACAGTTTGACATGAGAATGAGTATTGTCCCTAGCATGTATCAATGTATATTGTATGCCCACATGGTCATATATATGACTGTACTAATCCCTATCATTATTTGACTCCTCCTCAGAACCTCCTGTCACCAGGCTGCAAACAGGCATGCCGCCACCTCCACCACCACCACCAGTCACAGGCATGCAGCCACCTCCACCACCAGTCACAGCCATGCAGCCACCTCCACCACCAGTCCTCAGGCAGCAACATGGACAGTATGCTCCCAGGCATCAGAAGGGTTGGATTGCCTCCGTTGAGGACCCAGAAGTGATGCCACCTCCATTGGCATACAACCCCTGGCAAGATACCTGGCCTGAAGAATATCCTTTTGGCTTTGAGGGGGAGCCAAGTCAGCCACGAAGGGTCCAAGTCTTTACCCCCCCAACACAATATCAGGCCAGTCATGGCTTTTCCATACAGTGGATGTCGCAAGATATGCAAACTGGACAGGCTGAGTGGTCACACACTAGTCGTCAATGGGACTACCAATCCAGCCTGAGAGCTCCACCATCCGCTTCCCTTGGGAGAGCTCCACCATCCGCTTCCCTTGGGAGAGCTCCACCATCCGCTTCCCTTGGGAGAGCTCCACCATCCTCAGATGAGCATATAGCTGAGGTTGTCCCTGAAGCACCATCAGCTGAAGTTGTCCCTGAAGCACCAGCAGCTGAAGTTATCCATGAAGCAGATGCAGCTGAAGTTGTCCATGAAGCAGATGCAGCTGAAGTTGTCCATGATGCACCAGCAGCTGAAGTTGTCCCTGAAGCACCAGCAGCTAAAGTTGTCCTTGATGCACCAGCAGATAGAGCAGAACCTGCTGCTCAAAAGCCTGTAGATCCACTGTATTCTCCCCTGGGAGAGGAATACATTTCACTCCAGAGGAGGCTCATAACAAGCTGTGAGAGCATTCAAAGAGGCCAACAGAGGTTTCATATGAGCCAAGAGAGGTTACTCAAGCGTAGCATCAAGCTACAGACGGACATTGCAGCCTCATTAAATGGAATTGTACAAAATCAGTCTCAGATGATGAGAATCCAGTCTGATATGCAGATGCAGATGGACAATAGATGGCGGGAACAAAACCAACTCTTGGGTGTGTTGGTTGAGCACTGCACACACCAGCAGGACACTGCCTCCAGCCTTTCATCTGGGGCCAGCACTCCAGCAGAATCATCTGAAGCTTCCCAAACCAGAAGAACCAGGAAATCCACTCCAGTCACCTCTGCCCCCTCATCCAAGAAGCCAAATAAAAAAAAAATATTCTTATAGTTCACCATAAATCTTGTCCTCTGTTATTTACCATATAATTGTCATCCACATCCATGTGATGGGGGTTTTAGTACACTAATAATGTTAAAACATATAATAAGGCTTGTGTGGAAATGGCCCAAAAAAGGTAATATTGTCCTGTTTCTGACATATTCTTGTACTATAACTCCCATCCACAATAGTTGTTTCTGAAGGGTACATATAGTAATATTCACTTGTAAGATGTAAATCAATGTATCTCACATCCAATATAAATTGACCAATTGGTATATATAGTAGTGATGTTACTGATAGGGTGGGCATTATCAGGTGTTTTAAGTCTGCAGGTGAGAGGTTGTGGTACCTGTGATTGGTTTGGCACAATTGCAAAGAGGCAGCCTTCAAGAAGGTGTTAGAAATGATCATATGAGCCATCCTAGGTTTTGCTTTCAACTAAGAATACCAAGAGAACAAAGCAAGTGTTCTAATTAAATCTGAAAGTAGTTTGAAATAACATGCCCTATTTAAAAGAAGAAGGTTTTCTTTGGACTTGACTGTCCCTTTATATATTTTGGCATCAGTGCCAAGCTGTGTTAGCATTAGAATAAATTATTATTAAATGATCGGGCCCCAGGCTTCTGGATTAACCAGCTATTGTAATATTTACAACTAAATAGTGATTTTGAATGTGCGTATTTAAGTAAAATTATGGCATTGTCCTGGTTTTAAGAAAGGACTGTCTTGTATTCTCAACAAACAATAAGAAATCAAAGTATTGAAATCATGTTCTGTGATGTGGAGCTTCACTATATAAAAAAGTTAAGATAATGAGGATAATAACTAATTGGCCTGATTTAATAAAAACTGAGATAACTCTGTAATGAAAGAGAGAAAGAGAGAGAGAAATAGTGTGTGCACTTAAGAGACAAAGAATATGTAAAAGAGAGAATGTAAGAGAGTGTTTGTGCATGTGAGAAAAATAAAGTGTATGTGTGTTTGTTGAGAAAGACAGTGGCCTAGATTTGGAGTTTGGCGGTAAAAGGGCTGTTAACGCTCCGCAGGCTTTTTTCTGGCCGCACCATAAATTTAACTCTGGTATCGAGAGTTCTAACAAATGCTGCGTTAGGCTCCAAAAAAGGAGCGTAGAGCATTTTTACCGCAAATGCAACTCTCGATACCAGAGTTGCTTACGGACGCGGCCAGCCTCAAAAACGTGCTCGTGCACGATTCTCCCATAGAAAACAATGGGGCTGTTTGAGCTGAAAAAAAACCTAACACCTGCAAAAAAGCAGCGTTCAGCTCCTAACGCAGCCCCATTGTTTCCTATGGGGAAACACTTCCTACGTCTGCACCTAACACTCTAACATGTACCCCGAGTCTAAACACCCCTAACCTTACACTTATTAACCCCTAATCTGCCGCCCCCGCTATCGCTGACCCCTGCATATTTTTTTTAACCCCTAATCTGCCGCTCCGTAAACCGCCGCAACCTACGTTATCCCTATGTACCCCTAATCTGCTGCCCTAACATCGCCGACCCCTATATTATATTTATTAACCCCTAATCTGCCCCCCTCAACGTCGCCGACACCTGCCTACACTTATTAACCCCTAATCTGCCGAGCGGACCTGAGCGCTACTATAATAAAGTTATTAACCCCTAATCCGCCTCACTAACCCTATCATAAATAGTATTAACCCCTAATCTGCCCTCCCTAACATCGCCGACACCTACCTTCAATTATTAACCCCTAATCTGCCGAGCGGAGCTCACCGCTATTCTAATAAATTGATTAACCCCTAAAGCTAAGTCTAACCCTAACACTAACACCCCCCTAACTTAAATATAATTTACATCTAACGAAATAAATTAACTCTTATTAAATAAATGATTCCTATTTAAAGCTAAATACTTACCTGTAAAATAAATCCTAATATAGCTACAATATAAATTATAATTATATTATAGCTATTTTAGGATTAATATTTATTTTACAGGCAACTTGGTATTTATTTTAACTAGGTACAATAGCTATTAAATAGTTAAGAACTATTTAATAGTTACCTAGTTAAAATAATAACAAATTTACCTGTAAAATAAATCCTAAGATATAATTAAACCTAACACTACCCTATCAATAAAATAATTAAATAAACTACCTACAATTACCTACAATTAACCTAACACTACACTATCAATAAATTAATTAAACACAATTCCTACAAATAAATACAATTAAATAAACTAGCTAAAGTACAAAAAATAAAAAAGAACTAAGTTACAAAAAATAAAAAAATATTTACAAACATAAGAAAAATATTACAACAATTTTAAACTAATTACACCTACTCTAAGCCCCCTAATAAAATAACAAAGCCCCCCAAAATAAAAAATTCCCTACCCTATTCTAAATTAAAAAAGTTACAAGCTCTTTTACCTTACCAGCCCTGAACAGGGCCCTTTGCGGGGCATGCCCCAAGAATTTCAGCTCTTTTGCCTGTAAAAGAATAAATACAATACCCCCCCCAACATTACAACCCACCACCCACATACCCCTAATCTAACCCAAACCCCCCTTAAATAAACCTAACACTAAGCCGCTGAAGATCTTCCTACCTTGTCTTCACCATCCAGGTATCACCGATCCGTCCTGGCTCCAACATCTTCATCCAACCCAAGCGGGGGTTGGCGATCCATCATCCGGTGCTGAAGAGGTCCAGAAGAGGCTCCAAAGTCTTCCTCCTATCCGGCAAGAAGAGGACATCCGGACCGGCAAACATCTTCTCCAAGCGGCATCTTCGATCTTCTTCCATCCGGTGCGGAGCGGGTCCATCTTGAAGCAGGCGACGCGGATCCATCCTCTTCTTCCGTTGTCTCCCGACTAATGACGGTTCCTTTAAGGGACGTCATCCAAGATGGCGTCCCTCGAATTCCGATTGGCTGATAGGATTCTATCAGCCAATCGGAATTAAGGTAGGAATTTTCTGATTGGCTGATGGAATCAGCCAATCAGAATCAAGTTCAATCCGATTGGCTGATCCAATCAGCCAATCAGATTGAGCTTGCATTCTATTGGCTGTTCCGATCAGCCAATAGAATGCGAGCTCAATCTGATTGGCTGATTGGATCAGCCAATAGGATTGAACTTGATTCTGATTGGCTGATTCCATCAGCCAATCAGAAAATTCCTACCTTAATTCCGATTGGCTGATAGAATCCTATCAGCCAATCGGAATTCGAGGGACGCCATCTTGGATGACGTCCCTTAAAGGAACCGTCATTAGTCGGGAGACAACGGAAGAAGAGGATGGATCCGCGTCGCCTGCTTCAAGATGGACCCGCTCCGCACCGGATGGAAGAAGATCGAAGATGCCGCTTGGAGAAGATGTTTGCCGGTCCGGATGTCCTCTTCTTGCCGGATAGGAGGAAGACTTTGGAGCCTCTTCTGGACCTCTTCAGCACCGGATGATGGATCGCCAACCCCCGCTTGGGTTGGATGAAGATGTTGGAGCCAGGACGGATCGGTGATACCTGGATGGTGAAGACAAGGTAGGAAGATCTTCAGGGGCTTAGTGTTAGGTTTATTTAAGGGGGGTTTGGGTTAGATTAGGGGTATGTGGGTGGTGGGTTGTAATGTTGGGGGGGGGGGGGTATTGTATTTATTCTTTTACAGGCAAAAGAGCTGAAATTCTTGGGGCATGCCCCGCAAAGGGCCCTGTTCAGGGCTGGTAAGGTAAAAGAGCTTGTAACTTTTTTAATTTAGAATAGGGTAGGGAATTTTTTATTTTGGGGGGCTTTGTTATTTTATTAGGGGGCTTAGAGTAGGTGTAATTAGTTTAAAATTGTTGTAATATTTTTCTTATGTTTGTAAATATTTTTTTATTTTTTGTAACTTAGTTCTTTTTTATTTTTTGTACTTTAGCTAGTTTATTTAATTGTATTTATTTGTAGGAATTGTGTTTAATTAATTTATTGATAGTGTAGTGTTAGGTTAATTGTAGGTAATTGTAGGTAGTTTATTTAATTATTTTATTGATAGGGTAGTGTTAGGTTTAATTATATCTTAGGTTAGGATTTATTTTACAGGTAAATTTGTTATTATTTTAACTAGGTAACTATTAAATAGTTCTTAACTATTTAATAGCTATTGTACCTAGTTAAAATAATTACAAAGTTGCCTGTAAAATAAATATTAATCCTAAAATAGCTATAATATAATTATAATTTATGTTGTAGCTATATTAGGATTTATTTTACAGGTAAGTATTTAGCTTTAAATAGGAATCATTTATTTAATAAGAGTTAATTTATTTCGTTAGATGTAAATTATATTTAAGTTAGGGGGGTGTTAGTGTTAGGGTTAGACTTAGCTTTAGGGGTTAATCAATTTATTAGAATAGCGGTGAGCTCCGGTCGTCAGATTAGGGGTTAATAATTGAAGTTAGGTGTCGGCGATGTTAGGGAGGGCAGATTAGGGGGTTAATACTATTTATGATAGGGTTAGTGAGGCGGGTTAGGGGTTAATAACTTTATTATAGTAGCGCTCAGGTCCGCTCGGCAGATTAGGGGTTAATAAGTGTAGGCAGGTGTCGGCGACGTTGAGGGGGGCAGATTAGGGGTTAATAAATATAATATAGGGGTCGGCGGTGTTAGGGGTAGCAGATTAGGGGTACATAGGGATAACGTAGGTGGCGGCGCTTTGCGGTCGGAAGATTAGGGGTTAAATATTTTAAGTAGCTGGCGGCGACGTTGTGGGGGGCAGGTTAGGGGTTAATAAATGTAATACAGGGGTCGGCGGGGTTAGGGGCAGCAGATTAGGGGTACATAAGTATAACGTAGGTGGCGGTCGGCAGATTAGGGGTTAAAAATTTTAATCGAGTGGCGGCGATGTGGGGGGACCTCGGTTTAGGGGTACATAGGTAGTTTATGGGTGTTAGTGTACTTTAGGGTACAGTAGTTAAGAGGTTTATGAACCGGCGTTAGCCAGAAAGCTCTTAACTCCTGCTATTTTCAGGCGGCTGGAGTTTTGTCGTTAGAGCTCTAACGCTCACTTCAGAAACGACTCTAAATACCAGCGTTAGAAAGATCCCATTGAAAAGATAGGATACGCAATTGACGTAAGGGGATCTGCGGTATGGAAAAGTCGCGGCTGAAAAGTGAGCGTTAGACCCTTTAATCACTGACTCCAAATACCAGCGGGCGGCCAAAACCAGCGTTAGGAGCCTCTAACGCTGGTTTTGACGGCTACCGCCGAACTCCAAATCTAGGCCAGTGTGTGAATGTGAGAAAGTGAATGTGGGTGTATGTATGCAGTGGGTGTATGTATGCAGTGTGTATGCAGTTTGTATGTGTGTGTGTATGCAGTTTGTATGTGTGTGTGTATGCAGTGTGTATGCAGTTTGTATGTGTGTGTGTATGAAGTTTGTATGTGTGTGTATGCAGTTTGTATGTGTGTGTGTATGCAGTTTGTATGTGTGTGTATGCAGTGTGTATGCAGTTTGTATGTGTGTGTGTATGCAATGTGTATGCAGTTTGTGTGTGTGTATGCAGTTTGTGTGTGTGTGTATGTATGCATGCAGTATGTGTATGTATGCATGCAGTATGTGTATGTATGCAGTATGTGTATGTATGCAGTGTGTGTGTGTGCATGCAGTGTTTGTATGTATGCAGTATTTGTATGTGTGCAGTGTGTGTATGTGCAGTGTATGTATGAATGCAGTATGTGTATGTATGCAGTATTTGTGTGTGTGTGTATGTAGTATGTGTGTGTATGCAGTGTGTGAATGTATGCAGTATGTGTACGTATGCAGTGTGTGCATGTATGCAGTATGTGTATGTATGCAGTAGGTGCATGTATGCAGTGTGTGTGTATGCAGTATGTGTGTGTATGCAGTGTGTGCATGTATGCAGTATATGTATGTGTGCAGTGTGTGTATGTGTGCAGTGTATGTATGAATGCAGTATGTGTATGTATGCAGTATGTGTGTGTGTATGTAGTATGTGTGTGTATGCAGTGTGTGAATGTATGCAGTATGTGTATGTATGCAGTATGTGCATGTATGCAGTGTGTGTGTAATACTGTATGCAGTATGTGTGTGTATGCAGTATGTGTATGTATACAGTATGTGCATGTATGCAGTGTGTGCATGTATATGTATGCAGTATGTGCATGTATGCAGTGTGTGTGTATGCAGTGTGTGTGTATGCAGTATGTGTGTATGTGTATGCAGTATGTGTGTATGTGTATGCAGTATGCGTGTGTGTGTTTATGTGTATGCAGTGTGTGTGTATGCAGTATGTGTGTATGTGTATGCAGTATGTGTGTGTGTATGTGTATGCCGTATGTGTGTGTGTATGTGTATGCAGTGTATGTGCATGTGGTGTGTGAATGTATGCAGTATGTGTATGTATGCAGTGTGTGTATGTATGCAGTATGTGTATGTATACAGTGTGTGTATGTGTGCAGGATGTGTATGTAGGCAGTGTGTGTGTATGCAGTATGTTTATGTATGCAGTGTGTGTGTATGCAGTATGTGTATATATGCAGTATGTGTATGTATGCAGTGTGTATGTATGCAGTATGTGTATGTATGCAGTGTGTGTGTGTGCAGTGTGTATGTATGCAGTATGAAATGTATGCAGTGTGTGTATGCAGTATGTTTATGTATGCAGTATGTGTATGTATGCAGTATGTGTATGTATGTAGTGTGTGTGTATATGCAGTATGTGAATTATGCAGTGTGTATGTATGCAGTATGTGTATGTATGCAGTGTGTGTGTATGCAGTTTGTGTATGCAGTATGTGTAGGTATGCAGTATGTGTATTATGCAGTGTGTATGTATGCAGTATGTGTATGTATGCAGTGTGTGTGTATGTATGCAGTATGAAATGTATGCAGTGTATGTATGCAGTATGTGTATGTATGCAGTGTGTGTGTATGCAGTGTTTGTATGTATGCAGTGTGTGCATGTATGCAGTTTGTGTATGTTTGCAGTGTGTGTATGTGTGCAGTGTATGTATGAATGCAACCCACACAAAATAACAAGGGCACTATTAAGGCAAACTTCTCACCAATTCAGATTTTCCTTGGATACTTTTTGTGTCAGTATCTCTATTAAGTTTCTCCTGTGAGAAGTGGTGCTAGCATTAATTTACACAAACTTTAGCAAACAAATGGGATTGAGGATCCCTGAAAGAATAATGCTCTAATAGCACTCTATGCCCAGACTTATTTGGTAGAGGAAAAAAAAAAGAGAATTTAAAATTTAACTTTTATTGTTTATTTAAAACATGGGTAAACACACACATTTAAAATTGTAGTCTAACCTTGGTAGCTGTATCTTGAGAGCACTATTATCAATCAGTATGGCCTTGTAACCATTATTATTATCTAGTCTCTCAGTGTAAATGGTACTATTGGTCTGGGTTGCTCTATACCTTGGTAAGTGTGATTTTGTTACTTAATTCACACCTTACCTGGAGAGTAAATTAATATGTTGTCTGGTCTCTAGGGTACCAATATGGTTGAGTGGATATATGTGCTCTTATTTAAATAATTCTGGCTGACGTCATTTATTACCAAACATTATATGATATGCTTCCTTGACTATTGGACTGTAGAATGTGCCAATGGCTAATTAAAGGTATACTTCTGATTGTGATTGAATATTAATAAAGCTTATATCCAACCTAGGTTGTGGTTGCTTTATGGGATATGTGCAATTATAATTTATATTCTGAGGTAATCATACAGCTCTGCATTATGTGGTCACAACTGTCGTTATTTTGGCATGGGCTCCTGTGATTATGAATCACTCATAACATCAGCTGCTGAGCTTACTATACCCTCATTAGTGTGCACATCATTCTATATTTGTATTGCTTGAACCACTTAATCTTATGTATTTATTATTCGTCCTACATCCAGTAGTTCCAATTCTCGTATTGGCTGTATATATCGTTCTTGTATGTGATTTATTTGGCAAATCTGTTCTTTTTGGGTTGACTCTTAATCAATTTGAATGTTAAGATAAAATTGTAAACTGTAAATGTTATTTGAACAGTATCAATAACTGTCCTCATTATGCGCCAATTCTGTTGTATAATATCAACCTTTCTCAACAATGATTTGGTAGGCAATAATATTGCTAAGTGATCTGTTCTAATATCCACAGAATAACCGATACTGTTCTTACTCTTATAACCGTGATTCTATATTTAGTTACAACGTATCATGCACTCAATTCATACACACCTCATTCATTTTTCTTTCATACTGAATTATAAAATATATATACAGCTATCTATATTTCCAAAAGCATATATATTTGAGTATTTTTGAACACTTTTGTTTCTACTGTTTGGCTTGTATAAAGTAGTTTCAGTCGAGTTTATCACTCTTTATATACATAGTTTGTCTATCTCTGTATTTAATTGAAGCTGCGAGCTATATGTTTGTACTTTCGTTCTATAATTAAATCTTTAGCTCGCTTCAATTAGTTATAACAAACTGTGCTGTGTTTTATCGCTATCGTCAGCGCATTGGTTTATCAGGCTGAGCCTTTATGCTTGGCTCCTATATCCCCTCACAGCTCTCCGCTATTTGCCGGTATTGCCGTCAACCATTATTAAGTACTAGTGTTTAGTACACTTAGCTAGGTTAGAGTTTTTTTAAAAAACATAACAATTGATATAAAGCCTAAACAGGCGAAACGCGTCAGGGGGGTTGTGTGGGACAATGGGGTCCCTCAATTGTTATGTTTTTTAAAAAAACTCTAACCTAGCTAAGTGTACTAAACACTAGTACTTAATAATGGTTGACGGTAATACCGGCAAATAGCAGCTGTGAGGGGATATAGGAGCCAAGCATAAAGGCTCAGCCTGATAAACCAATGCGCTGACGATAGCGATAAAACACAGCACAGTTTGTTATAACTAATTGAAGCGAGCTAAAGATTTAATTATAGAACGAAAGTACAAACATATAGCTCGCAGCTTCAATTAAATACAGAGATAGACAAACTATGTATATAAAGAGTGATAAACTCGACTGAAACTACTTTATACAAGCCAAACAGTAGAAACAAAAGTGTTCAAAAATACTCAAATATATATGCTTTTGGAAATATAGATAGCTGTATATATATTTTATAATTCAGTATGAAAGAAAAATGAATGAGGTGTGTATGAATTGAGTGCATGATACGTTGTAACTAAATATAGAATCACGGTTATAAGAGTAAGAACAGTATCGGTTATTCTGTGGATATTAGAACAGATCACTTAGCAATATTATTGCCTACCAAATCATTGTTGAGAAAGGTTGATATTATACAACAGAATTGGCGCATAATGAGGACAGTTATTGATACTGTTCAAATAACATTTACAGTTTACAATTTTATCTTAACATTCAAATTGATTAAGAGTCAACCCAAAAAGAACAGATTCGCCAAATAAATCACATACAAGAACGATATATACAGCCAATACGAGAATTGGAACTACTGGATGTAGGACGAATAATAAATACATAAGATTAAGTGGTTCAAGCAATACAAATATAGAATGATGTGCACACTAATGAGGGTATAGTAAGCTCAGCAGCTGATGTTATGAGTGATTCATAATCACAGGAGCCCATGCCAAAATAACGACAGTTGTGACCACATAATGCAGAGCTGTATGATTACCTCAGAATATAAATTATAATTGCACATATCCCATAAAGCAACCACAACCTAGGTTGGATATAAGCTTTATTAATATTCAATCACAATCAGAAGTATACCTTTAATTAGCCATTGGCACATTCTACAGTCCAATAGTCAAGGAAGCATATCATATAATGTTTGGTAATAAATGACGTCAGCCAGAATTATTTAAATAAGAGAACATATATCCACTCAACCATATTGGTACCCTAGAGACCAGACAACATATTAATTTACTCTCCAGGTAAGGTGTGAATTAAGTAACAAAATCACACTTACCAAGGTATAGAGCAACCCAGACCAATAGTACCATTTACACTGAGAGACTAGATAATAATAATGGTTACAAGGCCATACTGATTGATAATAGTGCTCTCAAGATACAGCTACCAAGGTTAGACTACAATTTTAAATGTGTGTGTTTACCCATGTTTTAAATAAACAATAAAAGTTAAATTTTAAATTCTCTTTTTTTTTCCCTCTACCAAATAAGTCTGGGCATAGAGTGCTATTAGAGCATTATTCTTTCAGGGATCCTCAATCCCATTTGTTTGCTAAAGTATGTATGAATGCAGTATGTGTATGTATGCAGTATGTGTATGTGTGCAGTGTGTGTGTATGCAGTATGTGTGTGTATGCAGTGTGTGCATGTATGCAATATGTGTATGTATACAGTATGTGTATGTATGCCGTGTGAGCATGTATGCAGTATGTGTATATATGCAGTATGTGTATATATGCAGTATGTGCATGTATTCAGTGTGTGTGTATGCAGTGTGTGCATGTATGCAGTATGTGTATGTATGCAGTATGTGTATGTATGCAGTATGTACATGTATGCAGTGTGTGTATGCAGTGTGTGTGTGTGCATTATGTGTGTATGCAGTGTGTGTATGTATGCAGTATCAAATGTATGCAGTGTGTGTATGGAGTATGTTTATGCATGCAATGTGTGTGTTTATGCACTGTGTGTATGTATGCAGTATGTGTATGTATACAGTGTGTGTATGTGTGCAGGATGTGTATGTAGGCAGTGTGTGTGTGTGTATGTAGTATGTTTATGTATGCAGTATGTGTATGTAGACAGTGTGTATGCAGTATGTTTATGTAAGCCGTTTGTGTGTATGCAGTATATGCATGTATGCAGTGAGTGTGTGTATGCAGTATGTGTATGTATACAGTGTATGTATGTGTGCAGGATGTGTATGTAGGCAGTGTGTGTGTATGCAGTATGTTTATGTATGCAGTGTGTGTGTATGCAGTATGTGTATGTAGGCAGTGTGTGTGTATGAAGTATGTTTATGTATGCAGTGTGTGTGTATGCAGTATGTGTATGTAGGCAGTGTGTGTGTGTAGGCAGTGTGTGTGTGTATGCAGTGTGTGTGTGTGTATGCAGTATGTGTATGTAGGCAGTGTGTGTGTAGGCAGTGTGTGTATGCAGTATGTTTATGTATGCAGTGTGTGTGTATGCAGTATGTGTATGTATGCAGTTTGTGTGTATGCAGTATATGTGTGTATCCAGTGTGTGTGTGTATGCAGTGTGTGTGTGTATGCAGTATGTGTATGTATGCAGTTTGTGTGTATGCAGTATATGTGTGTATGCAGTGTGTGTGTGTATGCAGTGTGTGTGTGTATGCAGTGTGTTTGTGTATGCAGTGTGTGTATGTGTTATTAGCGAGCAGGATATTAATTGATGGGAGATTTTATTACATTTTAGTAACTATTCTCTATCAAATTATATAGGATTTTTTTTCTTCACTAGTTGCACACTACATGAATAACTGCATTGTTTCACTATGGTATTTGTATGCAACATACATACAGGGAGTGCAGAATTATTAGGCAAGTTGTATTTTTGAGGATTAATTTTATTATTGAACAACAACCATGTTCTCAATGAACCCAAAAAACTCATTAATATCAAAGCTGAATAGTTTTGGAAGTAGTTTTTAGTTTGTTTTTAGTTATAGCTATTTTAGGGGGATATCTGTGTGTGCAGGTGACTATTACTGTGCATAATTATTAGGCAACTTAACAAAAAACAAATATATACCCATTTCAATTATTTATTTTTACCAGTGAAACCAATATAACATCACAACATTCACAAATATACATTTCTGACATTCAAAAACAAAACAAAAACAAATCAGTGACCAATATAGCCACCTTTCTTTGCAAGGACACTCAAAAGCCTGCCATCCATGGATTCTGTCAGTGTTTTGATCTGTTCACCATCAACATTGTGTGCAGCAGCAACCATAGCCTCCCAGACACTGTTCAGAGAGGCGTACTGTTTTCCCTCCTTGTAAATCTCACATTTGATGATGGACCACAGGTTCTCAATGGGGTTCAGATCAGGTGAACAAGGAGGCCATGTCATTAGATTTTCTTATTTTATACCCTTTCTTGCCAGCCACGCTGTGGAGTACTTGGACGCGTGTGATGGAGCATTGTCCTGCATGAAAATCATGTTTCTTCTGTTAAGTGTGATCAGTCCACGGGTCATCATTACTTCTGGGATATTACTCCTCCCCAACAGGAAGTGCAAGAGGATTCACCCAGCAGAGCTGCATATAGCTCCTCCCCTCTACGTCACTCCCAGTCATTCTCTTGCACCCAACGACTAGATAGGATGTGTGACAGGACTATGGTGATTATACTTAGTTTTATATCTTCAATCAAAAGTTTGTTATTTTAAAATAGCACCGGAGTGTGTTATTACCTCTCTGGCAGAGTTTGAAGAAGAATCTACCAGAGTTTTTGCTATGATTTTAGCCGGAGTAGTTAAGATCATATTGCTGTTTCTCGGCCATCTGAGGAGAGGTAAACTTCAGATCAGGGGACAGCGGGCAGATGAATCTGCATAGAGGTATGTAGCAGCTTTTATTTTCTGACAATGGAATTGATGAGAAAATCCTGCCATACCGATATAATGTCATGTATGTATACTTTACACTTCAGTATTCTGGGGAATGGTACTTCACTAGAATTACACTGTAAGAATTACATAAAGCTGTTTAATAACTAGAAATTATGTTTAACGTTTTTGCTGGAATGTAAAATCGTTTTCATTTGCTGAGGTACTGAGTGAATAAATGTTTGGGCACTATTTTTCCACTTGGCAGTTGCTTAATCTTTTTTCTGACAGTTTCTGTTCTCTCTCACTGCTGTGTGTGAGGGGGAGGGGCCGTTTTTTGGCGCTTTTACTACGCATCAAATATTTCAGTCAGCAGCTCATTGTATTTCCTGCATGATCCGGTTCATCTCTACAGAGCTCAGGGGTCTTCAAAACTTATTTTGAGGGAGGTAATTTCTCTCAGCAGAGCTGTGAGAATTATAGTTGACTGAGATAAAAAACGTTTATTCTGTAATTTGTTTCCTGCTTTCAGAATTTGTTATCTTTGCTAAGGGGATTAAACCTTCGCTAAAGTTGTGTTGTTTACACTATAACTGTTTTCAATTTATTAATTTTCAACTGTCATAGATCTTCTGTGCTTCTTAAAGGCACAGTACATTTTTAATATTATTCTAATTGAATTGTATTCCAAGTTGCAAGTTTATTTGCTAGTGTGTTAAACATGTCTGATTCAGAGGATGATACCTGTGTCATTTGTTGCAATGCCAAAGTGGAGCCCAATAGAAATTTATGTACTAACTGTATTGATGCTACTTTAAATAAAAGTCAATCTGTACAAATTGAACAAATTTCACCAAACAACAAGGGGAGAGTTATGCCGACTAACTCGCCTCACGTGTCAGTACCTGCATCTCCCGATCGGGAGGTGCGTGATATTGTAGCGCCGAGTACATCTGGGCGGCCATTACAAATCACATTACAGGATATGGCTACTGTTATGACTGAAGTTTTGGCTAAATTACCAGAACTAAGAGGTAAGCGTGATCACTCTGGGGTGAGAACAGAGTGCGCTGATAATATTAGGGCCATGTCAGACACTGCGTCACAGGTGGCAGAACATGAGGACGGAGAACTTCATTCTGTGGGTGACGGTTCTGATCCAAACAGACTGGATTCAGATATTTCAAATTTTAAATTTAAACTGGAAAACCTCCGTGTATTACTAGGGGAGGTGTTAGCGGCTCTGAATGATTGTAACACAGTTGCAATACCAGAGAAAATGTGTAGGTTGGATAAATATTTTGCGGTACCGGCGAGTACTGAGGTTTTTCCTATACCTAAGAGACTTACTGAAATTGTTACTAAGGAGTGGGATAGACCCGGTGTGCCGTTCTCACCCCCTCCGATATTTAGAAAAATGTTTCCAATAGACGCCACCACACGGGACTTATGGCAAACGGTCCCTAAGGTGGAGGGAGCAGTTTCTACTTTAGCTAAGCGTACCACTATCCCGGTGGAGGATAGCTGTGCTTTTTCAGATCCAATGGATAAAAAATTAGATGGTTACCTTAAGAAAATGTTTGTTCAACAAGGTTTTATATTGCAACCCCTTGCATGCATTGCGCCGATCACGGCTGCAGCGGCATTCTGGATTGAGTCTCTGGAAGAGAACATTAGTTCAGCTACTCTGGACGACATTACGGACAGGCTTAGAGTCCTTAAACTAGCTAATTCATTCATTTCGGAGGCCGTAGTACATCTTACTAAACTTACGGCGAAGAATTCAGGATTCGCCATTCAGGCACGCAGGGCGCTGTGGCTAAAATCCTGGTCAGCTGATGTTACTTCTAAGTCTAAATTGCTTAATATACCTTTCAAAGGGCAGACCTTATTCGGGCCCGGGTTGAAAGAGATTATCGCTGACATTACAGGAGGTAAAGGCCATGCCCTGCCTCAGGACAAAGCCAAAGCTAAGGCTAGACAGTCTAATTTTCGTTCCTTTCGTAATTTCAAAGCTGGAGCAGCATCAACTTCCTCTGCACCAAGACAGGAAGGAGCTGTTGCTCGCTACAGACAAGGCTGGAAACCTAACCAGTCCTGGAACAAGGGCAAGCAGACCAGGAAACCTGCTGCTGCCCCTAAAACAGCATGAATTGAGGGCCCCCGATCCGGGATCGGATCTAGTGGGGGGCAGACTTTCTCTCTTCGCCCAGGCTTGGGCAAGAGATGTCCAGGATCCCTGGGCACTAGAGATAATATCTCAGGGATACCTTCTGGACTTCAAATACTCTCCTCCAAGAGAGAGATTTCATCTGTCAAGGTTGTCAACAATCCAGACAAAGAAAGAGGCGTTTCTACGCTGCGTACAAGAGCTCTTGTTAATGGGAGTAATCCATCCTGTTCCACGATCGGAACAGGGACAGGGGTTTTACTCAAATCTGTTTGTGGTTCCCAAAAAAGAGGGAACTTTCAGACCAATCCTGGACTTAAAGATCCTAAACAAATTCCTAAGAGTTCCATCGTTCAAGATGGAGACTATTCGGACAATTTTACCTATGATCCAAGAGGGTCAGTACATGACCACTGTAGATTTAAAAGATGCCTACCTTCACATACCGATTCACAAAGATCATTACCGGTACCTAAGGTTTGCCTTCCTAGACAGGCACTACCAGTTTGTGGCTCTTCCATTCGGATTGGCTACAGCTCCAAGAATCTTCACAAAGGTTCTGGGTGCTCTTTTGGCGGTACTAAGACCGCGGGGAATCTCGGTAGCTCCATACCTAGACGACATTCTGATTCAAGCTTCAAGCTTTCAAACTGCCAAGTCTCATACAGAGTTAGTACTGGCATTTCTAAGGTCACATGGATGGAAGGTGAACGAAAAGAAAAGTTCACTCGTTCCACTCACAAGAGTTCCCTTCCTGGGGACTCTTATAGATTCTGTAGAAATGAAGATTTACCTGACAGAGGACAGGCTAACAAGACTTCAAAGTGCTTGCCGCACCCTTCATTCCATTCAACACCCGTCAGTGGCTCAATGCATGGAGGTAATCGGCTTAATGGTAGCGGCAATGGACATAGTACCCTTTGCACACTTACACCTCAGACCACTGCAACTGTGCATGCTAAGTCAGTGGAATGGGGATTACTCAGACTTATCCCCTTCTCTGAATCTGGATCAAGAGACCAGAAACTCTCTTCTATGGTGGCTTTCTCGGCCACATCTGTCCAGGGGGATGCCATTCAGCAGACCAGACTGGACAATTGTAACAACAGACGCCAGCCTTCTAGGTTGGGGTGCCGTCTGGAATTCTCTGAAGGCTCAGGGACAATGGAGTCAGGAGGAGAGTCTCCTGCCAATAAACATTCTGGAATTGAGAGCAGTTCTCAATGCCCTCCTGGCTTGGCCCCAGTTGACAACTCGGGGGTTCATCAGGTTTCAGTCGGACAACATCACGACTGTAGCTTACATCAACCATCAGGGAGGGACAAGAAGCTCCCTAGCTATGATGGAAGTATCAAAGATAATTCGCTGGGCAGAGTCTCACTCTTGCCACCTGTCAGCAATCCACATCCCGGGAGTGGAGAACTGGGAGGCGGATTTCTTAAGTCGTCAGACTTTTCATCCGGGGGAGTGGGAACTCCATCCGGAGGTCTTTGCCCAAATACTTCGAAGTTGGGGCAAACCAGAGATAGATCTCATGGCGTCTCGACAGAACGCCAAGCTTCCTCGTTACGGGTCCAGATCCAGGGATCCAGGAGCAGTCCTGATAGATGCCCTGACAGCACCTTGGGACTTCAGGATGGCTTACGTGTTTCCACCCTTCCCGATGCTTCCTCGATTGATTGCCAGAATCAAACAAGAGAGAGCATCAGTGATTCTAATAGCTCCTGCGTGGCCACGCAGGACTTGGTATGCAGACCTGGTGGACATGTCATCCTGTCCACCTTGGTCTCTACCTCTGAAACAGGACCTTCTGATACAGGGTCCCTTCAAACATCAAAATCTAACTTCTCTGAAGCTGACTGCTTGGAAATTGAACGCTTGATTTTATCAAGACGTGGGTTTTCGGAGTCAGTTATTGATACCTTAATACAGGCTAGGAAGCCTGTTACCAGAAAGATTTACCATAAGTTATGGCGTAAATACCTATATTGGTGTGAATCCAAAGGTTACTCTTGGAGTAAGGTTAGGATTCCTAGGATATTGTCTTTTCTACAAGAAGGTTTAGAAAAGGGTTTATCTGCTAGTTCATTAAAGGGACAGATCTCAGCTCTGTCCATTCTGTTACACAAACGTCTGTCAGAAGTTCCTGACGTCCAGGCTTTTTGTCAGGCTTTGGCCAGGATTAAGCCTGTGTTTAAAACTGTTGCTCCACCATGGAGTTTAAACCTTGTTCTTAATGTTTTACAGGGCGTTCCGTTTGAACCCCTTCATTCCATTGATATAAAGTTGTTATCTTGGAAAGTTCTATTTTTAATGGCTATTTCCTCGGCTCGAAGAGTCTCTGAATTATCAGCCTTACATTGTGATTCTCCTTATTTGATTTTTCATTCGGATAAGGTAGTTCTGCGTACTAAACCTGGGTTCTTACCTAAGGTAGTTACTAACAGGAATATCAATCAAGAGATTGTTGTTCCTTCCTTGTGCCCAAATCCTTCTTCGAAGAAGGAACGTCTACTGCACAACCTGGATGTAGTCCGTGCTCTAAAATTTTACTTACAGGCAACTAAGGAATTTCGACAAACGTCTTCTCTGTTTGTCGTTTACTCTGGGCAGAGGAGAGGTCAAAAAGCTTCTGCTACCTCTCTTTCTTTTTGGCTTCGTAGCATAATTCGTTTAGCTTATGAGACTGCTGGACAGCAGCCTCCTGAAAGAATTACAGCTCATTCTACTAGAGCTGTGGCTTCCACTTGGGCCTTCAAGAATGGGGCCTCTGTTGAGCAGATTTGCAAGGCTGCAACTTGGTCTTCGCTTCATACTTTTTCCAAATTTTACAAATTTGACACTTTTGCTTCATCGGAGGCTATTTTTGGGAGAAAGGTTCTTCAGGCAGTGGTTCCTTCTGTATAAAGAGCCTGCCTATCCCTCCCGTCATCCGTGTACTTTTGCTATGGTATTGGTATCCCAGAAGTAATGATGACCCGTGGACTGATCACACTTAACAGAAGAAAACATAATTTATGCTTACCTGATAAATTCCTTTCTTCTGTAGTGTGATCAGTCCACGGCCCGCCCTGTTTTTAAGGCAGGTAAATATTTTTTAATTTATACTCCAGTCACCACTTCACCCTTGGCTTTTCCTTTCTCGTTGGTCCTTGGTCGAATGACTGGGAGTGACGTAGAGGGGAGGAGCTATATGCAGCTCTGCTGGGTGAATCCTCTTGCACTTCCTGTTGGGGAGGAGTAATATCCCAGAAGTAATGATGACCCGTGGACTGATCACACTACAGAAGAAAGGAATTTATCAGGTAAGCATAAATTATGTTTTTTCTTGAAGGATGCAGACTTCTTCCTGTACCACTGCTTGAAGAAGGTGTCTTCCAGAAACTGGCAGTAGGACTGGGAGTTGAGCTTGACTCCATCCTCAACCCGAAAAGGCCCCACAAGCTCATCTTTGATGATACCAGCCCAAACAAGTACTCCACCTCCACCTTGCTGGCGTCTGAGTCGGACTGGAGCTCTCTGCCCTTTACCAATCCAGCCACGGGCCCATCCATCTGGCCCATCAAGACTCACTCTCATTTCATCAGTCCATAAAACCTTAGAAAAATCAGTCTTGAGATATTTCTTGGCCCAGTCTTGACGTTTCAGCTTGTGTGTCTTGTTCAGTGGTGGTCGTCTTTCAGCCTTTCTTACCTTGGCCATGTCTCTGAGTATTGCACACCTTGTGCTTTTGGGCACTCCAGTGATGTTGCAGCTCTGAAATATGGCCAAACTAGTGGCAAGTGGCATCTTGGCAGCTGCACGCTTGACTTTTCTCAGTTCATGGGCAGTTATTTTACGCCTTGGTTTTTCCACACGCTTCTTGCGACCCTGTTGACTGTTTTGAATGAAACGCTTGATTGTTCGATGATCACGCTTCAGAAGCTTTGCAATTTTAAGAGTGCTGCATCCCTCTGCAAGATATCTCACTATTTTTGACTTTTCTGAGCCTGTCAAGTCCTTCTTTTGACCCATTTTGCCAAAGGAAAGGAAGTTGCCTAATAATTATGCACACCTGATATAGGGTGTTGATGTCATTAGACCACACCCCTTCTCATTACAGAGATGCACATCACCTAATATGCTTAATTGGTAGTAGGCTTTCGAGCCTATACAGCTTGGAGTAAGACAACATGCATAAAGAGGATGATGTGGTCAAAATACTAATTTGCCTAATAATTCTGCACTCCCTGTATGTAGTGATGAGGATGTGCTCATGATGAATTGTGTGCACTCATTACATAGGCATATTCTGTTACAGTACTTGCACACAATACATGAGCACATACATATGTATGCTGCATGCAAATACCCTTACCCTATTGTACAGCGAGAGTCAGACCAATTGTTTATAGAATTTTTTTTAAATCATTTTGCCCAGCCCGAGCTTAAAGGGACAGGAAACCCCAACATTTTCTTTCATAATTTGGATAGAGCATACCATTTTTTTAAATTTTTTATTTATATTTTAAACCAATAATATACCATTGACAATGCAAAACAAGAAAAACAATAAAAACAGAAAAAAAAGAAGCAATTCACATATTTGTGCCTGAAGGCACCCTAGGCATACAATTGTATTTGCGTCATAGGTCAATATTGCATAATTGTGAATTGAATGCTAAACTGTTTTTTTCTTAACTTTAGAGATTCCATGACACACTGTTGGTGATTTTCTAAACATAACATAATAACACTTAAACCGGCAATCTGCTCTTTAGTGAAATGAAATTTAGAGGTTAAACTACCACAACATTCCTAAAGTAGTGAATAAGGATACAACATAAAATTTTGAAATTAAGCGAGATATCCTCGTTAAACTAAAAAAAATATATATCATTTAAAGCTGTTTGGTTCCTCTCTCCCACCTTCCTCGTCTACCAAATACACAGCAAAACTATTTCGGTATTTCTAAAAGGAAAAATCAGATGATCGATTTCTGTAGGTGAGACTATTTTAATAAACTTAGACCATAAAAAAAAAAAAAAAAAAAAAAAAAAGGATTTCCCTATCAGAGTTAAGATCTGTAGTCAATTGCTCAATTATATATTGTTTTTTGAGATAATTCTTAACTTCCGTTATAGACGGGGAAAATGTACTCTTCAAATTCTTGAAAATTAGGCTTCCGGTCGGCAAGAATAACCAAATTTATTGGGCGCGATCACATATACGGCGCAGGTTTCGGTGCAAGCGTGGGAACCTGCGCCGCCCGTAATTTCACCTCGCACATCGGGGTATTACATATACTGCGCCGTTAGATGCTAAAGAGCCGTAAGTCGGATAAACTAGCGATGTCCAGAAATGAGCGTAAATACAAATTTCTGGAGTTGTTAGTGACTTACGGCACTTTAGAAACTGCCCGCGCCTAAGAAAAGTAAATACAATAACAAATCTCCCGTAAAAGTCTAACATGCCTCATAAAACATAAGCCCGACACGTAAAACCCCTATATCCGCAATCCCCCCCTCTCATTATTGATATTAAATGTATTAACCCCTAGACCGACAACCCCCCAACGCAATATGCCTATTTAAACTATTAACCCCAATATCCGCCATCAAACCCACACCGCAAGTAATAACTAAATTATTAACCGCTAAACCGCCATAGCCCACAAAGCAATTAACCTATTCAAGTATTAACCCCTAAACCGCCATAGCCCACATAGCCTATTAAATGTATTAACCCCTAATCTGCCGCAGCCAACGTCGCAGCCACTATAATAAAGTTATTAACCCCTAAACCTAAGTCTAACCCTAACCCTAACACCCCCCTAACTTAAATATTATTTAAATAAATCTAAATAAATTTACTATTATTAACTAAATTATTCCTATTTAAAACTTAATACTTACCTATAAAATAAACCCTAAGATAGCTACAATATAATTAATAATTACATTATAGCTATTTTAGGATTTATTTTTATTTTACAGGCAACTTTGTATTTAGCTAGGTACAGTGGCGTAGCGTGGGTTGTCAGCGCCCAGGGCAAGGCAAGTATTGCGCCCCCCCTAACCCATTAGCACTGACGGAGTCTCTTCCACCAGTACAGTAGGGAATGGGATTGGCAAATTTGCTTTGAATCTAGGAGCCTGCAGCTCTCCAGAGCTGGGAAAATATATACAATATTACATTTTAAGATTTATTCTAGTTTAACACATGAGGGAAAGCCCCCCTTAACCCCCATCTGTTGGTGACGCCCTGATCTGTGAAACTTCATGGTACAAATACTGCAGACCACAGGGTGCACCCACCCCCACATTGCAGCACCCCATATTGTATATGTGGTGCAATAGGTTTTTGGTAAGTCGTTAAAAAGAGGAAAAGGGGACACACAGGTTGGCAGCTGTTACATAAGGTTGTCCCTGCTGGGCAGACTGTCTTTTGGGTGCCAATGACATATAAAAGTGGGGTATATATTCTACCTTAATAAATATAACAATTGTAAGTAATCAATATAAAAGGGGCATGGGACAGACAACCCAGCATTACATACATATATGGGGGGAGGGTGTATGGTATTTAGGGGGTGCTGTTTAATTTATTTACCAACACAAATTATAGTTATTTTTTTTTTACTTTAAATGCAGTAAGGGTGGGTTTAATGTATATAAAAAAGGCAATGAGCACCCACACCCTAAAAATCGGTAAAAGTCCACACCTCAGGAGTCCAGCAAGAAATAGATTCAAGATGGTGAATTCATAGGACTCCTATGATAGGAGACAAACACAGTGAAATGCCTGGTGAGCAGCACAATCCTGGTGCCAGACAGCACACAAATCCCTAAATCTACTTCTGCCCTGGGAAGATCATGGAGGGGAAAAATCAAATACAGGAAACAAGGTCTCATTTTTGTCACAAATATACTTTTTTTTTTGTGCAAGGACAAGATGGCATAAGTTGTAAACCGGTCAAACATGAAAGTATGGTCTCTGATCACCCCACCATCCCACATTCCCACTAACTAGGTAACTGAGGTTAACAGAAAGGCAGAGCCCAGCCATGCTGCCACCAGTGCCACGGGTAGGTGGATTTGAAAGAGATTTATTGCAATTTTTAAGGATTCCTCCCCTTCCCTCTGCTTAGAGATCCTTAAAAAGTGCCCCGGGCAATGCATGGCATTCTAGCTCGCTCTGAGTCCTTTGTTGGAAGGGAACTTACTTGTTGTGTAATAATATAACCATAATTAAGCTGCATTTTGCGCGTTGCTAGTATCAGGCAAATGCAGAGCTATAAGTAAGTCTGGTCCTGATACCTTACCTTAGTCGCGGCACGCTTGACAGTCTGACTCTGCTGCTCTTCTTCTTCTTCCCTCCTGACTTGCGCGCTAGGAATGGGATGGACAAAGTGACGTAGCAGGTAATGGTCCAGATAACACTTCAGTTCACACTTCACAGTCACTTCAAATTCCTCAGTCTCTCGAGACATCAAATCTGCAACCCGACGGAATGTGCGACCGTGACGTGACATCACCACATTCCTGACGGGTCGCAGAACAGAGTAGGGCACCTGTCAGATTTTTTAGCCTCCCTTCTTCCCTTTGCTAAGTTGAGGCTGGAAGCGCCCCTCAGAATTATGCGCCCGGGGGAAACCGCCCCTGTGGCCCCCCCCACGCTACGCCACTGGCTAGGTACAATAGTTATTAAATAGTTATAAACTATTTAATAGCTACCTAGTTAAAATAAATACAAATTTACCTGTAAAATGAAACCTAACAATTACACCTAACACTACACTATCATTAAATAAATTAAATTAATTATCTACAATTACCTAAAATTAAATATATTAATTAAATAAAATAAACTAAAGTACAAATAAAACCCCCCACTAAATTACAGAAAATATTTTTTTACAAGAAGTTTAAACTAATTACACCTAATCTAAGCCCCCTAATAAAATAAAAAAGCCCCTCAAAATAATAAAATTCCCTACCCTATACTAAATTACAAATAGCCCTTAAAAGGGCATTTTGCAGGGCATTGCCCCAAAGTAATCAGCTCTTTTACCTGTAAAAAAAGATATACAACCCCCAACATTAAAACCCACCACCCACACACCCAACCCTACTCTAAAACCCACCCAATCCCCCCTTAAAAAAAACGAACACTACCCCCTTGAAGATCTCCCTACCTTGAGCCGTCTTCACCCAGCAGGGCACAAGTGGACCTCCAGAGGGGCAGAAGTCTTCATCCGATCCGGCCAGAAGAGGACATTCAGACCGGCAGAAGTCTTCATCCAGGCGGCATCTTCTATCTTCTTCAATCCGGAGCGGAGCGGGTCCATCTTGAAGACATCCGACGCGGAGCAGATTAGGGGTTAATAGATTTAATAGGCTATGTGGGCTACGGGCTACGGCGGTTTAGGGGTTAATACTACTAGGATAGATTTTATTGCGGTGTCGGCTATGGCGGTTTAGGGGTTAATACTACTAGGATAGGTTTAATGCGGTGTGGGCTATGGCGGTTTAGGGGTTAATAATTAGGCTTATTGCATTGTGGGGGGTTGCTAGTCTAGGGGTTAATACATTTATTATTAGGAGTGAGAGGGGGGATTGCGGATATAGGGGTATACGTGTCGGGCTGATTTTTGGGAGGCAGGTTAGACAGTTACGGGAGATTTAACATTTTAGTTAGTTCTCTTAGGTGCCGGCAGTTTTTAAAGTGCCGTAAGTCACTGGCGACTCCAGAAATTTGTAGTTACGCTCATTTCTGGACATCGCTAGTTTATCCGACTTACGGCACTTTATGAACTGCCGGCGGGGTATATGTAATACCCCGATGTGCGAGGTGAAATTACGGGCAGCGCGGGTTCCCTCCCTTGCGCCGAAAACTACGCCGTATATCGGATCGCGCCCCTGAGATTTAGAAGTAGTGTTTACAAACTAGTAAAGCTGAATCCCTGTCAGAAATATGAAAGAATAAAAGCATATATGTTACTCATGTTACAAGGGTACCACATGCCATTATGGAATATGCTTATATATATTTGGAGCGCAATTCAGGGAAAATAAGATTTAAAAAAAATTAAGGCATAATTTACAGGGACAGTTTACCTAAAATTATTCTCTCTTTTAAATTGTTCCCAATGATCCCTTGATAAATGGTTTACAAGTGTCTCCTTTACCCTTATTTCAGCATTTGAAATAGCTGATTTAGCCTTTGGTATTCCCACCTATACTGAACGTTTCTCGTCTTACGCCAAGGCTATTGACAAGCCTAAGTAAACACAGCCAGCAAAATAAATTGTACTCCCAGTGGGGTGCAGGATAGTTAAAGGGACAGTCTACTGCAGAATTGCTATTGTTTAAAAAGATAGATAATCCCTTTATTACCCATTCCCCAGTTTTGCATAACCAACACAGTACAAGGTATACCTCACTTTACAGTGCTTCACTTTACAACGCTTCACTAATACAGCGATTTGTGGAGCTGAATTTTAGCCTCCAAGGATTTTAAAACAGTGATGTAATCATTGTGAGATTGCAAGAAAAGTGACTGGCACTATTTTTGTTATGCGCAGTCCACTCTGTTTACAGCATTGCAGTGCAATCTGTGTCTCAGTGCTATAGTCTGGCACATTTTACTACAGTAATTGTCACTATTTTACAGATACAGTATTTATTGAATACTAATTGAATACTGTGCTAGTGTTAAACTAAACATAGCACTATTGCACCACTAATATATGTTAGTTCAAACATGTTTTCAAGTCTTTAAACACACTGGCAAGTGAAAAAAAGCTAAAACTGCCTTGTTTCACTTTAAGGCGGTTTTTACTTTACAGCGGGGCTCCGGTCCCTAACCTGCTGTATGAGCGGGGTATACCTGTTATATTAATATACTTTTTACCTCATTGATTACCTTGCATCTAAGACTTTGCAGACTGCCTCATTATCTCAGTCCATTGACAGACATGCATTTTAGCCAATTAGTGCTGACTCTTAAATAACTCCACGGGAGTGAACACAATGCTATCCATATGGCACACATGAACTAGCTCTGTCTAACTGTGACAAACTGTCAAAATGCACTGAGATAGAGGCGAGTTTTAACAGTTTAGAAATCAGTTTGAGTCTACCTAGGTTTAGCTTGCAGAAAAGAATACCAAAAGAAGAAAGCTAATTTTATGATAAAAGTAAATTGGTAAGTTGTTTAAAATGGCATGCCCTATCTTAATCATAAAAGTTTAATTTTAACTAGACTGTCCCATTAATTAATAGAAGGTTAATTTTTCATTGTTCTCTCTAAGTATAAAGTTTTGGTTTTCCACACAAATATAAGATAAGGAAGAAAATCTGTGTACACAAAGTGATACCATAATGAGATCTGATATTACCTGCAAGCTCAATCCATTTCAATATGATGTGGTTAAAAAGCACAAAACCAGCTACTTCATATGCACAAATAAATCTGAAAATGCAATTTCTCATACATTTTATGCTCTACAGCTGGTATAACAAGTCATTGAAAATATAATAAAGGAAAACAATTTTACAGTGTAGTGTCCCGACTCCCTTTATCTTCCAACTCCATATTTGTAATTAATGCAAAAATGAGGTTGGAGATGTAACATAATACATTTGATTTGTGATGTATGCTCACTGATTGTGTACCACAAATTTCAAGAGATTGTAACCAAAAAATATGTCAAGGGGTCCTAATGGATTTTATGGATTCTAACGCCTAGATTTAGAGTTTGGCGTTAGCCGTCGAAAGCAGCGTTAAGGGCTCCTAACGCTGCTTTTTACCGCCCGCTGGTATTTAGAGTTAGCAAGGGTCTAACGCTCACTTCCAAGTCGCGACTTTTCCATACCGCAGATCCCCTTATGCCAATTGCGTATCCTATCTTTTCAATGGGATCTTCCTAACGCTGGTATTTAGAGTCTTGGCTGAAGTGAGCGGTAGAGCCTCTACCGACAAGACTCCATCCGCAGAAAAAAGTCAGTAGTTAAGAGCTTTCTGGGCTAACGCCGGTTCATAAAGCTCTTAACTACTGTGCTCTAAAGTACACTAACACCCATAAACTACCTATGTACCCCTAAACCGAGGTCCCCCCACATCGCCACCACTATAATAAAAAATTTTAACCCGCACACCGCCGCCACCTACATTATCCCTATGAACCCCTAATCTGCTGCCCCTAACATCGCCGACACCTACATAATATTTATTAACCCCTAATCTGCCCCCCCAACGTCGCTGCTACCTTACCTACACTTATTAACCCCTAATCTGCCGACCGGACCTCGCCGCCACTCTAATAAATGTATTAACCCCTAAACTGCCGCACTCCCGCCTTGCAAACCCTATAATAAATAGTATTAAATAGTATAATAGTAGTAAATAGTATTAACCCCTAATCTGCCCTCCCTAACATCGCCGCCACCTAACTTCAAGTATTAACCCCTAATCTGCCGACCGGACCTCGCCACTACTATAATAAATGTATTAACAACCCCTAAAGCTAAGTCTAACCCTAACCTTAAATACTTACCTGTAAAATAAACCCTAATATAGCTACAATATAACAAATAATTATATTGTAGCTATTTTAGGATTTATATTTATTTTACAGGCAACTTTGTATTTATTTTAACTAGGTACAATAGCTATTAAATAGTTATTTACTATTTAATAGCTACCTAGTTAAAATAATTACAAAATTACCTGTAAAATAAATCCTAACCTAAGTTACAATTAAACCTACACTATCAATAAATTAATTAAATAAATTACCTACAATTACATACAATTAAATAAACTAAACTAAATTACTAAAAAAAACAAACACTAAATTACAAAAAATAAAAAAAGATAACAAGATTTTTAAGCTAATTACACCTACTCTAAGCCCCCTAAAAAAATAACAAAGCCCCCCAAAATAAAAAAATGTCCCTACCCTAATCTAAATTAAAAAGTTAACAGCTCTATTACCTTACCAGCCCTTAAAAGGGCTTTTCGCGGGGCATGCCCCAAAGAAATCAGCTCTTTTGCCTGTAAAAAAAAACACACCCCCCAACATTACAACCCACCACCCACATACCCATACTCTAAGCCAAACGTCCCTTAAATAAACCTAACACTACCCCCCTGAAGATCTCCCTACCTTGAGCCGTGTTCACCCAGCCGGGCACCGATGGACCAAAAGAAGACATCCGGAGCGGCAGAAGTCTTCATCCTATCCGGGCAGAAGAGGACATTCGGACCGGCAGACATCTTCTATCTTCATCCATCCGACGAGGAGCGGCTCCATCTTCAAGACCTCCGGCACGGAACATCCTTCTTCAACGACGACTACCCGACGAATGAAGGTTCCTTTAAGTGACGTCATCCAAGATGGCGTCCCTCGAATTCCGATTGGCTGATAGGATTCTATCAGCCAATCGGAATTAAGATAGGAAAAATCTGATTGGCTGATTGAATCAGCCAATCCGATTCAAGTTCAATCGGATCAGATTGAGCTCGCATTCTATTGGCTGATCTATTGGCATTCTATTGTACCCGGCTGGGTGAACACGGCTCAAGGTAGGGAGATCTTCAGAGGGGTAGTGTTAGGTTTATTTAAGGGGGGTTTAGGTTAGAGTAGGGGTATGTGGGTGGTGGGTTGTAATCTTGGGGGTGGTATTATGTTTTTTTCACAGGCAAAAGATCTGATTTCTTTGGGGCATGTCCCGCAAAAAGCCCTTTTAAGGGCTGGTAAGGTAATAGAGCTGTTAACTTTTTTAATTTAGATTAGGGTAGGGAATTTTTTTTATTTTGGGGGGCTTTGTTATTTTATTAGGGGGCTTAGAGTAGGTGTAATTAGCTTAAAATTCATGTAATCTTTTTTTATTTTTTGTAATTTAGTGTTTGTTTATTTGGTAATTTAGTTTAGTTTATTTAATTGTATGTAATTGTAGGTAATTTATTTAATTAATTTATTGATAGTGTAGTGTTAGGTTTAATTGTAACTTAGGTTAGGATTTATTTTACAGGTAATTTTGTAATTATTTTAACTAGGTAGCTATTAAATAGTAAATAACTATTTAATAGCTATTGTACCTAGTTAAAATAAATTCAAAGTTGCCTGTAAAATAAATATAAATCCTAAAATAGCTACAATATAATTATTTGTTATATTGTAGCTATATTAGGGTTTATTTTACAGGTAAGTATTTAGCTTTAAATAGGAATACTTTATTTAATAAGAGTTAATTTATTTAGTTAGAATGAAATTATATTTAACTTAGGGGGGTGTTAGGGTTAGACTTAGCTTTAGGGGTTAATACATTTATTATAGTAGCGGCGAGGTCCGGTCGGCAGATTAGGGGCTAATACTTGAAGTTAGGTGGCAGCGATGTTAGGGAGGGCAGATTAGGGGTTAATACTATTTATTATAGGGTTTGCGAGGCGGAAGTGTGGCGGTTTAGAGGTTAATAACTTTATTAGAGTGGCGGCGAGGTCCGGTGGGCAGATTAGGGGTTAATAAGTGTAGGTAAGGTAGCGGCGACATTGGGGAGGCAGATTAGGGGTTAATAAATATTATGTAGTTGTCGGCGATGTTAGGGGCAGCAGATTAGGGTACATAGGTATAATGTAGGTCCGGAGCGGCAGATTAGGGGTTAATTGTGTAATGCAGGTGTCAGCGATAGCGGGGTGGCAAATTAGGGGTTAATAAGTGTAAGGTTAGAGGTGTTTATGCTCGGGGTTCATGTTAGGGTGTTAGGTGCAGACTTAGAAACTGTTTCCCCATAGGAAACAATGGGGCTGCGTTAGGAGCTTAACGCTGCTTTTTTGCAGGTGTTTGTTTTTTTTTCAGCCCAAACTGCCCCATTGTTTCCTATGGGGGAATCGGGCACAAGCACGTTTTTCCAGCTAGCCGCTACTGTAAGCAACGCTGGTATTGAGGGTTGAAGTGGCGGTAAATATGCCTTTACGCTCCCTTTTTGGAGCCTAACGCCGCCCTTCAGAGAACTCTAAATACCAGTGTTGTCTTAAGGGTACACTGGAAAAAAAAGCAGCGTTAGCTTTTACCGACAAAACTCTAAATCTAGGCGTAAATCTTTTGTTGTGATTTTACTGCCACCTTGTGGTTTAGATAGTTTTCACACTTGTTTATTTATGGTTGAAGGGTCATACTCTGAAATCAAAAATCTCTTTTGCACATTTTAATAAAAACATGTTTTTAACAAAATGTTGAAGTCCTGTTGAGTTAAATGTGAAGGTAACTAGTGCAATGTTAATTGTGAAAACTTATTATGCTTGTGCATACATAAATATATAATCAAACTATATTGGAACATTAGTTAACTTTTTTTGCTATTCAATAACCTAATGTAGAAATACATTATCAATACAAAGCTGTTTCCCCCTAGGGAGAAAGAATTAGTACAATCATGCTATTACTATTTTTCATTGTAATGGTGTCCAATATTTAAAATCTACAAAATCATATCCAATAAATTAGCAGTTATTAGAAAAAATAACAATATAAATAAAATACTAAATAAGAAACACAAAGAAAATCAGGAGAATATATTTAATGGGTAGATTATTTCTAGCTTTCAAGTTCAGGTTAAGGGATACAAGGCACAAGTCAGGTTAAGGGATACAAGGCACAAGTCAGGTTAAGGGATACAAGGCACAAGTTCAGGTTAAGGGATACAAGGCACAAGTCAGGTTAAGGGATACAAGGCACAAGTCAGGTTAAGGGATACAAGGCACAAGTTCAGGTTAAGGGATACAAGGCACAAGTCAGGTTAAGGGATACAAGGCACAAGTTCAGGTTAAGGGATACAAGGCACAAGTCAGGTTAAGGGATACAAGGCACAAGTCAGGTTAAGGGATACAAGAACATATCAAAGTCTGAAGCAATTACAGGAATTTATGACAAAGAGTGGTCATTGTGTGCATGTGACAACAATATCACAAATTTGCCAGAATTGTTGCTTGTATGGGAGGGTTGCAAGAAAAAAGCCACTCCTCAAGAAAGGCCACATGCAGTCACGACTGAGATTTGCCATAACACACCTAGGAGATTCCAAGGCCACATGGAAAAGGGTGTTATGGTCAGTTGGGACTAAAATTGAATTATTTGGCCTCAACACCAAACAATATGTCTGGAGGAAATTCAATACAGCTCACCATCCAATTAACACAATACCTACAGTAAAGTATGGAGGTGGTAACATCCTGTTATGGGGGTGTTTCTCTGCAACAGGCACTGGAGCACTTGTCAGATAGAAGGAATAATGGATGGGGCAAAATACTGTCAAATTCTTGAGAAAATTCTGCTACCCTCTGCCAGGAAGTTGTCAATGGGAAGAAGGTTTACCTTCCAACATGACGATGACCCAAAGCACACAGCAAAAATGACCACACAGTGGTTGAAGGAGAAAAAGATGAATGCCCTTGCATAGCCTAGTCAGAGCCCCATTGAATATCTGTGGCATGACTTGAAGTCTGCATTCCACAAACGGTCACCATCAAATGTACCGGAACTGGAGCAATTCTGCAAAGAAGAGTGGGCAAATATTGCACAGCCTAGGAGCAAGATTACATATGCGGTGCTGCCCGCAAAAGGAGGTAACGCCGGTTTTTAGTCCGGGTTTGCTATCACGGCGTGTATATGTCACCCGTTATTTTTACACCAATAAGCTAACATAGAACTTCGTCGCAAGTCGGTATCACATATTCAGTGCAATTACGCGGCGAAAATGGAGACATTTTACTCCATTTTCACCTCGTCACACATAGGCAGGCGCAGCAAGCCTTGTGCTGAAAATGTGAGCACCGTAACTCCCTGAAAATAATAACTAACACCTAACGCATGCGCAATAACTATCTACCTGTCAACCACCAACCCCCACATCGCAAAACATCTAATAAAGTGGTTAACCCCTAAACTGCCATCACCCCACAATGCAATATACCTTAATAAACTATTAACCCCTAATCCGCCATTCACCCACATCTCAAAATACCTATTAAAACTATTAACCGCTAGACCGCCATCCCCAACAATGAAATAAACTTAATTAACCTATTAACTCCTAATCCACCAACCCCCCACAACGCAAATAACTAATTAAATTACTAAGCCCCCTAACCTAACACCCCCTTAATTAACCCCAATTACATTCAATTAAAAAATACTAATTTACAATTAAAATTAAAAAACTAACATTACTTTAAAAATAAAAAATACTAAAATTAAATTAATCTAAAATAACAAAAAATTAAAAAGTCTAACATTACAGAAAATAAAAAAAACAAATTATGTGTTACCAAATTATGTGAGTTTCTGTGTGTCTGCCTGTGCTTTAGTATCTGTGTGCTAGTGTCTGTGTGTTAGTGTCTGTGTGTGCGTGTTTCTGTGTGTCTGCCTGTGCGTTAGCATCTGTGTGCTAGTGTCTGTGTGTTAGTGTCTGTGTGCGCATGTTTCTGTGTGTCTGCCTGTACGTTAGTATCTGTGTGCTAGTGTCTGTGTGTTAGTGTCTGTGTGTGTGTGTCTCTGTGTGTCTGCCTGTGGATCTGTGTGTGTGAATCTGTGTGCTAGTGTCTGTGTGTTAGTGTCTGTGTGCGCATGTTTCTGTGTGTCTGCCTGTGCGTTAGTGTCTGTGTGTGTGTGTCTGCCTGTGTCTGCCTGTGCGTTAGTGTCTGTGAGTTAGTGTCTGTGTGCGCATGTTTCTGTGTGTCTGCCGGTGCATTAGTATCTGTGTGCTAGTGTCTGTCTGTCAGTTTCTGTGTGCGTGTGTCTCTGTGTGTCTGCCTGTGCATCTGTGTGTGTATCTGTGTGGGTAATTATCTCTGTGTTAGTGTGCCTGTCTGTCTCTGTGTTAATGTCTCTGCTTGTTAGTGTCTCTTTGTGTGTTAGTGTATCTCTGTGTGTGTTTCTGGAAAAATAGGCTCAAAATATTTTCAGCACCAGGTCCCTAAAACCCTTAATCTGGCACTCTGGGCACATTTGGGGAACTAATGACAAGAGTCCTATGTCTGTAACCACCAACCACAAGTTAATTTCCAGTAGTGTATTACTGTTCCTATTATACACTTTAACCCCTTAATGACAACAGTTTTCCATTTTCTGTCCGTTTGGGACAAAGGCTATTTTTACATTTTTGCAGTGTTTGTGTTTAGCTGTAAATTTCCTCTTACTGTACCCACACATATTATATACTGTTTTTCTCGCCATTAAATGGGCTTTCTAAAGATACCATTATTTTCATTATATCTTATAATTTACTATAATTTTTTTTATAAAATATGAGGAAAAAATGAAAAAAAAACACTTTTTATAACTTTTAGTCCCAAAATCTGTTACACATCTGCAACCACCAAAAAACACCCATGCTAAATTGGATCAGCCAATAGGATTGAACTTCAATCCTATTGGCTGATTGCATCAGCCAATAGGATTTTTTCTGCCTTAATTCCGATTGGCTGATAGAATTCTATCAGAAAATCGGAATCTAAGGGACGCCATCTTGCGTGACGTCATTTGAAGGAACCATCATTCAGTAAGAAGACTCCGGATGAAGAGGATGCTCCGCGTCGGATGTCTTGAACATGGACCCGCTCCGCGTCGGATGGATGAAGATAGAAGATGTCGTCTGGATGAAGACTTCTGCCTGTCTGGAGGACCACTTCGCCCGGCTTGGATGAAGACTTCTCCCGGCTTCGCTGAGGACTTCGGATCGGTTGGATGAAGACTTCTGCCGCTTCCTTGAGGATGGATGTCCGGTTTTCAGAACAGTAAATCGATCTTCAGGGGGTTAGTGTTAGGTTTTTTTAAGGGTGTATTGGGTGAGTTTTATTTTTAGGTTAGGGCTTTGGGCCGCAAAAGAGCTAACTGACCTTTTAAGGGCAATGCCCATCCAAATGCCCTTTTCAGGGCAATGGGAATCTTAGGTTTTTTTAGTTAGGCTTTTATTTGGGGGGTTGGTTGTGTGGGTGGTGGGTTTTACTGTTGGGGGGGGTTGTTTGTATTTTTTTTTTACAGGTAAAAGAGCTGATTACTTTGGGGCAATGCCCCGCAAAAGGCCCTTTTAAGGGCTATTGATAGTATAGTTTAGGCTAGGGTTTTTTTTATTTAGTTTTTTTTGTTTTGATTTTTTGATAGGGCTATTAGATTAGGTGTAATTAGTTTAAATATCTTGTAATTTGTTTATTATTTTCTGTAATTTAGTGTGTTTTTTTGTACTTTAGCTAATTGTATTTAATTGTATTTAATTTAGGTAATTTATTTAATTGTAGTGTAGTGTTAGGTGTTAGTGTATCTTAGGTAAGGTTTTATTTTACAGGTACTTTTGTATTTATTTAGATAGGTAGTTATTAAATAGTTAATAACTATTTAGTAACTATTCTACCTAGTTAAAATAAATACAAACTTGCCTGTAAAATAAAAATAAACCCTAACGCCTAGATTTAGAGTTTGGCGTTAGCCGTCAAAACCAGCGTTAGAGGCTCCTAACGCTGGTTTTGGGCTACCGCTGGTATTTAGAGTCGTGTAGGTAAGGGTCTAACGCTCACTTTCCAGCCGCAACTTTTCCATACCGCAGACCCCTTTACGCCATTTGCGTATCCTATCTTTTCAATGGGATCTTTCTAACGCCGGTATTTAGAGTCTTGGCTGAAGTGAGCGTTAGAACTCTAACGACAAAACTCCAGCCGCAGAGAAAATCCAGGAGTTAAGAGCTTTCTGGGCTAACGTCGGTTCATAAAGCTCTTAACTACTGTGCTCTAAAGTACACTAACACCCATAAACTACCTATGTACCCCTAAACCGAGGTCCCCCCACATCGCTGCCACTTTATTACATTTTTTTAACCCCAAATCTGCCGACCTCACACCGCCGCCACCTACGTTATCCCTATGTACCCCTAATCTGCTGCCCCTAACACCGCCGACCCCTCTATTATATTTATTAACCCCTAATCTGCCGCCCCCAACGTTGCTGCTAACTTACCTACAATTATTAACCCCTAATCTGCCGACCGGACCTCACCGCTACTATAATAAAGTTATTAACCCCTAATCCGCCTCACTAACCCTATAATAAATAGTATTAACCCCTAATCTGCCCTCCCTAACATCCCCGACACCTAACTTCAAGTATTAACCCCTAATTTGCTGACCGGACCTAACCGCTACTCTATTAAATTTATTAACCCCTAAAGCTAAGTCTAACCCTAACACTAACACCCCCCTAAGTTAAATATAATTTTTATCTTGTGAAATAAATTAACTCTTATTAAATAAATTAATCCTAATTAAAGCTAAATACTTACCTGTAAAATAAACCCTAATATAGCTACAATATAAATTATAATTATATTGTAGCTATTTTAGGATTAATATTTATTTTACAGGCAACTTTGTATTTATTTTAACCAGGTACAATAGCTATTAAATAGTTAATAACTATTTACAAGCTACCTAGTTAAAATAATTACAAAATTACCTGTAAAATAAATCCTAACCTAAGTTACAATTAAACCTAACACTACACTATCAATAAATTAATTACATAAAATACCTACAAATAAATACAATTAAATAAACTAACTAAAGTACAAAAAATAAAAAAATAATTTACAAACATTAGAAAAAGATTACAACAATTTTAAGCTAAGTACACCTACTCTAAGCCCCCTAATAAAATAACAAAGCCCTCCAAAATAAAAAAATGCCCTACCCTATTCTAAAATTAAAATAGAAAAGCTCTTTTACCTTACCAGCACTTAAAAGGGCCTTTTGCGTGGCATGCCCCAAAGAAAACAGCTCTTTTGCCTGTAAAAAATAACATACAATACCCCCCCAACATTACAACCCACCACCCACATACCCCTAATCTAACCCAAACCCCCCTTAAATAAACCTAACACTAAGCCCCTGAAGATAATCCTACCTTATCTTCACCACGCCGGGTATCACCGATCGGTCCAGGCTCCGAAGTCTTCATCCAAGCCCAAGCGGGGGCTGAAGAGGTCCATGATCCGGCTGAAGTCTTGGCCCAAGCGGGGGCTGAAGAGGTCCATGATCCGGCTGAAGCCTTCATCCAAGCGGGAGCTGAAGAGGTCCATGATCCGGCTGAAGTCTTCTATCAAGCAGCATCTTCAATCTTCTTTCTTCTGGATCCATCTTCATCCCGCCGACGCGGAACATCCTTCTTCACCGACGACTTCCCGACGAATGACGGTTCCTTTAAGGGACGTCATCCAAGATGGCGTCCCTCGAATTCCGATTGGCTGATAGTATTCTATCAGCCAATCGGAATTAAGGTAGGAAAATTCTGATTGGCTGATGGAATCAGCCAATCAGATTCAAGTTCAATCCGATTGGCTGATTGGATCAGCCAATCAGATTGAGCTTGCATTCTATTGGCTGATCGGAACAGCCAATAGAATGCAAGCTCAATCTGATTGGCTGATTGGATCAGCCAATCGGATTGAACTTGAATCTGATTGGCTGATTCTATCAGCCAATCAGAATTTTCCTACCTTAATTCCGATTGGCTGATAGAATCCTATCAGCCAATCGGAATTCGAGGGACGCCATCTTGGATGACGTCCCTTAAAGGAACCGTCATTCGTCGGGAAGTCGTCGGTGAAGAAGGATGTTCCGCATCGGCGGGATGAAGATGGATCCGGAAGAAAGAAGATTGAAGATGCCGCTTGATAGAAGACTTCAGCCGGATCATGGACCTCTTCAGCTCCCGCTTGGATGAAGACTTCAGTCAGATCATGGACCTCTTCAGCCCCCGCTTGGGCCAAGACTTCAGCCGGATCATGGACCTCTTCAGCCCCTGCTTGGGCTTGGATGAAGACTTCGGAGCCTGGACCTATCGGTGATACCCGGCGTGGTGAAGATAAGGTTGGATGATCTTCAGGGGCTTAGTGTTAGGTTTATTTAAGGGGGGTTTGGGTTAGATTAGGGGTATGTGGGTGGTGGGTTGTAATGTTGGGGGGGTATTGTATGTTATTTTTTACAGGCAAAAAAACTGTTTTCTTTGGGGCATGCCACGCAAAAGGCCCTTTTAAGTGCTGGTAAGGTAAAAGAGCTTTTCTATTTTAATTTTAGAATAGGGTAGGGCATTTTTTTATTTTGGAGGGCTTTGTTATTTTATTAGGGGGCTTAGAGTAGGTGTAAATAGCTTAAAATTGTTGTAATCTTTTTCTAATGTTTGTAAAAAATTTTTTTATTTTTTGTAACTTAGTTCTTTTTTTATTTTTGTACTTTAGTTAGTTTATTTAATTGTATTTATTTGTAGGTATTTTATGTAATTAATTTATTGATAGTGTAGTGTTAGGTTTAATTGTAGATAATTGTAGGTATTTTATGTAATTAATTTATTGATAGTGTAGTGTTAGGTTTAATTGTAACTTAGGTTAGGATTTATTTTACAGGTAATTTTGTAATTATTATAACTAGGTAGCTATTAAATAGTTATGTATGACCAGCTCACTGCTGACTTAAGCAGCGCTGGTATTGGAGTGCGGTATGGAGCTCAATTTTGCTCAACGCTCACTTCTTGCCTTTTAGCGCCGGGTTTGTACAAACCCGTAATACCAGCGCTGTAGGTAAGTGAGAAAAAACTGCTCGATAGCACAACGCAAAACTCGTAATCTGGCCGATATTGTTTGTTGTTGAGGCCAAATAATACAATTTTAGTCTCATCTGACCATAACACCTTTTTTCCATGTGGCCTCAGAATCTCCTAGGTGTGTTATGGCAAAGCTCTGTCGTGACTGCATGTGGCCTTTCTTGAGGAGTGGCTTTTTTCTTGCAACCCTCCCATACAAGCCACATTTGTGGAGAATTTGTGATATTGTTGTCACATGCACACAATGACCACTTCTTAATAATAGACTTCACTGTGCTTCTAGGCATTGATAAAGCCTTTGATATGTTCTTGTATCCATCCCCTGAATTGTGCATGTCTACAACATTATCCCAGATCTTTTGACAGTGCCTTGCCACCCATAGTTGATTGTTTGCTTCAGTTGCACTACCAGGGACTGAGATGCTCCATGAAAGCTCTTTTCATGCTGAGCTAATCAATATGCCCACAGCTGATCACAGTTGAAGGTCAAATGGCTTTGTATGTGCCGTTGAGAAGGTGATTAGCTACACCTGATTAAGTTTACAAGTCATTTTGAGAGGGGTTGATCCTTTTTCCATCTCAGTGATTCTGTTTTTGAATTGTCTTGGTGTTGGTGTTATATCTTTCACTTGGATGTTATAAGTTGCACTGAGTAATTACAACTGGATAAACAAAAACTGCGTCTATCTTTTTTCAGGTTGCAAAACAACAAAATGTGATTATTTTCAAGGGGGGTGATTCTTTTCAACACCCACTGTATATATACATGATTATATAGAGGTATATATATATATAAATTAAATGGCGCTCAATCGATCGCGTTTACTTTCACCGCAAATTAAACTGCACAAATGAACGCTAAAACCTGATATCTCTTGTGCGCAAACAATAGGACTGCACTCGTAGTCTGGTGGTTAATCCTTTTATTTTTATTGGCCAGTCTAAAAAATGGGGGCCGAATTATCAAGCTCCAAATGGAGCTTGATGCCCCTGTTTCCGCGCAAGCCTTTAGGCTCGCTGGGAAACAGCAGTTATGAAGCAGCGGTTTAAAGACCTCTGCTCCATAACTTGTCCGCTGCCTCTGAGGCTGCGGTCTTTAATCCGCCTGATCCTATACGATTGAGCTGATTGACACCCCCTGCTAGCGGCCAATTGTCCGCGAATCTGCAAGGTGCAGCATTGCACAAGCAGTTCACAAGAACTGCTTGTGTAATGATAAATGCCTACAGCGTATGCTGTCAGCATTTATCGATGTGCGGCAGACATGATACGCTACATTGTTATATATATGATACATTGACCCCATGGCTTTTTTCTTTGAAAGTCTGCCTAGAAGGTCAGCATCCCGGAGTCGCCTCTTCACTGTTGACATTGAGACTGGTGTTTTGCAGGTACTATTAAAGGAAGCTGCCAGCTGAGGACCTGTAAGTTGTCTGTTTCTCAAACTAGAGACTCTAATGTATTTGTCCTCTTGTTTAGTTTTGCACCCTTGCGTTGTGCGAGATCTTCAGGTTCTTTGCAATTTTTTGCATGTAATAGCCTTCCTTTCTCAGAATAAGAATAGACCGATGAGAAAATTCTTTGTTTTTGGCAATCATGAGCCTGTAATCGAACCCCCAATTGCTGATGCTCCAGATACTCAACTAGTCTAAAGAAGGCCATTTTTATTACTATCAGCCAATCGGAATTCGAGGGACGCCATCTTGGATGACGTCCCTTAAAGGAACCGTCATTCGTCGGGAAGTCGTCGGTGAAGAAGGATGTTCCGCATCGGCGGGATGAAGATGGATCCGGAAGAAAGAAGATTGAAGATGCCGCTTGATAGAAGACTTCAGCCGGATCATGGACCTCTTCAGCTCCCGCTTGGATGAAGACTTCAGTCAGATCATGGACCTCTTCAGCCCCCGCTTGGGCCAAGACTTCAGCCGGATCATGGACCTCTTCAGCCCCTGCTTGGGCTTGGATGAAGACTTCAGAGCCTGGACCGATCGGTGATACCCGGCGTGGTGAAGATAAGGTAGGATGATCTTCAGGGGCTTAGTGTTAGGTTTATTTAAGGGGGGTTTGGGTTAGATTAGGGGTATGTGGGTGGTGGGTTGGAATGTTGGGGGGGTATTGTATGTTATTTTTTACAGGCAAAAGAGCTGTTTTCTTTGGGGCATGCCACGCAAAAGGCCCTTTTAAGTGCTGGTAAGGTAAAAGAGCTTTTCTATTTTAATTTTAGAATAGGGTAGGGCATTTTTTTATTTTGAAGGGCTTTGTTATTTGATTAGGGGGCTTAGAGTAGGTGTAATTAGCTTAAAATTGTTGTAATCTTTTTCTAATGTTTGTAAAAAAAGATTTTATTTTTTGTAACTTAGTTCTTTTTTTATTTTTGTACTTTAGTTAGTTTATTTAATTGTATTTATTTGTAGGTATTTTATGTAATTAATTTATTGATAGTGTAGTGTTAGGTTTAATTGTAGATAATTGTAGGTATTTTATGTAATTAATTTATTGATAGTGTAGTGTTAGGTTTAATTGTAACTTAGGTTAGGATTTATTTTACAGGTAATTTTGTAATTATTATAACTAGGTAGCTATTAAATAGTTATTAACTATTTAATAGCTATTGTACCTGGTTAAAATAATTACAAAGTTGCCTGTAAAATAAATATTAATCCTAAAATAGCTACAATATAATTATTTGTTATATTGTAGCTAAATTAGGGTTTATTTTACAGGTAAGTATTTAGCTTTAAATAGGAATAATTTATTTAATAAGAGTTAATTTATTTCGTTAGATTTAAATTATATTTAATTTAGGGGGGTGTTAGTGTTAGGGTTAGACTTAGCTTTAGGGATTAATACATTTATTAGAGTAGCGGTGAGGTCCGGTCGGCAGATTAGGGGTTAATACTTGAAGTTAGGTGTCGGTGATGTTAGGGAGGGCAGATTAGGGGTTAATACTATTTATTATAGGGTTATTGAGGCGGGAGTGAGGCGAATTAGGGGTTAATACATTTATTATAGTAGCGGTGAGGTCCAGTCGGCAGATTAGGGGTTAATTATTGTAGGTAGCTGTCGGCGACGTTGTGGGGGGCAGATTAGGGGTTAATAAATATAATATAGTCGTCGGCGGTGTTATGGGCAGCAGATTAGGGGTACATAGGTATAATGTAGGTTGCGGCTGTGTACGGAGCGGCAGATTAGGGGTTAAAAAAATATGCAGGTGTCAGCGATAGCGGGGGCGGCAGATTAGGGGTTAATAAGTGTAAGGTTAGGGGTGTTTAGACTCGGGGTACATGTTAGGGTGTTAGGTGCAGACTTAGAAACTGTTTCCCCATAGGAAACAATGGGGGTGCGTTAGGAGCTTAACGCTGCTTTTTTTCATCCCAAACTGCCCCATTGTTTCCTATGGGGGAATCGTGCACGAGCACGTTTTTGAAGCTGGCCGCGTCCGTAAGCACCGCTGGTATTGAGAGTTGCAGTGGCAGTAAATTATGATCTACGCTCCTTTTTTGGAGCCTAACGCAGCCATTCTGTGAACTCTAAATACCAGCGGTATTTAAAAGGTGCGGGGGAAAAAAACCCAGCGTTAGCTACGCGGGTCGTTACCGACAAAACTCTAAATCTAGCCGTAAGGTAGCTACAATGTAACTAATAGAACTGCTTGTGTAATGATAAATGCCTACAGCGTATGCTGTCAGCATTTATCGATGTGCGGCGGACATGATACGCTACAATGTTATATATATGATAAATTGACCCCATGGCTTTTTTCTTTGAAAGTCTGCCTAGAAGGTCAGCATCCCAGAGTCGCCTCTTCACTGTTGACATTGAGACTGGTGTTTTGCAGGTACTATTAAAGGAAGCTGCCAGCTGAGGACCTGTAAGTTGTCTGTTTCTCAAACTAGAGACTCTAATGTATTTGTCCTCTTGTTTAGTTTTGCACCCTTGCGTTGTACGAGATCTTCAGGTTCTTTGCAATTTTTTGCATGTAATAGCCTTCCTTTCTCAGAATAAGAATAGACCGATGAGAAAATTCTTTGTTTTTGGCAATCATGAGCCTGTAATCGAACCCCCAATTGCTGATGCTCCAGATACTCAACTAGTCTAAAGAAGGCCATTTTTATTACTCCTTTAGTCAGCACATGCAAAAAGGTTTTCTAATGATTAATTAGCCTTTTTAAATGATAAACTTGGATTGGCAAATACACTATGCCATTGGAACACAGGACCAATGGTGTAATACTCGTGGGATATCCCACTATCAGACCAAACTTGGCCAGTAGTCTTCTTATCCCGGCATCAAGCTGGAATGATAGGGAATATCCGAGAGCAGAGAAAGTTCGCAAAAAGAAGTAAGCAGTGCTCACAATAGGCAGGGTAGTCTTTGGCGGCAACAGATAAGGAATCCAGCGGTATGGCAGGTAAGGAATCGGCAACAAAGGGAATCCAATAATTACAGTTCAGGTACAAACCAATAGAATGGTCTGGCAGGCAGAGTTCGGTAACAGTATAGCAATCCAATGGTTCAAGGGTTAAACAGGCAGAGTTCAGCAACTGTTTGGCAATCCAGTATTTTAGGGTTGAAGTGAAGGTAAACTTTGATGAATGAAAGCCCGTTTTTTAAAACTACTATAAAAAACAGGGACACTTTCATTCATCAAAGTTTAGAAAGCAGCCGTTTTGTGTAAAAACATACCTTTCTTCTTTTCACAGCCAAAGCAGCTTCCCCCACTCGGAGATCCTCTCTTCACACATCAGCAATGACAAATCCAGCTTCCTCCAATCACGGCTTTCCCCCCAGGGGAGTGATTGCCTGAGGCGATGCCGTGATTGGAGGAAGCTGGATTAGTCATTGCTGACATGTGAAGAGAGGATCTCCGGGTGGGGGAAGCTGCTCTAGCTGTGAAAAGAAGAAAGGTAAGTCTTTAAACTTGCTTTCTAAACTTTGATGAATAAAAGTGCCCCTGTTTTTAATAGTATTTTTAAAAACCGGGTTTTCATTCATCAAAGTTTACCTTCACTTTAAGCAAGCAGAGTAGTCAGACAGGCAGAGTTCAATAACAGTATGGCAATCTAGTACTTTAGGGATTAAGCAAGCAGAGTAGTCAGACAGGCAGAGTTCATTAACAGTATGGCAATCCAGGACTTTAGGAGTTAAGCAAACAGAGTAGTCAGACAGACAAAGTTCAATAATGTTATGGCAATCCAGTATACAGTAACATTCACACCCAGGAGCACACTAAGTAACACCTATACTTGGGCAGTGATAGGAAGAATGTGAGCAACTTACATAGGCACAGGATTCTCGCCACAGGAGATCCTGACTGGCTTCAGAATGAAAGGAGCGTGCGGCGATGACATCACCGCCGTACGCACACAGGAGCAGACTCTACACTAGGCAAGGAGCAAAACAGCAGGCGCCGCATACCTAGCAACAGCTAGAGTGGCATGGCGTGACATAGCCCCTCTCTCAAGGGTTCCCTCCAGGAACCAGAGTCGGTCTCAAAGGATGAGCAGCATGGAATCTGGAGACCAAAGATGGAGCATGCACATAACGGGTAGGAACCCAGGAACGATCTGCTACAGAGTAACCCTTCCAATGTACAAGATACTGCAGTTGTCTGCGCCTGTATCTGGAGTCCAGGATCTTAGCAACCTCATATTCAGGGTCACCATGGACCAGGAGTGGAGGAGGAGGAGCTCGGAGCTGGGTATATCTATTCTTGATGTAAGGCTTAAGTAGTGAGATGTGGAATATTGGGTGTATGCGCAGTGTTTTGGGCAAGGCCACTTTGTAGGCAACAGGAGAAAGTCTTTTCAGGACTTTGTAAGGACCGATAAACCTAGGCCCTAATTTGTGACTGGGTTGACATAGATGAATATGTCGAGTAGAGACCCAAACACGTTCACCTACTGAGATGGCATGTACAAAAGTTCTATGATGATCAGCAAACCTCTTGCATATAGAGACAGCTGAACGTAACTGAGATCGAATATGTTGCCAATGAGTGGCGAGATTCGTAACGTGTCGGTCTGCAGCAGGAACCCATGTAGACTGAGCAGAAAGAGGGATGACACAAGGTTGATAACCTGCTGCGGCTTGAAATGGGGAACATCATAGAGAAGAGTGCCAATGAGTGTTCCTTCCCAGCTCAGCTAGGGGTAACAACTCAGACCAGTTGGTATGAAGAGTATTAACAAAGGTTCTACGATAGACCTCGAGATCCTGATTCACTTTCTCAGTTAGCCCATTATTCTGAGGATGGTAGCCAGAAGACAAGGAAACAGTGGTTCCAATCAACTTGCAAAAGGCTCTCCAAAAGGTAGAGATGAATTGTGGACCTCTCTTGGAAACAATATTTACGGTAATGCCATGAAGTTGTACCACATGCAAGAGAAGAAGAGACGATAATTCTTTGGCAGAAGGCAGTTTCTTTAGTGGTACAAAATGAGCCAGTCTGGAAAATCGATCCACCACAACCCAGATAACCGTATGATGGTCAGAAGGAGGGAGGTCCACAATGAAATCCATTGTTATGTGCGTCCATGGTTGTTTGGGAATGGACAATGGTTCGAGCAAGCCATAAATTTGGGCACCCCAACAGAAATATTGCATCAATATTTAGTAGAGCCTCCTTTAGCAGAAATAGCAGCCTCTAGACTCCTATAGCCTGTAATGATCAGTTCCGTTAGGTTTGATGGTCGCCAATCATGTACAGCCCGCTTCAAATCACCCCACAGATTTTCAATGATATTCAGGTCTGGGGACTGGGATAGCCATTCCAGAACATTGTACTTGTTCCTCTGCATAAATGCCAGAGTAGATTTTGAGCAGTGTTTTGGGTCGTTGTCTTGTTGAAATATCCAGCCCCGGCATAACTTCAACTTTGTGACTGATTCCTCAACATTATTCTCAAGTATCTGCTGATATTGAATGGAATCCATGTGACCCTCAACTTTAACAAGATTTACAGTACTGGCACTGGCCACACAGCCGCATAGCATGATGGAACATCCACCAAGTTTTACTGTGGGTAGCAAGGGTTTGTCTTGGAACGCTGTGCTCTTTTGCCGCCATGCATAACACCCTTGTTATGATCAAATAACTCAATCTTTGTTTCATCAGTCCACAGCACCTTCTTCCAAAATGAAGTTTGCTTGTCCAAATGTGTCCTCAGAAATGAACTCACCCGGGGAACTCCGTTAAAATTCAAATTCTTTATTTCATAGACAAAACGTTAAAACTTTTTCCTTTGTGCAGCAACACACAGGTAAAAACAGGTTTTTTTTGTGCATCCTGTAATTCAGACACACATGTTGAACTAAGGTAGCGTCAAGGGATCAGCTTGACGCTACCTTAGTTCAACATGTGTGTCTGAATTACAGGATGCATGAAAAAACCTGTTTTTACCTGTGTGTTGCTGCACAAAGGAAAAAGTTTTAACGTTTTGTCTATGAAATAAAGAATTTGAATTTTAACAGAGTTCCCCGGGTGATATAATTTCTGAGGATTTTTGTTGTACCTTTAATCCGGGTTGAGCTCTGTAACGTGGAGGCGTGGAGAAAAGCCCCGACAAGTACACGGAGGATAGGACTTGGGCCAGTGTCTCTGAGGAGGAGGAGAGCAGCGGTGAGTAAATGTTTTTTTTACGGATATGAGATAATACTAAAGTCAGAATTATAACCACTCCGCATAATATGCTCACTCTATGGACCGGAGCCGGTCAGCTACACTACTGAAACACTATTGAAAAAAGTTGAAAAAAGCTGAACACATGCTAAAAGTGTAACATAAACTGACCGTTACTGACCCGAGATCCATGTTACTAAGGTCTTACAAAGACTTCTGAGTGTACTATTGATGATTGAAGGGACTCTTTCTGGTATATATGGTACAATATTATGACACGATATAAGTTGTGATTACAAGATTGAAAAGACTGCTCAGTGTGTGGGAAGGTTAGATACATTGTTGTCCAAATGTGTGTTTGCATACCTCAAGCAGCTCTGTTTGTGGCATGTAAGCAAAAAAGGTTTCTTCCACATCACTCTCCCATACAGCTTCTCCTTGAGCAAAGTGCGCTGAATTGTTGAATGATGCATAGTGACACCATCTGCAGCAAGATGATGTTGTAGGTCTTTGGAGGTGGTCTGTGGTCTGTTTTTGACCGTTCTCACCATCCTTTGCCTTTGCCTCTCCAATATTTTACTTGGCCTGTCACTTCTCACAGTGGACACTGACAGCTTAAATCTCTGCAATAGCTTTCTGTAGTCTTCCCCTAAACCATAATGTTGAACAATCTTTCAGGGTAAATGAAACCATTAGCTAGGTTCTCTTGGATGTACTCCTCCATGGACATGGTTTCAGCTTTGGAGAGAGGATAAGTCCTCCCTTTAGCAAGTGGGGCTATGGGAAAGAGGTCAAGTTTGCAATAGTAAGGATGGTGGGGTGGCAGCACATCGGCTGCTTTCTTTTCAAACACATCTGTGAAATCCGCATATACTGAGGGAAGGCTTGAAGGGATCTGTAGACTGGCTATGGGGATGTGAAGCAGAGGAGTAACCTTAGCAAGGCAGGAGTGGAAGCAGGAGATACCCCAGGAAGCTAAGGAAGACCAAGGATGACAGTAGTTATTTTGAGACAATGTCTGCAGAAGAGGCAACCCAGCCTAAATCATAAAACGGTGATCCAGAAAGTTTCCAGCTGCCCCTGAATCAATGAAGGCTTGATCATGGACAGAATTCTGAAAGAAGGTAAGGGTAACAGGTTCCAGGATCCGAGAGGAGTGAGGGGATTTAGTAGTGATCATGCTTAGAGGTACCCCAGTGTTATCCTCTAAGCATTGGCTTTTCCCAGCCGAATGTCACAATTCTTTAGTTGGTGGGAGTTAGAACCACAATAAAAGCAAATTCTTTTCTGTCTTTCAGACTATGTGGGTTTGAAGGAGGAGAGATGCATGGGTTCCTCTACTGCGGTAACTGGAGGTGTTGAAGGGGTAGAGGATAGCGCAGAGACCGGACGAATAGAAGGACGGGAGGGAAGAGTTCTGTCTCTCTCAGCTTGTCTCTCCTGGATGCGAGAGTCTAGACTGATACAAATTGTTATAAAGTCATCCAAGGAAGAAGGAACATCATGATTTGTAAGTTCATCTTTTGATGCGTTCATGCAGACCTCTCCTAAAGGCTGCCTTGAGAGCACTGCCATCCCAACTGGTCTCAAGTGCCAAGGTGCGAAACTCTATGGCATATTGTGCCACAGTTCTATTGCTCTGGCGGAGATACAGGAGAGAGTACTCTGCAGCAGAAGTACGGCCAGAAGTCCCAAACACAGAAGATAATGCAGAAATGAAAGCATCAGCATCGTTCAGGAGTGGAGTGTTCTGTTCCAAAATGGGGGAAACCCAGGCAAGGGCCTTGTCTTTCAGTAAGGAAATGATAAAGGTAACCCTTGACTGATGAGACTTTAAGGTGTGAGGATCATTGCAAAAGTGCAGCCTGCACTGGTTAAGAAAACCCCTACAATCAGTAGTACCTTCATATTTGTCAGGTAATGGTATCCGGGGTATACTTCCAGAAGCAGGGGAAGAAGTTGCAGTACTAGGAACAGTGACTGGCAGTACAACAACAGGAGCGGTATCCTTCACTGCAACTAGTGAGAGTTGAGCGGTTATAGCCTCTAGTTTGGAATCCACACTCTGCAACTGAGTGGTATGGGTTCCCAACATCTGTCCTTGAAGATAAACTGCTCGTGCTCCCTCATTTGGGTCCATGGCCCAAGTATAATCTAATGCTCGTGGGATATCCCACTATCAGACCAAACTTGGCCAGTAGTCTTCTTATCCCGGCGTCAAGCTGGAATGGTAGGGAATATACCAGAGCAGAGAAAGTTTGTAAAGTGAGGTAAGTGGTACTCACAATAGGCAGGGTAGTCTTTGGCGGCAAAAGGTAGGGAATCCAGCGGTATGGCAGTTCAAGGGTAAACCAATAGAATGACTGGAAACAGGCAGGAATCTGCAACAAAAGGAATCAAATAATTACAGTTCAGGAAGAAACCAATAGAATGATCAGGCAGGCAGAGTTCGATAACAGCATAGCAATCCAAAGGTTCAAGGGTTTAACAGGCAGAGTGGTCAGACAGGCAGAGTTCAGCAACTGTATGGCAATCCAGTACTTTAGGGGTTAAACAAGCAGAGTAGTCAGACAGGTAGAGTTCAATAACAGTATAGCAATCCAGTATTTTAGGGTTAAGCAAGCAGAGTAGTCAGACAGGCAGAGTTCAATAACAGTATGGCAATCCAGTACTTTAGGGGTTAAGCAAGCAGAGTAGTCAGACAGGCAGAGTTCAATAATGTTATGGCAATTGAGTACTTTAGGGGTTAAGCAAGCAGAATAGTCAGATAAGCAGAGTTAATTAACAGTATGGCAATTCAGTACTTTAGGGGTTAAGCAAGCAGAGTAGTCGGATAGGCAGAGTTCAATAACGTTATGGCAATCCAGTATACAGTAACAATCACAACCAGGAGCACACTAAGTAACACCTATACTTGGGCAGTGATAAGTAGAAAGTGAGCAACTTACATAGGTGCAGGATTCGCGCCACAGGAGATCCAGACCTGCTTCAGAATGAAAGGAGCATGCAGGGATGACGTCACCGCCGCTTGCACACAGGAGCCAACTCTACCCTAGGCAATGAGCAGAACAGCAGGGGCTGCGTCCCTAGCAACAGCTAGAGCGGCGAGGCGTGACAGATGGTTGCTGATAATTTACCTCTTTACGCATATGTAGATATTCCATTAAAAACAATTAACGATGTCTACAGAATATTTCTGATCAATTTGTTGTTAATTTAATGGACAAAAACAAGAAGGAAATGTCTAATGACCTCAAACTTGTGTGTGTGTGTGTATATATACAGTATATATATAGATATTTATTTATATATGTATATATATTAAAAACAGACAAACCAAAGTATTTTTGAATATAAAATAACTGTCTCTGGGACGGAACTATCCCTGAGTCTGAAAGGTTGCATGCTGCCACAGCTCCGGCTGTATAACATTAAAAAAAATATATATATATGGCCTTTCAGCTCAGTCAACCTATAACTCACAAGGTGCCTATTAGCTCAGGGATCTTAATTAAAAAAATCTGGAGTTCGGGGGACATATAGGAGTCAAATTATCCTGTTTGTTTTGACGGTGGAACTGGGTGAGGCCTTCCAAGAGCAGCCATCTTTTAACTGCATGACTGAGGAGGATAATTAGCAAACGCAGAATACAGCTTTTTTCATTCCCAAGATTATTATGGCATCCGCTTACTACCTTCTGGATGATATCAGGGCTCTCCTGCCGCAGCGTCAGCTTCGCTTTACAAAGACTTTGCAATCTGCTATGAACTTACCTGATCCTGAAACTCCGGAGAAGCCCAGGAGAAAGCCAGATGATATGCTTTCTGGCGGATCAGCTCAATACAATGGTACACTGCAGAGTGAGTCTCCATTTATCACAAAGGAGGCCGGAGACTTATGTTTGGACATCTGGAAATACCATGGGAAGACAAAAAAGAGGCGCATGTGTGTACCAGTAAAGAGATCCAAGATAGTGGAAGAAATTACATCAGGGTACTCACATTTATCCAGAGCACTCATACAGTGCTATCAGGCACGCACTGAGCAGCTTGCTGTGATCCTATATGGCAACAGGAACAGGACCAGTCCAAAAGGATTCCTGGAATATGCCTGAAGAAACAGCGTTTGAGCTGAGAAACGTGTTACATTGATACAAGGAGGACAAGTATTTGCCCTACCTGTTGGTTCTTGTTTTTATTAATGTTTTAATAAACCTTTTATATTTTATAATTGGAACCACCACTGGAATTTTTTTTATATACACCACCTTTATCCCATCTCCATTGGGACCTAACTTTCAATTTTGATAAGCCGCTGCTCTGTTATTGAGCTTATCCCTGGAACCTTTCACCCTGGGTTTTGGTGTTGCCTGTGCCGATCCAGCTTCCCTGCAGCTTCCCAGGAATCCTTCTGGACTGGTCCTGTTCCTGTTGCCATATAGGATCACCTCAAGCTGGGCTGCTGCAATTGCTCAGTGCGTGCCTGATAGCACTATATGAGTTCTCTGGATAAATGTGAGTAAACTGGTGTGATTTCTTCCACTATTTTGGATCTCTTTACTGGTACACACATGCGCCTCTTCTTTGTCTTCCCATGTTATTTCCAGATGTCCTTTTACATTTGATGTAAGGAGAGAGCAGCTAACGTGTCCTGTGGTGCCAAATTTGCAGAACTTTATGCATTCTTCCCATTTGGATTTTGAATTTGGGATTGTCCGATTTTTGGGTTTGAGTGGATTTTCTTGCATATATTTTATGTATTTTTTATTATTTGTGTGTGCACTATATTGTTTGCTTTCCGCATATTTGTATTTATAGCTTGAATTTTTTATCATTAGAGCGCCTTCTATTAGGATCCCTTGTTTGGGTTCATTGTTTGACTTATGTTTGGAGGCTGACCCTAGCGAGGGGCGATTTGGTGTCCAGCAGTCTAATGGTCAGAAGCAAGCTTCGCTGAGCCCCAGGCTGGTGCCAGAAAGGAAAGTATATTCTGAAAGTGCTAATTTCTACTTTGAATACCTCAATACTCGGTTGACAGATTTAGGAATGAAGATAGCAATGGTGCAAATCTCCTTCCAAAGAAAACTGCTTTACTTGATCCTTGCAACCTGGCACAAAACTTCTCCGGCACTTGTTGAAATTATCTACCCCAAGCTTACGGTAACGTTCTGGAGGATAGGCATAGGATAAAATAGGCACGATTGTGTTGCTCAAAACCCTTTCAACCCTCTGCAAGTCCCTGGATTTGGACATTTCTTTCATTTTCAGTAGTTAATCAAGAGTGAGACTATCCACTACAGAAAAATACTGGGTTACACTTTTTATGTTTGCACTAGATGTACATAATTGATGTTCATTGCATTTCCAAGTCACATTTGGGTTTCGTTGTTTGCATATCTGGTCTTTATATGATAGCTAAGCTAATGGTCGCATCAAGTAATGGAGATATTAGAGAGATATTGTAAGACATATGGGGCGCGATCCGATATACGGCGCAGGTTTCGGCGCAATTATCTAAACTAAAATACAATTAAATAAACTAAACTATATTACAAAAAAACCAAACACTAAATTACAAAAAATAAAAAAATATTACAAGAATATTAAGCTAATTACACCTAATCTAAGCCCCCTAATAAAATAAAAAAGCCCCCCAAAATAATAAAATTTCCCTACCCTAAACTAAATTACAAAAGTAATCAGCTCTATTACCAGCCTTTAAAAGGGCCTTTTGCGGGGCATTGCTCCAAAGTAATCAGCTCTTTTACCCTTAAAAAAAAGAACCCCCCCATTACAACCCACCACCCACACACCCCTACTCTAAAACCCACCCGATCCCCCCTTAAAAAAACTGTAATTATATTGGCTGATTTGAATAGCCAATAGAATAAGAGCTACTAACGTTCTATTGGCTGATTTGATTAGCCAATAGAATGTCAGTAGCTCTTATTCTATTGGCTATTCAAATCAGCCAATAGAATTACAGTAGCTCTCATCCGATTGGCTGATTTGAATTTGAAGGCTCAAATCAGCCAATAGGAATTTGAGGGACGCCATTTTTAATCGCGTACTTTGAATTCCTATTCAGTGTACGGCGGAGATCGTATGAAGAGGATCCTCCACGCTCCATGGCTCCGCGATCTTCAATTCCAGCGTCAATGATCTTCAGTTCCAGCATCGCCGGTCTTCAGTTCCAGAGTGGACGGTCTTCAGCTCCGCTGTCATCATTTTTCAACTCCTCCGCTCGACGCCGGCTGGTTCCTGGAAGAAGAAGAGGTCGTCGCTTGGAAGAAGACTTCACCGCCTGGAACAGGACCTTCTCCGCCGGTCTTCAGGACAGGTAAGGAGCACTTGGGTGTTAGACTTAGGTTTTTTTAGAGTAGGGGTGTGTGGGTGGTGGGTTGTAATGGGGGGGAGTTGTTCTTTTTTTTTACAGGTAAAAGAGCTGATTACTTTGGGTCAATGCCCACAAAAGGCCCTTTTAAGGGCTGGTAATAGAGCTGATTACTTTTGTAATTTAGTTTAGGGTAGGGAAATTTTATTATTTTGGGGGGCTTTTTTATTTTATTAGGGGGCTTAGATTAGGTGTAATTAGCTTAAAATTCTTGTAATATATATTTTTTTTTTTTTGTAATATAGTTTAGTGTATTTAATTGAATTTTAGTTTAGATAATTGTAGTTTATTTAATTAATTTATTGATAGTGTAGTGTTAGGTGTATTTGTAACTTAGGTTAGGATTTATTTTACAGGTAATTTTGTAATTATTTTAACTAGGTAGCTATTAAATAGTTATTAACTATTTAATAGCTATTGTACCTAGTTAAAATAAATACAAAGTTACATGTGAAATAAATATAAACCCTAAAATAGCTACAATGTAATTATTAATTATATTGTAGCTATCTTAGGGTTTATTTTATAGGTATTTGGTTTTAAATAGGAATAATTTAGTTAATAATATTAATATTATTTAGATTTATTTAAATAATAATTAAGTTAGAGGGTGTTAGGGTTAGACTTAGGTTTAGGGGGTAATATATTTTATGTAGGTGGCGGCGGTGTAGGGGGATCAGATTAGGGGTTAATAAATTTAATATAGGTGGCGGCTGTGTAGGGGTTAATAAATTTAATATAGGTGGCGGCTGTGTAGGGGTTAATACATTTAATATAGGTTGAGGCGGTGTAGGGGGATCAGATTAGGGGTTAATATAGTTAATATAGGTGGGGGCAGTGTAGGGGGCTCAGATTAGGGGTTAATATAGTTAATATAGGTGGCGGCAGTGTAAGGGGGTAAGATTAGGGGGTAATATATTTAATATAGGTGGCGGCGGTGTAGGGGGTCAGATTAGGGGGTAATACATTTAATGTAGGTGGTGGCGGGGTCCGGGAGCGGCTGTTCAGGGGTTAAACACTTTATTAGGGATTGCGGTTGACAGGTAGATAGACATTGCGCATGCGTTAGGTGTTATGTTTTATTTTGCAGGCAGTTTATGGAGTTACGGGGCTCCAATACTCAGCGTAAGGCTTACTACACCTGCATTTTGTGGCGAGGTGAAAATGGAGTAAGATTTCTCCATTTTCGCCACGTAAGTCCTTACGCTGTATATTGGATACCAAACTGCGCAGCTTTTCTCTACCAGTCTATGGGCCAAAAACTATGGCCGAAGGGTGAAATATACGAGCGTAACTTCTATGTTACGCCGTATATAGGATACCAAACCAGCGCAAAATTTGGTGTCGCCGGCTTTTGCGAGTGACGCTGCATATCGGATCGGGCCCATGCTGTCTAATGTATTTTCAAGTCATATGTTATCTGAGCCCTTTATATCCACACATCGAACAGTAGAGTAAGGATTCAAAACAAATGGCTAGATTACGAGTTTTTGTCGGTAAGGCTTGCAGTGCTAACGAGCATTTTTTTCTCACCGCTCACTTAAGACAACGCTGGTATTACAGGTCTTTCTAAACCCGGCGTTAGCCGAAAAAAAGTGAGCGGAAAGCAAAATGTAGCTCCACATCTCACCTCAATACCAGCGTTACTTACGGTAGCGGTGAGCTGGCTAAACTTGCTCTTGCACGATTTCCCCATAGGAAACAATGGGGCTGAGCCGGCTGAAAAAAAACCTAACACCTGCAAAAAAGCAGCGTTCAGCCTAACGCAGCCCCATTGTTTCCTATGGGAAAATACATTTTATGTCTACACCTAACACCCTAACATGAACCCCGAGTCTAAACACCCCTAATCTTACACTTATTAACCCCTAATCATCGCCACCTGCATTATATTATTAACCCCTAATCTGCCTCTCCGGACACCGCCGCCACCTACATTATACCTATGAACCCCTAATCTGCTGACCCCAACATCGCCGAACCCTAAATTATATTTATTTACCCCTACTCTGCTGCCCCCAATGTTGCCGCAACCTACCTACATTTATTAACTAATAATGAAGCCTAAGCCTCAAGATAGAGAAAGTGCGCTATCAAGCTAAAAGTATACACACCACATTAAAAGATATTTAAATTTATTAAATGAAATAGACAAATTACATAAAAACATATATAGAAATTAGCGGTAGGGACGTCTCCCTTGGATAAAAAATCAGTAGTCCGTGCAAATATTTGCAAATAGCAGCTAACAATTAATAGGATGTAAATAAATGTTAAAAAACAATCATAATCTTAAATGTATGGCATAACACTGATAATAATCATAAAAGCAAGGATTATTAATAAAAACAAGCACCAAGTCCAGAAATATAATCTCAGTGCAGATGGCCGTGTGCAAATGAGCATCAATATTGTAGCATTACGGCTAGAATTCGTAACAAATTGGTGCCACAAACAGATACAATGTACTGTACCGTGAGTCAAGAGGGTACTTGGAGGGTGTTACCGAGGAAAGGAAATCTTGCGGTCAAAGCTTGGACCTCGGCTGTAGTGACTGCCGTTCCTGGAAAATAGAAGTGTACAGACCTCTGCACATGTGAGTCGGCGTCTGACGTCACAAACTTCCGCTCTTCTCAGGTAATGGATTGTCGTTCCAGCAGCGTGAGAAAGAAAACAGCTGGTTGCTGTGTGCTGATGAAAACTTGCTGCAAGAGCAGATTTAACTGCTGTAGATGTATCCGTTGTTCCAATAGACTGGTAGGGTACAAGTTATCCCTTACCTTGGGATATACAAAGATACTGGTAACCCGGGTTAAAGTTGCAGTACAAGCTGTACTGTGATATCTCTTAGTGTTTCAAAGATACAATGTCACAGTGTCACATATGCAAGCGACGCGTTTCGCCCTCCCTTGGGCTTTATCAAGATGCATGTGACAGGTAACTGAGAGCCTTTTAAAGTGATCCATTCATTTGTAATTGGTTAATGCATTCAGTTGTAAAGGTAACACCCTCCAGGTGGTTAAGGTGGTATCTTCATTACTTCTCCCTTTGAGATCTCTTTCCTTTAGTTACTAGGTAACACCCTCTATGCAATTAAGGTGGTATATCCTTGGTGCATCATTATGGATTTTATGTGCTTGTTGATAACAAATTATATATTAAAAACATTAAATATAAAAAAGCTGTCTGTGCATTACATAAACAATAACGACTGTATTGTAACAAAAAACCATACTGGTTTTGTGAGTTGCTCGTTCTAAATATAATTAAAGCTAAGAGAAATTTTCTTATATATTATTAGGCACTCCCTTGAGCGAACATATATGCTATAAAAATATATTTACATTATGTCAAGAAGATATCTTATAAATAAGTGAATGAATATATAGATGAAAGTAAATTAACAATATAAAAAATGTGAACCTATCAAAATAATTGAAAGTATGTAAAGTGCCTGTGCATGTGAATAAAAAGTGCTACTGAACAGATTTATTCAAATAAAAATGGGGAAAGGTCCAATTCTGAGTTGAGGCCTTTTGGAAATAAAGTGTCGTATTTATAAATCAATTCAGCTTCTTGTATTAAGAGTGATTTTTCTGTGTTACCTCCTCTCCAATGTCCTTTGACTTTTTTTATCCCCCAGAAATTGAGTGCTTTCGTGTCCCTGTGATGTTTTTCTTTAAAATGTTTATAAAGTGCAGTGTCATCCCTACCTTTTTCTATACACAATAAGTGTTCCCTAATTCTGTCCTTTAGGGATCTAGTGGTTTCACCAAAATAAAAAAGATTACATGTACATTTTAATGCATAAATAATATTTTTATGATTGCACCTAATTAGATCTTTAATTCGAAAATTAATTTCTGAGCTGTTTATTTTTAAAGTCTTCAATTTGGAACTGTGTTGACAGGCCTTACACGTATAACATGGAAAAAAACCTGCTGGTATTTTACCCTCTAAGTCTTTCTGAGTTGGATTTTTATTCCTTTTCAGTTCACTGGGAGCTAGCTGCATTTTAAAATTATTCGCTCTTCGAAAAATAAAAGTTGGTTTATCTGCCAGGTGTTTCCCAATTATGTTATCTTCTTTTAAGAGGGGCCAGTGCTTCTTTATTATCTTTTTGATTATATTATGATCTGCACTATAATTCGTGATAATGGGAACATTAATCAGACCTTTCTCTTCTCTCTTTTTAGTTTTATACTTTAAAAGTTCATTTCTATTAGTTAAACGAGCTTTAGAAATAGCATTTCCGATTTTAACATTCTCATATCCTCTATCCTCAAATTTTTTTGCTATTAGAGTGACCTGATTCTCAAAATCTTCTATTCTTGAGCAATTCCTTTTAATGCGTAGCATTTGTCCATAAGGGATGTTATCTTTCCAGATATTCAAATGGCAACTGTCTGCATGAATCAGATTATTACAATCGACTGGTTTAAAATGGGTCTTAGTTTCTAATTTATCTTTAACTGCCATAATTTCCAAGTCTAGGAAATTAACCTGAGTTTGACTATAATGACTTGTGAATTTGAGGCCATAGTTATTAGAGTTCATCCTCTCAAAGAGTTTAATTAATTCATTCTCAGGACCTTTCCATATTAGAAACAAATCATCTATATAGCGCTTGTAGAGCACGAGGTTCGCACCGAGGGGGTCATTATTGAAGAATTCTTCTTCCCAGAACCCCATAAACAAATTTGCATAACTCGGTGCGAACCTCGTGCCCATGGCTGTGCCCTCTATCTGTCTGTAAAATTTACCGTTAAAAGAAAAAAAGTTATGCTCTAATATATATTGGATGCTATTTAATATGAAATCACTCTGTTTGACTTCCATATTGATATCACTATATAGAAATTTCTTAACTGCTGCTACTCCCTGTTTGTGGTCAATCACAGTATACAGTGATGATACATCGCATGTTGCGATTATCATTCCATCCTCCCATTTCATAGAGTTCAAAATATTTAGTAATTGAGTTGAGTCTTTCAAGTGTGAGTTTAACTTAGTAACATGAGGTTGTAGAAATCGGTCTATGTATTGGGATAGATTGGCAGAAATCGAGTTAATCCCAGAAATAATGGGCCTCCCTGGTGGATTTATTTGACATTTATGCACTTTGGGGAGGAAATAAAAAATGGGGATTTTGGAATGTTTAGGTGTCAGATAATTAAATTCACGTTCATTAAGAAGTCTTTCAGATTTCCCTTCAGTAAGAATTTTATTTAATATTTTAATATACTTATCAGTTGGATTCATTGGTAGTACTTCATATGTTTTTTTATCATTTAATAATCTCAATGCCTCAGCCATATATTTGTCAGTATCCATTATTACAACCCCCCCACCCTTATCCGCCGGCTTTATGGTCACCTCTAAATCTTTCTGCATTTTTGTTAGTATCTCTCTTTCTTTCTTATTAATATTTTGTTTCCTAATATGAGGTAGCTCACATTTTTTGATATCATTTAAGACTATTTTCTCAAAGGTATCAAGATAGTTACCCTTTGAAGAAGCTGGATAAAAACGTGATTTGGGTTTTAAATCCGTATGTTGGTATTTTTCCACCACCTTATTGGGAATAGTGCTCTGTTTTTCTAATGGGTTTTTCATAAAAAAGCGTTTCAAGGTTAAATTTCTAACAAATTTCTTAATATGTATATGGGTGTTGAACTTGCTCATCCTAGTAGTAGGTGCATAAGAGAGGCCTAAATTAAGTAGTTTTTCTTGTTCTTTTGTCAGATTGGCTTTGCTCAAATTAAAAATCCCACTTTTCTTGTTATTATTATCTACCTCAATCTTTTTGGGTCGTTTAGACCTTCCTCCTCCCCTTCTTCCTCTAAATTTCTTTTTCTTCTTTGTATCTGTTCTGTTTCTTTTTTTGTAAATTTTTTGAGAAGCCCTCCTTTAGAGGGCTGTGGCCTAAAAAAGGCGATTTAATGTCAGTTCTATTTTTTTCGGAATTTGTCACATCTTCTCTTAGGGGGAGGAACCTATTGTGTGTGGGTGTTATGAAATCCCTATTGGTTTGTCTCATGTCTCTCGGTTTGTAGCTATTTCTATGTCTGGGATATTCCCAATCATTCCAATTGTGATTACGGTCACTCCTCTGATAATCATAATCACGATTAGAATTATTATGATGGTAGCCATAATTATTATTTCGATATCCGTTATCATGATTCTGATAATCGGAACGATTTCGATATCCCTGGTTATATTGTCGGTAGTGTTCAGAATTCCAATAATTTTGGTTTCTGTAATTGTTATAATTACGTCTAGGATAGTTGTTAGTATTCTCCTGATTATAATTATAATTAGGATGGCTATTATTATGTCTAACATTTTGAGAGTGGTATTGTTGGTTGTAATTTCTGGAGGGGTTTTCTTTTTTGTTATTTCTATTATAAGGTTTTGTGGAACTTTGCTGATCTATCTCTATGTTTGTGTCTGTACTTTTAACAGTATTATCCTTAATGTCCCTTTCCATTTTTCCCCATTTTGATCTCAATAGATCTTTATTCAGATTATCTAGTTTGTTAATTATCACTTTTTGTTTTTCCTTGAATTCTGTTTCCTCCTTCAACCCCTTTAATTTATCTTTCAGACTAGAAATATTGGTCTCTATTGTTAATAATGTTTCTTTACGGGATTTTTTTAAAATTTCTATGAGCCCCCTAGAGGCTGTATTAAGTGTGTCTGTCCATTCTGCCTGTAGTTCATCACTTAATGTGAAAGTACAATTTTTACTGAACTGTAAACCTCTAGGGATAATAAATTAAAAAAGTGGATTGGTGCGCGCTAAGGATGGTATTGCTAAACACTTACTCTAAAGATACAATCTCTGCTTGTATCAGACACAAGGAAATGACCAATAATGAAGCCTAAGCCTCAAGATAGAGAAAGTGCGCTATCAAGCTAAAAGTATACACACCACATTAAAAGATATTTAAATTTATTAAATGAAATAGACAAATTACATAAAAACATATATAGAAATTAGCGGTAGGGACGTCTCCCTTGGATAAAAAATCAGTAGTCCGTGCAAATATTTGCAAATAGCAGCTAACAATTAATAGGATGTAAATAAATGTTAAAAAACAATCATAATCTTAAATGTATGGCATAACACTGATAATAATCATAAAAGCAAGGATTATTAATAAAAACAAGCACCAAGTCCAGAAATATAATCTCAGTGCAGATGGCCGTGTGCAAATGAGCATCAATATTGTAGCATTACGGCTAGAATTCGTAACAAATTGGTGCCACAAACAGATACAATGTACTGTACCGTGAGTCAAGAGGGTACTTGGAGGGTGTTACCGAGGAAAGGAAATCTTGCGGTCAAAGCTTGGACCTCGGCTGTAGTGACTGCCGTTCCTGGAAAATAGAAGTGTACAGACCTCTGCACATGTGAGTCGGCGTCTGACGTCACAAACTTCCGCTCTTCTCAGGTAATGGATTGTCGTTCCAGCAGCGTGAGAAAGAAAACAGCTGGTTGCTGTGTGCTGATGAAAACTTGCTGCAAGAGCAGATTTAACTGCTGTAGATGTATCCGTTGTTCCAATAGACTGGTAGGGCACAAGTTATCCCTTACCTTGGGATATACAAAGATACTGGTAACCCGGGTTAAAGTTGCAGTACAAGCTGTACTGTGATATCTCTTAGTGTTTCAAAGATACAATGTCACAGTGTCACATATGCAAGCGACGTGTTTCGCCCTCCCTTGGGCTTTATCAAGATGATAAAGCCCAAGGGAGGGCGAAACACGTCGCTTGCATATGTGACACTGTGACATTGTATCTTTGAAACACTAAGAGATATCACAGTACAGCTTGTACTGCAAGATGATAAAGCCCAAGGGAGGGCGAAACACGTCGCTTGCATATGTGACACTGTGACATTGTATCTTTGAAACACTAAGAGATATCACAGTACAGCTTGTACTGCAACTTTAACCCGGGTTACCAGTATCTTTGTATATCCCAAGGTAAGGGATAACTTGTGCCCTACCAGTCTATTGGAACAACGGATACATCTACAGCAGTTAAATCTGCTCTTGCAGCAAGTTTTCATCAGCACACAGCAACCAGCTGTTTTCTTTCTCACGCTGCTGGAACGACAATCCATTACCTGAGAAGAGCGGAAGTTTGTGACGTCAGACGCCGACTCACATGTGCAGAGGTCTGTACACTTCTATTTTCCAGGAACGGCAGTCACTACAGCCGAGGTCCAAGCTTTGACCGCAAGATTTCCTTTCCTCGGTAACACCCTCCAAGTACCCTCTTGACTCACGGTACAGTACATTGTATCTGTTTGTGGCACCAATTTGTTACGAATTCTAGCCGTAATGCTACAATATTGATGCTCATTTGCACACGGCCATCTGCACTGAGATTATATTTCTGGACTTGGTGCTTGTTTTTATTAATAATCCTTGCTTTTATGATTATTATCAGTGTTATGCCATACATTTAAGATTATGATTGTTTTTTAACATTTATTTACATCCTATTAATTGTTAGCTGCTATTTGCAAATATTTGCACGGACTACTGATTTTTTATCCAAGGGAGACGTCCCTACCGCTAATTTCTATATATGTTTTTATGTAATTTGTCTATTTCATTTAATAAATTTAAATATCTTTTAATGTGGTGTGTATACTTTTAGCTTGATAGCGCACTTTCTCTATCTTGAGGCTTAGGCTTCATTATTGGTCATTTCCTCTAGGGATAATACCCTTACTTGTGTACCTATTTAAGAATACTAGCTCCATTTTTTGTTTTAGCTCTTTTATCATAGCTGATTCTAGTTCATTCATTAAGTCTGATAAATTGGGAATAGAATGGTTATGTGTAATGGACTTGCTATCACTGTTTAATTCCAAGTATATTTTATCCCTAAAGTCAAATAGGTCTTCCATAATGCTGTTCAGGGGTATGCAATAATAAAATAAAATATGGTGTCCAAAGCAGCACACTCAAAATCAGAGATAAATGAAGAGATAAATTAAAAAAGTGGATTGGTGCGCGCTAAGGATGGTATTGCTAAACACTTACTCTAAAGATACAATCTCTGCTTGTATCAGACACAAGGAAATGACCAATAATGAAGCCTAAGCCTCAAGATAGAGAAAGTGCGCTATCAAGCTAAAAGTATACACACCACATTAAAAGATATTTAAATTTATTAAATGAAATAGACAAATTACATAAAAACATATATAGAAATTAGCGGTAGGGACGTCTCCCTTGGATAAAAAATCAGTAGTCCGTGCAAATATTTGCAAATAGCAGCTAACAATTAATAGGATGTAAATAAATGTTAAAAAACAATCATAATCTTAAATGTATGGCATAACACTGATAATAATCATAAAAGCAAGGATTATTAATAAAAACAAGCACCAAGTCCAGAAATATAATCTCAGTGCAGATGGCCGTGTGCAAATGAGCATCAATATTGTAGCATTACGGCTAGAATTCGTAACAAATTGGTGCCACAAACAGATACAATGTACTGTACCGTGAGTCAAGAGGGTACTTGGAGGGTGTTACCGAGGAAAGGAAATCTTGCGGTCAAAGCTTGGACCTCGGCTGTAGTGACTGCCGTTCCTGGAAAATAGAAGTGTACAGACCTCTGCACATGTGAGTCGGCGTCTGACGTCACAAACTTCCGCTCTTCTCAGGTAATGGATTGTCGTTCCAGCAGCGTGAGAAAGAAAACAGCTGGTTGCTGTGTGCTGATGAAAACTTGCTGCAAGAGCAGATTTAACTGCTGTAGATGTATCCGTTGTTCCAATAGACTGGTAGGGCACAAGTTATCCCTTACCTTGGGATATACAAAGATACTGGTAACCCGGGTTAAAGTTGCAGTACAAGCTGTACTGTGATATCTCTTAGTGTTTCAAAGATACAATGTCACAGTGTCACATATGCAAGCGACGCGTTTCGCCCTCCCTTGGGCTTTATCAAGATGCATGTGACAGGTAACTGAGAGCCTTTTAAAGTGATCCATTCATTTGTAATTGGTTAATGCATTCAGTTGTAAAGGTAACACCCTCCAGGTGGTTAAGGTGGTATCTTCATTACTTCTCCCTTTGAGATCTCTTTCCTTTAGTTACTAGGTAACACCCTCTATGCAATTAAGGTGGTATATCCTTGGTGCATCATTATGGATTTTATGTGCTTGTTGATAACAAATTATATATTAAAAACATTAAATATAAAAAAGCTGTCTGTGCATTACATAAACAATAACGACTGTATTGTAACAAAAAACCATACTGGTTTTGTGAGTTGCTCGTTCTAAATATAATTAAAGCTAAGAGAAATTTTCTTATATATTATTAGGCACTCCCTTGAGCGAACATATATGCTATAAAAATATATTTACATTATGTCAAGAAGATATCTTATAAATAAGTGAATGAATATATAGATGAAAGTAAATTAACAATATAAAAAATGTGAACCTATCAAAATAATTGAAAGTATGTAAAGTGCCTGTGCATGTGAATAAAAAGTGCTACTGAACAGATTTATTCAAATAAAAATGGGGAAAGGTCCAATTCTGAGTTGAGGCCTTTTGGAAATAAAGTGTCGTATTTATAAATCAATTCAGCTTCTTGTATTAAGAGTGATTTTTCTGTGTTACCTCCTCTCCAATGTCCTTTGACTTTTTTTATCCCCCAGAAATTGAGTGCTTTCGTGTCCCTGTGATGTTTTTCTTTAAAATGTTTATAAAGTGCAGTGTCATCCCTACCTTTTTCTATACACAATAAGTGTTCCCTAAATTCCGAAAAAAATAGAACTGACATTAAATCGCCTTTTTTAGGCCACAGCCCTCTAAAGGAGGGCTTCTCAAAAAATTTACAAAAAAAAGAAACAGAACAGATACAAAGAAGAAAAAGAAATTTAGAGGAAGAAGGGGAGGAGGAAGGTCTAAACGACCCAAAAAGATTGAGGTAGATAATAATAACAAGAAAAGTGGGATTTTTAATTTGAGCAAAGCCAATCTGACAAAAGAACAAGAAAAACTACTTAATTTAGGCCTCTCTTATGCACCTACTACTAGGATGAGCAAGTTCAACACCCATATACATATTAAGAAATTTGTTAGAAATTTAACCTTGAAACGCTTTTTTATGAAAAACCCATTAGAAAAACAGAGCACTATTCCCAATAAGGTGGTGGAAAAATACCAACATACGGATTTAAAACCCAAATCACGTTTTTATCCAGCTTCTTCAAAGGGTAACTATCTTGATACCTTTGAGAAAATAGTCTTAAATGATATCAAAAAATGTGAGCTACCTCATATTAGGAAACAAAATATTAATAAGAAAGAAAGAGAGATACTAACAAAAATGCAGAAAGATTTAGAGGTGACCATAAAGCCGGCGGATAAGGGTGGGGGGGGTTGTAATAATGGATACTGACAAATATATGGCTGAGGCATTGAGATTATTAAATGATAAAAAAACATATGAAGTACTACCAATGAATCCAACTGATAAGTATATTAAAATATTAAATAAAATTCTTACTGAAGGGAAATCTGAAAGACTTCTTAATGAACGTGAATTTAATTATCTGACACCTAAACATTCCAAAATCCCCATTTTTTATTTCCTCCCCAAAGTGCATAAATGTCAAATAAATCCACCAGGGAGGCCCATTATTTCTGGGATTAACTCGATTTCTGCCAATCTATCCCAATACATAGACCGATTTCTACAACCTCATGTTACTAAGTTAAACTCACACTTGAAAGACTCAACTCAATTACTAAATATTTTGAACTCTATGAAATGGGAGGATGGAATGATAATCGCAACATGCGATGTATCATCACTGTATACTGTGATTGACCACAAACAGGGAGTAGCAGCAGTTAAGAAATTTCTATATAGTGATATCAATATGGAAGTCAAACAGAGTGATTTCATATTAAATAGCATCCAATATATATTAGAGCATAACTTTTTTTATTTTAACGGTAAATTTTACAGACAGATAGAGGGCACAGCCATGGGCACGAGGTTCGCACCGAGTTATGCAAATTTGTTTATGGGGTTCTGGGAAGAAGAATTCTTCAATAATGACCCCCTCGGTGCGAACCTCGTGCTCTACAAGCGCTATATAGATGATTTGTTTCTAATATGGAAAGGTCCTGAGAATGAATTAATTAAACTCTTTGAGAGGATGAACTCTAATAACTATGGCCTCAAATTCACAAGTCATTATAGTCAAACTCAGGTTAATTTCCTAGACTTGGAAATTATGGCAGTTAAAGATAAATTAGAAACTAAGACCCATTTTAAACCAGTCGATTGTAATAATCTGATTCATGCAGACAGTTGCCATTTGAATATCTGGAAAGATAACATCCCTTATGGACAAATGCTACGCATTAAAAGGAATTGCTCAAGAATAGAAGATTTTGAGAATCAGGTCACTCTAATAGCAAAAAAATTTGAGGATAGAGGATATGAGAATGTTAAAATCGGAAATGCTATTTCTAAAGCTCGTTTAACTAATAGAAATGAACTTTTAAAGTATAAAACTAAAAAGAGAGAAGAGAAAGGTCTGATTAATGTTCCCATTATCACGAATTATAGTGCAGATCATAATATAATCAAAAAGATAATAAAGAAGCACTGGCCCCTCTTAAAAGAAGATAACATAATTGGGAAACACCTGGCAGATAAACCAACTTTTATTTTTCGAAGAGCGAATAATTTTAAAATGCAGCTAGCTCCCAGTGAACTGAAAAGGAATAAAAATCCAACTCAGAAAGACTTAGAGGGTAAAATACCAGCAGGTTTTTTTCCATGTTATACGTGTAAGGCCTGTCAACACAGTTCCAAATTGAAGACTTTAAAAATAAACAGCTCAGAAATTAATTTTCGAATTAAAGATCTAATTAGGTGCAATCATAAAAATATTATTTATGCATTAAAATGTACATGTAATCTTTTTTATTTTGGTGAAACCACTAGATCCCTAAAGGACAGAATTAGGGAACACTTATTGTGTATAGAAAAAGGTAGGGATGACACTGCACTTTATAAACATTTTAAAGAAAAACATCACAGGGACACGAAAGCACTCAATTTCTGGGGGATAAAAAAAGTCAAAGGACATTGGAGAGGAGGTAACACAGAAAAATCACTCTTAATACAAGAAGCTGAATTGATTTATAAATACGACACTTTATTTCCAAAAGGCCTCAACTCAGAATTGGACCTTTCCCCATTTTTATTTGAATAAATCTGTTCAGTAGCACTTTTTATTCACATGCACAGGCACTTTACATACTTTCAATTATTTTGATAGGTTCACATTTTTTATATTGTTAATTTACTTTCATCTATATATTCATTCACTTATTTATAAGATATCTTCTTGACATAATGTGAATATATTTTTATAGCATATATGTTCGCTCAAGGGAGTGCCTAATAATATATAAGAAAATTTCTCTTAGCTTTAATTATATTTAGAACGAGCAACTCACAAAACCAGTATGGTTTTTTGTTACAATACAGTCGTTATTGTTTATGTAATGCACAGACAGCTTTTTTATATTTAATGTTTTTAATATATAATTTGTTATCAACAAGCACATAAAATCCATAATGATGCACCAAGGATATACCACCTTAATTGCATAGAGGGTGTTACCTAGTAACTAAAGGAAAGAGATCTCAAAGGGAGAAGTAATGAAGATACCACCTTAACCACCTGGAGGGTGTTACCTTTACAACTGAATGCATTAACCAATTACAAATGAATGGATCACTTTAAAAGGCTCTCAGTTACCTGTCACATGCATCTTGATAAAGCCCAAGGGAGGGCGAAACGCGTCGCTTGCATATGTGACACTGTGACATTGTATCTTTGAAACACTAAGAGATATCACAGTACAGCTTGTACTGCAACTTTAACCCGGGTTACCAGTATCTTTGTATATCCCAAGGTAAGGGATAACTTGTGCCCTACCAGTCTATTGGAACAACGGATACATCTACAGCAGTTAAATCTGCTCTTGCAGCAAGTTTTCATCAGCACACAGCAACCAGCTGTTTTCTTTCTCACGCTGCTGGAACGACAATCCATTACCTGAGAAGAGCGGAAGTTTGTGACGTCAGACGCCGACTCACATGTGCAGAGGTCTGTACACTTCTATTTTCCAGGAACGGCAGTCACTACAGCCGAGGTCCAAGCTTTGACCGCAAGATTTCCTTTCCTCGGTAACACCCTCCAAGTACCCTCTTGACTCACGGTACAGTACATTGTATCTGTTTGTGGCACCAATTTGTTACGAATTCTAGCCGTAATGCTACAATATTGATGCTCATTTGCACACGGCCATCTGCACTGAGATTATATTTCTGGACTTGGTGCTTGTTTTTATTAATAATCCTTGCTTTTATGATTATTATCAGTGTTATGCCATACATTTAAGATTATGATTGTTTTTTAACATTTATTTACATCCTATTAATTGTTAGCTGCTATTTGCAAATATTTGCACGGACTACTGATTTTTTATCCAAGGGAGACGTCCCTACCGCTAATTTCTATATATGTTTTTATGTAATTTGTCTATTTCATTTAATAAATTTAAATATCTTTTAATGTGGTGTGTATACTTTTAGCTTGATAGCGCACTTTCTCTATCTTGAGGCTTAGGCTTCATTATTGGTCATTTCCTTGTGTCTGATACAAGCAGAGATTGTATCTTTAGAGTAAGTGTTTAGCAATACCATCCTTAGCGCGCACCAATCCACTTTTTTAATTTATCTCTTCATTTATCTCTGATTTTGAGTGTGCTGCTTTGGACACCATATTTTATTTTATTATTGCATACCCCTGAACAGCATTATGGAAGACCTATTTGACTTTAGGGATAAAATATACTTGGAATTAAACAGTGATAGCAAGTCCATTACACATAACCATTCTATTCCCAATTTATCAGACTTAATGAATGAACTAGAATCAGCTATGATAAAAGAGCTAAAACAAAAAATGGAGCTAGTATTCTTAAATAGGTACACAAGTAAGGGTATTATCCCTAGAGGTTTACAGTTCAGTAAAAATTGTACTTTCACATTAAGTGATGAACTACAGGCAGAATGGACAGACACACTTAATACAGCCTCTAGGGGGCTCATAGAAATTTTAAAAAAATCCCGTAAAGAAACATTATTAACAATAGAGACCAATATTTCTAGTCTGAAAGATAAATTAAAGGGGTTGAAGGAGGAAACAGAATTCAAGGAAAAACAAAAAGTGATAATTAACAAACTAGATAATCTGAATAAAGATCTATTGAGATCAAAATGGGGAAAAATGGAAAGGGACATTAAGGATAATACTGTTAAAAGTACAGACACAAACATAGAGATAGATCAGCAAAGTTCCACAAAACCTTATAATAGAAATAACAAAAAAGAAAACCCCTCCAGAAATTACAACCAACAATACCACTCTCAAAATGTTAGACATAATAATAGCCATCCTAATTATAATTATAATCAGGAGAATACTAACAACTATCCTAGACGTAATTATAACAATTACAGAAACCAAAATTATTGGAATTCTGAACACTACCGACAATATAACCAGGGATATCGAAATCGTTCCGATTATCAGAATCATGATAACGGATATCGAAATAATAATTATGGCTACCATCATAATAATTCTAATCGTGATTATGATTATCAGAGGAGTGACCGTAATCACAATTGGAATGATTGGGAATATCCCAGACATAGAAATAGCTACAAACCGAGAGACATGAGACAAACCAATAGGGATTTCATAACACCCACACACAATAGGTTCCTCCCCCTAAGAGAAGATGTGACAAATTCCGAAAAAAATAGAACTGACATTAAATCGCCTTTTTTAGGCCACAGCCCTCTAAAGGAGGGCTTCTCAAAAAATTTACAAAAAAAAGAAACAGAACAGATACAAAGAAGAAAAAGAAATTTAGAGGAAGAAGGGGAGGAGGAAGGTCTAAACGACCCAAAAAGATTGAGGTAGATAATAATAACAAGAAAAGTGGGATTTTTAATTTGAGCAAAGCCAATCTGACAAAAGAACAAGAAAAACTACTTAATTTAGGCCTCTCTTATGCACCTACTACTAGGATGAGCAAGTTCAACACCCATATACATATTAAGAAATTTGTTAGAAATTTAACCTTGAAACGCTTTTTTATGAAAAACCCATTAGAAAAACAGAGCACTATTCCCAATAAGGTGGTGGAAAAATACCAACATACGGATTTAAAACCCAAATCACGTTTTTATCCAGCTTCTTCAAAGGGTAACTATCTTGATACCTTTGAGAAAATAGTCTTAAATGATATCAAAAAATGTGAGCTACCTCATATTAGGAAACAAAATATTAATAAGAAAGAAAGAGAGATACTAACAAAAATGCAGAAAGATTTAGAGGTGACCATAAAGCCGGCGGATAAGGGTGGGGGGGTTGTAATAATGGATACTGACAAATATATGGCTGAGGCATTGAGATTATTAAATGATAAAAAAACATATGAAGTACTACCAATGAATCCAACTGATAAGTATATTAAAATATTAAATAAAATTCTTACTGAAGGGAAATCTGAAAGACTTCTTAATGAACGTGAATTTAATTATCTGACACCTAAACATTCCAAAATCCCCATTTTTTATTTCCTCCCCAAAGTGCATAAATGTCAAATAAATCCACCAGGGAGGCCCATTATTTCTGGGATTAACTCGATTTCTGCCAATCTATCCCAATACATAGACCGATTTCTACAACCTCATGTTACTAAGTTAAACTCACACTTGAAAGACTCAACTCAATTACTAAATATTTTGAACTCTATGAAATGGGAGGATGGAATGATAATCGCAACATGCGATGTATCATCACTGTATACTGTGATTGACCACAAACAGGGAGTAGCAGCAGTTAAGAAATTTCTATATAGTGATATCAATATGGAAGTCAAACAGAGTGATTTCATATTAAATAGCATCCAATATATATTAGAGCATAACTTTTTTTCTTTTAACGGTAAATTTTACAGACAGATAGAGGGCACAGCCATGGGCACGAGGTTCGCACCGAGTTATGCAAATTTGTTTATGGGGTTCTGGGAAGAAGAATTCTTCAATAATGACCCCCTCGGTGCGAACCTCGTGCTCTACAAGCGCTATATAGATGATTTGTTTCTAATATGGAAAGGTCCTGAGAATGAATTAATTAAACTCTTTGAGAGGATGAACTCTAATAACTATGGCCTCAAATTCACAAGTCATTATAGTCAAACTCAGGTTAATTTCCTAGACTTGGAAATTATGGCAGTTAAAGATAAATTAGAAACTAAGACCCATTTTAAACCAGTCGATTGTAATAATCTGATTCATGCAGACAGTTGCCATTTGAATATCTGGAAAGATAACATCCCTTATGGACAAATGCTACGCATTAAAAGGAATTGCTCAAGAATAGAAGATTTTGAGAATCAGGTCACTCTAATAGCAAAAAAATTTGAGGATAGAGGATATGAGAATGTTAAAATCGGAAATGCTATTTCTAAAGCTCGTTTAACTAATAGAAATGAACTTTTAAAGTATAAAACTAAAAAGAGAGAAGAGAAAGGTCTGATTAATGTTCCCATTATCACGAATTATAGTGCAGATCATAATATAATCAAAAAGATAATAAAGAAGCACTGGCCCCTCTTAAAAGAAGATAACATAATTGGGAAACACCTGGCAGATAAACCAACTTTTATTTTTCGAAGAGCGAATAATTTTAAAATGCAGCTAGCTCCCAGTGAACTGAAAAGGAATAAAAATCCAACTCAGAAAGACTTAGAGGGTAAAATACCAGCAGGTTTTTTTCCATGTTATACGTGTAAGGCCTGTCAACACAGTTCCAAATTGAAGACTTTAAAAATAAACAGCTCAGAAATTAATTTTCGAATTAAAGATCTAATTAGGTGCAATCATAAAAATATTATTTATGCATTAAAATGTACATGTAATCTTTTTTATTTTGGTGAAACCACTAGATCCCTAAAGGACAGAATTAGGGAACACTTATTGTGTATAGAAAAAGGTAGGGATGACACTGCACTTTATAAACATTTTAAAGAAAAACATCACAGGGACACGAAAGCACTCAATTTCTGGGGGATAAAAAAAGTCAAAGGACATTGGAGAGGAGGTAACACAGAAAAATCACTCTTAATACAAGAAGCTGAATTGATTTATAAATACGACACTTTATTTCCAAAAGGCCTCAACTCAGAATTGGACCTTTCCCCATTTTTATTTGAATAAATCTGTTCAGTAGCACTTTTTATTCACATGCACAGGCACTTTACATACTTTCAATTATTTTGATAGGTTCACATTTTTTATATTGTTAATTTACTTTCATCTATATATTCATTCACTTATTTATAAGATATCTTCTTGACATAATGTGAATATATTTTTATAGCATATATGTTCGCTCAAGGGAGTGCCTAATAATATATAAGAAAATTTCTCTTAGCTTTAATTATATTTAGAACGAGCAACTCACAAAACCAGTATGGTTTTTTGTTACAATACAGTCGTTATTGTTTATGTAATGCACAGACAGCTTTTTTATATTTAATGTTTTTAATATATAATTTGTTATCAACAAGCACATAAAATCCATAATGATGCACCAAGGATATACCACCTTAATTGCATAGAGGGTGTTACCTAGTAACTAAAGGAAAGAGATCTCAAAGGGAGAAGTAATGAAGATACCACCTTAACCACCTGGAGGGTGTTACCTTTACAACTGAATGCATTAACCAATTACAAATGAATGGATCACTTTAAAAGGCTCTCAGTTACCTGTCACATGCATCTTGATAAAGCCCAAGGGAGGGCGAAACGCGTCGCTTGCATATGTGACACTGTGACATTGTATCTTTGAAACACTAAGAGATATCACAGTACAGCTTGTACTGCAACTTTAACCCGGGTTACCAGTATCTTTGTATATCCCAAGGTAAGGGATAACTTGTGCCCTACCAGTCTATTGGAACAACGGATACATCTACAGCAGTTAAATCTGCTCTTGCAGCAAGTTTTCATCAGCACACAGCAACCAGCTGTTTTCTTTCTCACGCTGCTGGAACGACAATCCATTACCTGAGAAGAGCGGAAGTTTGTGACGTCAGACGCCGACTCACATGTGCAGAGGTCTGTACACTTCTATTTTCCAGGAACGGCAGTCACTACAGCCGAGGTCCAAGCTTTGACCGCAAGATTTCCTTTCCTCGGTAACACCCTCCAAGTACCCTCTTGACTCACGGTACAGTACATTGTATCTGTTTGTGGCACCAATTTGTTACGAATTCTAGCCGTAATGCTACAATATTGATGCTCATTTGCACACGGCCATCTGCACTGAGATTATATTTCTGGACTTGGTGCTTGTTTTTATTAATAATCCTTGCTTTTATGATTATTATCAGTGTTATGCCATACATTTAAGATTATGATTGTTTTTTAACATTTATTTACATCCTATTAATTGTTAGCTGCTATTTGCAAATATTTGCACGGACTACTGATTTTTTATCCAAGGGAGACGTCCCTACCGCTAATTTCTATATATGTTTTTATGTAATTTGTCTATTTCATTTAATAAATTTAAATATCTTTTAATGTGGTGTGTATACTTTTAGCTTGATAGCGCACTTTCTCTATCTTGAGGCTTAGGCTTCATTATTGGTCATTTCCTTGTGTCTGATACAAGCAGAGATTGTATCTTTAGAGTAAGTGTTTAGCAATACCATCCTTAGCGCGCACCAATCCACTTTTTTAATTTATCTCTTCATTTATCTCTGATTTTGAGTGTGCTGCTTTGGACACCATATTTTATTTTATTATTGCATACCCCTGAACAGCATTATGGAAGACCTATTTGACTTTAGGGATAAAATATACTTGGAATTAAACAGTGATAGCAAGTCCATTACACATAACCATTCTATTCCCAATTTATCAGACTTAATGAATGAACTAGAATCAGCTATGATAAAAGAGCTAAAACAAAAAATGGAGCTAGTATTCTTAAATAGGTACACAAGTAAGGGTATTATCCCTAGAGGTTTACAGTTCAGTAAAAATTGTACTTTCACATTAAGTGATGAACTACAGGCAGAATGGACAGACACACTTAATACAGCCTCTAGGGGGCTCATAGAAATTTTAAAAAAATCCCGTAAAGAAACATTATTAACAATAGAGACCAATATTTCTAGTCTGAAAGATAAATTAAAGGGGTTGAAGGAGGAAACAGAATTCAAGGAAAAACAAAAAGTGATAATTAACAAACTAGATAATCTGAATAAAGATCTATTGAGATCAAAATGGGGAAAAATGGAAAGGGACATTAAGGATAATACTGTTAAAAGTACAGACACAAACATAGAGATAGATCAGCAAAGTTCCACAAAACCTTATAATAGAAATAACAAAAAAGAAAACCCCTCCAGAAATTACAACCAACAATACCACTCTCAAAATGTTAGACATAATAATAGCCATCCTAATTATAATTATAATCAGGAGAATACTAACAACTATCCTAGACGTAATTATAACAATTACAGAAACCAAAATTATTGGAATTCTGAACACTACCGACAATATAACCAGGGATATCGAAATCGTTCCGATTATCAGAATCATGATAACGGATATCGAAATAATAATTATGGCTACCATCATAATAATTCTAATCGTGATTATGATTATCAGAGGAGTGACCGTAATCACAATTGGAATGATTGGGAATATCCCAGACATAGAAATAGCTACAAACCGAGAGACATGAGACAAACCAATAGGGATTTCATAACACCCACACACAATAGGTTCCTCCCCCTAAGAGAAGATGTGACAAATTCCGAAAAAAATAGAACTGACATTAAATCGCCTTTTTTAGGCCACAGCCCTCTAAAGGAGGGCTTCTCAAAAAATTTACAAAAAAAAGAAACAGAACAGATACAAAGAAGAAAAAGAAATTTAGAGGAAGAAGGGGAGGAGGAAGGTCTAAACGACCCAAAAAGATTGAGGTAGATAATAATAACAAGAAAAGTGGGATTTTTAATTTGAGCAAAGCCAATCTGACAAAAGAACAAGAAAAACTACTTAATTTAGGCCTCTCTTATGCACCTACTACTAGGATGAGCAAGTTCAACACCCATATACATATTAAGAAATTTGTTAGAAATTTAACCTTGAAACGCTTTTTTATGAAAAACCCATTAGAAAAACAGAGCACTATTCCCAATAAGGTGGTGGAAAAATACCAACATACGGATTTAAAACCCAAATCACGTTTTTATCCAGCTTCTTCAAAGGGTAACTATCTTGATACCTTTGAGAAAATAGTCTTAAATGATATCAAAAAATGTGAGCTACCTCATATTAGGAAACAAAATATTAATAAGAAAGAAAGAGAGATACTAACAAAAATGCAGAAAGATTTAGAGGTGACCATAAAGCCGGCGGATAAGGGTGGGGGGGTTGTAATAATGGATACTGACAAATATATGGCTGAGGCATTGAGATTATTAAATGATAAAAAAACATATGAAGTACTACCAATGAATCCAACTGATAAGTATATTAAAATATTAAATAAAATTCTTACTGAAGGGAAATCTGAAAGACTTCTTAATGAACGTGAATTTAATTATCTGACACCTAAACATTCCAAAATCCCCATTTTTTATTTCCTCCCCAAAGTGCATAAATGTCAAATAAATCCACCAGGGAGGCCCATTATTTCTGGGATTAACTCGATTTCTGCCAATCTATCCCAATACATAGACCGATTTCTACAACCTCATGTTACTAAGTTAAACTCACACTTGAAAGACTCAACTCAATTACTAAATATTTTGAACTCTATGAAATGGGAGGATGGAATGATAATCGCAACATGCGATGTATCATCACTGTATACTGTGATTGACCACAAACAGGGAGTAGCAGCAGTTAAGAAATTTCTATATAGTGATATCAATATGGAAGTCAAACAGAGTGATTTCATATTAAATAGCATCCAATATATATTAGAGCATAACTTTTTTTCTTTTAACGGTAAATTTTACAGACAGATAGAGGGCACAGCCATGGGCACGAGGTTCGCACCGAGTTATGCAAATTTGTTTATGGGGTTCTGGGAAGAAGAATTCTTCAATAATGACCCCCTCGGTGCGAACCTCGTGCTCTACAAGCGCTATATAGATGATTTGTTTCTAATATGGAAAGGTCCTGAGAATGAATTAATTAAACTCTTTGAGAGGATGAACTCTAATAACTATGGCCTCAAATTCACAAGTCATTATAGTCAAACTCAGGTTAATTTCCTAGACTTGGAAATTATGGCAGTTAAAGATAAATTAGAAACTAAGACCCATTTTAAACCAGTCGATTGTAATAATCTGATTCATGCAGACAGTTGCCATTTGAATATCTGGAAAGATAACATCCCTTATGGACAAATGCTACGCATTAAAAGGAATTGCTCAAGAATAGAAGATTTTGAGAATCAGGTCACTCTAATAGCAAAAAAATTTGAGGATAGAGGATATGAGAATGTTAAAATCGGAAATGCTATTTCTAAAGCTCGTTTAACTAATAGAAATGAACTTTTAAAGTATAAAACTAAAAAGAGAGAAGAGAAAGGTCTGATTAATGTTCCCATTATCACGAATTATAGTGCAGATCATAATATAATCAAAAAGATAATAAAGAAGCACTGGCCCCTCTTAAAAGAAGATAACATAATTGGGAAACACCTGGCAGATAAACCAACTTTTATTTTTCGAAGAGCGAATAATTTTAAAATGCAGCTAGCTCCCAGTGAACTGAAAAGGAATAAAAATCCAACTCAGAAAGACTTAGAGGGTAAAATACCAGCAGGTTTTTTTCCATGTTATACGTGTAAGGCCTGTCAACACAGTTCCAAATTGAAGACTTTAAAAATAAACAGCTCAGAAATTAATTTTCGAATTAAAGATCTAATTAGGTGCAATCATAAAAATATTATTTATGCATTAAAATGTACATGTAATCTTTTTTATTTTGGTGAAACCACTAGATCCCTAAAGGACAGAATTAGGGAACACTTATTGTGTATAGAAAAAGGTAGGGATGACACTGCACTTTATAAACATTTTAAAGAAAAACATCACAGGGACACGAAAGCACTCAATTTCTGGGGGATAAAAAAAGTCAAAGGACATTGGAGAGGAGGTAACACAGAAAAATCACTCTTAATACAAGAAGCTGAATTGATTTATAAATACGACACTTTATTTCCAAAAGGCCTCAACTCAGAATTGGACCTTTCCCCATTTTTATTTGAATAAATCTGTTCAGTAGCACTTTTTATTCACATGCACAGGCACTTTACATACTTTCAATTATTTTGATAGGTTCACATTTTTTATATTGTTAATTTACTTTCATCTATATATTCATTCACTTATTTATAAGATATCTTCTTGACATAATGTAAATATATTTTTATAGCATATATGTTCGCTCAAGGGAGTGCCTAATAATATATAAGAAAATTTCTCTTAGCTTTAATTATATTTAGAACGAGCAACTCACAAAACCAGTATGGTTTTTTGTTACAATACAGTCGTTATTGTTTATGTAATGCACAGACAGCTTTTTTATATTTAATGTTTTTAATATATAATTTGTTATCAACAAGCACATAAAATCCATAATGATGCACCAAGGATATACCACCTTAATTGCATAGAGGGTGTTACCTAGTAACTAAAGGAAAGAGATCTCAAAGGGAGAAGTAATGAAGATACCACCTTAACCACCTGGAGGGTGTTACCTTTACAACTGAATGCCTTAACCAATTACAAATGAATGGATCACTTTAAAAGGCTCTCAGTTACCTGTCACATGCATCTTGATAAAGCCCAAGGGAGGGCGAAACGCGTCGCTTGCATATGTGACACTGTGACATTGTATCTTTGAAACACTAAGAGATATCACAGTACAGCTTGTACTGCAACTTTAACCCGGGTTACCAGTATCTTTGTATATCCCAAGGTAAGGGATAACTTGTGCCCTACCAGTCTATTGGAACAACGGATACATCTACAGCAGTTAAATCTGCTCTTGCAGCAAGTTTTCATCAGCACACAGCAACCAGCTGTTTTCTTTCTCACGCTGCTGGAACGACAATCCATTACCTGAGAAGAGCGGAAGTTTGTGACGTCAGACGCCGACTCACATGTGCAGAGGTCTGTACACTTCTATTTTCCAGGAACGGCAGTCACTACAGCCGAGGTCCAAGCTTTGACCGCAAGATTTCCTTTCCTCGGTAACACCCTCCAAGTACCCTCTTGACTCACGGTACAGTACATTGTATCTGTTTGTGGCACCAATTTGTTACGAATTCTAGCCGTAATGCTACAATATTGATGCTCATTTGCACACGGCCATCTGCACTGAGATTATATTTCTGGACTTGGTGCTTGTTTTTATTAATAATCCTTGCTTTTATGATTATTATCAGTGTTATGCCATACATTTAAGATTATGATTGTTTTTTAACATTTATTTACATCCTATTAATTGTTAGCTGCTATTTGCAAATATTTGCACGGACTACTGATTTTTTATCCAAGGGAGACGTCCCTACCGCTAATTTCTATATATGTTTTTATGTAATTTGTCTATTTCATTTAATAAATTTAAATATCTTTTAATGTGGTGTGTATACTTTTAGCTTGATAGCGCACTTTCTCTATCTTGAGGCTTAGGCTTCATTATTGGTCATTTCCTTGTGTCTGATACAAGCAGAGATTGTATCTTTAGAGTAAGTGTTTAGCAATACCATCCTTAGCGCGCACCAATCCACTTTTTTAATTTATCTCTACATTTATTAACTCCTAATCTGCCGTCCCCAACATCGCCACCACTATAATAAAGTTATTAACCCCTAAACCTAACACCTCCCCTAATTTAAATATAATTTAAAATATAATATAATTTAAAATAATCTTAATAAAATTACTACAATTAAATAAATTAATCCTATTCAAAACTAAATACTTACCTATAAAATAAACCGTAAGTTAGCTTCAATATAACTAATAGTTACATTTGTATCTATCTTAGGGTTTATTTTTATTTTACAGGCAACTTTGTATTTATTTTAACTAGGTACAATAGTTATTAAATAGTTATTAACTATTTAATAACTACCTAGCTAAAATAAATACAAAAGTACCTGTAAAATAAAACCTAACCTAATTTACAATTACACCTAACAATACACTACAATTAAATTAAATCCCTAAACTAAATACAATTAAATACAATAAAATAAAATAAACTAAAGTACAAAAAAACCAAAACACTAAATTACAGAAATTTTTAAAACTAATTACACCTAATCTAATCCCCCTAATAAAATAAAAAGCCCCCCAAAATAATAAAAATCCCTACCCTATACTAAATTACAAATAGCCCTTAAAGGGGCTTTTTGCGGGGCATTGCCCCAAAGTAATCAGCTCTTTTACCTGTAAAAAAAAAAATACAATACCCCCCAACATTAAAACCCACACACCCAAACCTAATCTAAAACCCAACCAATCCCCCCTTAATTAAACCTAACACTAACCCCTTGAAGATCACCCTACCTTGAGACGTCTTCACCCAACCGGGCACAAGTGGTCCTCCAGATGGGCAGAAGTCTTCATCCTATCCGGGCAGAAGTCTTCATCCAGGCGGCATCTTCTATCTTCATCCATCCGGAGTGGAGCGGGTCCATCTTCAAGCCAACAGACGCGGAGCATCCTCTTCTTCCGACGACTCCTGATGAATGAAGGTTCCTTTAAATGACATCATCCAAGATGGCGTCCCTTGAATTCCGATTGGCTGATAGGATTCTATCAGCCAATCGGAATTAAGGTAGGAAAAATCCTATTGGCTGATGCAATCAGCCAATAGAATTGAGGTCACAATCTATTGGCTGATTGGAACAGCCAATAGAATGCAAACTCAATCCTATTGGCTGATTGGATCAGCCAATAGGATTGAGCTTCAGCCAATCGGAATTCAAGGGACGCCATCTTGGATGATGTCATTTAAAGGAACCTTCATTCGTCGGGAGTCATCGAAAGAAGAGGATGCTCCGCGTCGGTTGGCTTGAAGATGGACCTGCTCCGCTCCGGATGGATGAAGATAGAAGATGCCGCCTGAATGAAGACTTCTGCCCGTCTGGAGGTCTTCTTCTGCCCGGAAAGGATGAAGACTTCTGCCCGTCTGGAGGACACTTGTGCCTGGTTGGGTGAAGACGTCTCAAGGTAGGGTGATCTTCAAGGGGTTAGTATTAGGTTGTATTAAGGGAGGATTGGGTGGGTTTTAGAGTAGGGTTTGGTGTGTGGGTGGTGGGTTTTAATGTTGGGGGGGTATTGTATTTTTTTTTACAGGTAAAAGAGCTGATTACTTTGGGGCAATGCAACGCAAAAAAACATTTTAAGGGCTATTTGTAATTTAGTATAGTTTAGGGATTTTTATTATTATTATTAGGGGGATTAGATTAGGTGTAATTAGTTTAAAAATTTGTAATTATTTTTTTATTTTCTGTAATTTAGTGTTTTTTTGTTTGTACTTTATTTTATTTAATTTAATTGTATTTTGTTTAGGGATTTAATTTAATTGTAGTGTAGTGTTAGGTGTAATTGTAACTTAGGGTAGGTTTTATTTTACAGGTACTTTTGTATTTATTTTAGCTAGGTAGTTATTAAATAGTTAATAACTATTTAATAACTATTGTACCTAGTTAAAATAAATACAACGTTGCCTGTAAAATAAAAATAAACCCTAAGATAGATACAAATGTAACTATTAGTTATATTGTAGCTAGCTTAGGGTTTATTTTATATGTAAGTATTTAGTTTTAAATAGGATTAATTTATTTAATTGTAGTAATTTTATTAAGATTATTTTAAATTATATTTAAATTGGGGGGGGGTGTTAGGGTTAGACTTAGATTTAGGGGTTAATACATTTAGTATAGTGGCGGCGACGTTGGGGGTGGCAGATTAATGGTGAATAAATGTAGGTAGGTGTCGGCGATGTTAGGGACGGCAGATTAGAGGTTAATAATATTTAACTAGTGTTTGCGAGGTGGGAGTGCGGTGGTTTAGGGGTTAATATATTTATTAAAGTGGCGGCGATGTCCGGTCGGCAGATTAGGGGTTAAAAATTTTAGTTAAGTGATTGCGATGTGGGGGGGGGGCTCGGTTTAGGGGTTTATAGGTAGTTTATGGGTGTTTGTGTACTTTTTAGCACTTTAGTTAAGAGTTTTATGTTACGGTAAAACTCTTAACTACTGACTTTTAAATGCGGTAACAGTCTTGACAGGAGAGGCTGTACCGCTCACTTTTTCAAAGACTCGTAATACCAGCGTTAGGCAAATCCCATTGAAAAGATAGGATACGCAATTGGCGTAAGGGGATTTGTGGTATGCTCGAGTGGCAGAAAAAAAATGAGCGGTACACCTGTACCTGCCAGACTCGTAATACCAGCGGGCGTTAAAAAGCAGCATTGGGACCTCTCAACACTGCTTTTTAAGGCTAACGCAAGACTCGTAATCTAGGCAAAAGTATCTTGATAGTAGTTGTAATTACCATTTGTTACCACTGGAGGGGAGTCAAAGCTTAGTTTCAGCTGGATTTACACAGTAAACGCATACGATCTTGCTACCCTTATTTCCCTTTGGACTCCTTGCCCTGTAATTTTAGATTTGCTACCCATAAACACATTTTGCAGGCATATATTTGGGTTATAGCTGGACACCTCAGAAACACTCCCCAGGTATCTTTAACCAGCACACGGTTTATAATATCAAATGCCTTGTACCCTTCCTTTATCTTTTTATTCTGTAAGGCAGTTAATCTTACTATAGCTGTGTTACTTCTATAATCTTATTTACATATTAACCTGGTTAAATGGTTTACATAGATATCAAGCTAATTGCGAGCCTATATTCTCCCTTATTAACAATTTTGTTGGAAATGTAGAGATGTTAGTTGTTTGCTTTTGCCTTTGTTAAGTGTGCGATATCCATCTTGTAAGCTGATGCTTGCAAAATAATCTTGTTGCGTGTAGGTACGACATTATACTGATATAGCCTACAAATGCTCAAATTCTTCTTAGCCCCCAGACAGAGGTCACACTTGGAGACTTTTCCTATGCACTATTTGCCATGGTGTCTGTGAAGTAGCTTAACATATCTGCTCATTTTCTCTTACCCTCATCTTTTTACAGTTTAATCAGCCTCCTGTTGCTGGGTATAGGGCCCGTGCCCAGTCGGCAGGGTTAGATTAAGAGAGAAGCAAATATGTTTCTTGTGTGTAGCTAAAACACTACTGTCGTCCTGTTATCTGCTTAACAGTATAAGTGCACTATCAGCATATTTATTTACAATTTAATTAAGCTTCGCTGTTGCTCTGGCATTTAGGCAGTTAGTTGCATCCTAGAGCTATAGATTTAGATACTATGCAGTGTTGAGGTCCTGGCGCTAGTATAAACGAATTTTGCACACTGTAAATCTGTCTGGCCACTTGATCAGCGCACGAAGTTGGGTAGGCATATCTGATAAATGTTTCCCATGCTTTGGCAATGTTTAACATTGTAAGCCGGTTTAGGTACCTTACATGGCACTCACCTTAGCCCTACACTCTCAACTTGTTATTCTAGGATACGCTCCCTTAAATAGCCCCTTATATATGACTAGATCACTAGCTTTGACACCCTCTTGGGGAGATTACTTACTTACACTACATTCCCCTGAGATATCTTAGGCTTTATTTTAAGTGGAGTCCTCTACCTAACGGGTTTCTGCCTGCAACAGATACATTTTCTAGGACTTAATATTATCTCTTATTGCAGTATAAATATAAATGCCGCTCTTGAAATCTAGTTTTAGTTATGTTGTTATGAACCAAATAATCTTTTTAATGTTATTAGCCCCTCCAGGTGAATCCTTATGTCATATGATCAATCTCCGCCCCCCCCTCCCCTTCCTTTCCCCTTCCCTCTGCCCTTCCTTCTCCCTTTCCCCCTTCTTAGGACTCTGGTTCACCTATGTGAAGTTGGCACCCCATATTTGTGAAAACTGAATTAAAATATACCATTCATTTGTGCTGCGTCTGTGCTGATTTGTGCCGTAAAAACCAACGTTTGTGCCGGTTTGGTTTAGGAGATATTGCACATTATTTTTTTATGAAACCCCGCCCACTTTGCACCCCATGTTATGCAATTTTAAAAACAAATATACCATTTGTTTGTGCTGCGTTTGTGCCGCAAAAACGAACGTTTGTGCCGGTTTGGTTTTGGAGATATAGCGCATTATATTTGCTGAAACTCCACCCACTTTGCACCCCATGTTATGCAATTTTAAAAACCAATATACCATTTGTTTGTGCTGCGTTTGTGCTGATTTGTGCTGCAAAAACGAACGTTCGTGCTGTTTTGGTTTCCGAGATATAGCGCATTATTTTTTATGAAACCCCGCCCACTTTGCACCCCATGTTATTCAATTTTAAAAACAAATATACCATTCGTTTGTGCTGCGTTTGTGCTGATTTGTGCCGCAAAAACTATTGTTTGTGCCGGTTTGGTTTCGGAGATATTGCGCATTATTTTTTTATAAAACCCCGCCCACTTTGCACCCCATGTTATGCAATTTTAAAAACAAAATATACCATTTGTTTGTGCTGCGTTTGTGCTGATTTGTGCCGCAAAAACTAACGTTTGTGCCGGTTTGGTTTCGGAGATATTGCGCATTATTTTTTTATAAAACCCCGCCCACTTTGCACCCCATGTTATTCAATTTTAAAAACAAATATACCATTCGTTTGTGCTGCGTTTGTGCTGATTTGTGCCGCAAAAACTAACGTTTGTGCCGGTTTGGTTTCGGAGATATTGCGCATTAAATTTGCTGAAACTCCGCCCACTTTGCACCCCATGTTATGCAATTCTAAAAACAAATATACCATTGGTTTGTGCTGCGTTTGTGCTGATTTGTGCCGCAAAAACGAACGTTTGTGCCATTTTGGTTTCGGAGATATAGCGCATTATATTTTATGAACCCCGCCCACTTTGCACCCCATGTTATTCAATTTTAAAAACAAATATATCATTTGTTTGTGCTGCGTTTGTGCTGGTTTGTGCCGCAAAAACGAACGTTTGTGCCGGTTTGGCTTCAGAGATATAGCGCATTATATTTGCTGAAACTCCGCCCACTTTGCACCCCATGTTATGCAATTTTAAAAACAAATATACCGTTTGTTTGTGCTGTGTTTGTGCTGATTTGTGCTGCAAAAACGAACGTTTGTGCTGTTTTGTTTTCAGAGATATAGCGCATTATTTTTTATGAAACCCCGCCCACTTTGCACCCCATGTTATTCAATTTTAGAAACAAATATACCATTTGTTTGTGCTGTGTTTGTGCTGATTTGTGCCGCAAAAACTAACACTTGTGCCGGTTTGGTTTAGGAGATATTGCGCATTATTTTTGTATAAAACCCGCCCACTTTGCACCCCATGTTATGCAATTTTAAAAACAAATATACCATTTGTTTGTGCTGCTTTTGTGCTGATTTGTGCTGCAAAAACGAATGTTTGTGCCGGTTTGGTTTTTCAGAGATATAGGCCATTATATTTGCTGAAACTCTGCCCACTTTGCCCCCCATGTTATGCAATTTTAAAAATGAATATACCATTCGTTTGTACTGCATCTGTGCTGATTTGTGCCGCAAAAATGAATGTTTGTTCCGGTTTGATTTTGGAGATATTGTGCATTATGTGTACATGTACCCTTTGATTCAAAAGTATTATAACAGCAAAAATGTTTGTAAGTACAAATAGAATTATAAAACTTTGGGGTATACAAAAGAACAGATGTGACTTCCACACCAGAAAAAAATATTTAAGAACATATGGGGGAGATTACATCCCTGGCAACTGGAAAAAAAACCTGTTTCAGTTTTCTATGCAGCGCAGTAGTGTAGCTGCTCAGCGCAACAGTCTAGTTACGCTGCGTAGAAAACTAGTGAGACAATTTTTTCCCCATCGCCAGGGATGTAATGCCTCCCTTTTTTTTTTTTTTTAAAAAAGCGACTAAAAAAGAATTGACTTATATAAGAAAACTTGCTTAAGTGCTTTTAAGTGTTTGTTAAATCTAAGCAAGTTAATATTGGGCTGTCTGTGGTTAACATGACATTACAGGCGATTAATATGGCAACAAAGAGGTTAAATTGGATAAAGGAGGTTAATTAGGCCTAATGGGGTTGAAGAGGGCTTTACTGCAATTTAATTGAAAATGTCCTTTTTCAATTAAGTAGTGGGTTTCTACTTATTAACTTTGCAGTTAAATTACTTAAAGGGACATTAAACCCAAACATTTTCTTTCATGATTTAAGAAGAGAATACAATTTTAAATAACATTCCAGTTTACTTCTATTATCTAATTTGCTTCATTCTTTACATATCCTTTTTTGAAGAAATAGCAATGCACATGGGTGAGCCAATCACACGAGGCATCTATGTGCATCTACCAATCAGCAGCTACTGAGCATATCTAGATATGCTTTTCAGCAAAGAATATCAAGAAAATTAAGCAAATTAGATGATAGAAGTAAATTGGCAAGTTGTGTACAATTGCATGCTCTTTCTAAATCATAAAAGAAAAAATGTGGGTTTCATATCCCTCTAAAGGGACACTGAACCCAATTTTTTCTTTCGTGATTCAGATAGAGCATGAAATTGTAAGCAACTTTACTCCGTCCTATTATCAAATTTTCTTCATTCTCTTGGAATCTTTATTTGAAATGCAAGAATGTAAGTTTAGATGCCGGCCCATTTTTGATAAACAACCTGGGTTGTCCTTGCTGATTGGTGGATAAATTCATCCACCAATAAAAAGTGCTATCCAGAGCTCTGAACCCAAAAAACTTAGATGCCTTCTTTTTCAAATAAAAATAGCAAGAGAATGAAGAAAAATTGATAATAGGAGTAAATTAGAAAGTTGCTTAAAATTGCATGCGCTATCTGAATCATGAAAGAAAAAAATTGGGTTCAGTGTCCCTTTAAGCTATGGTTTGGGCTTCTTCCAATCCATTACTCTTCAATAACCCCATGTATGCTGTATAAACCGGTATGTTACCATGTTAATCCTTTAATGCCCAGGGCCGGATTTACATTTTGGGCGCCCATAGGCACAGAGTGCACTATACAGAGTGCATCCCAATTGTTTTCTGTTACCGGCGGCTTCCGTGGTGCCAATGAAACGCCTGCCTGTGCTGGACAGACTTTTTAATGGGTAGCCTACACCGAGGTCCCTCTCTGCCCCCACGGAATTCGCCGGTCATGGAAAGAAGGAGGTGCGCTCTGAATAGTGTTCTATATAGAGCGCACCGTCCTTGTTGTTGCCGGTGTTCTGTTGAATTAATTGACAGAACACCAGCAATTAGGCACGGCTCCCCTCTATGGAGGGCGTCTGTTGGTACATGCCTACTCTGCCTCATTACAAATCTGGCCATGTAAATGCCACATTAACCTCTCTGGTGCAATATTAACCCTCTTACATTTTACTTTCTGGTGCAGTGTTAAAGGGACAGTATACACCAATTTTCATATAACTGCATGTAATAGACACTATTATAAAGAATAAGATGCACAGATACTGATGTAAAAATCCGGTATAAAACCATTTAAAAACTTACTTAGAAGCTTCCAGTTTAGCTCTGTTTAAAATGTTACAATCTGTATATTTGTTTTTAAAATTGAATAACATGGGGTGCAAAGTGGGCAGGGTTTCATAAAAAATAATGCTCTATATCTCCGAAACCAAAATGGCACAAACGTTCATTTTTGCTGCCAAACCAACACAAACGCAGCACAAACAAATGGTATATTTATTTTTAACGTGGGGTGCAAAGTGGGCAGAGTTTCAGCAAATGTAATACGTAATTTTTCCGAAACCAAACTGGTACCAACGTTCGTTTTTGCGGCACAAATCAGCACAAACGCAGCACAAACGAATGGTATGTTTGTTTTTAAAATTTCATAACATGGGGTGCAAAGTGGGCAGAGTTTCAGCAAATGTAATGCGCTACATCTCCGAAAACAAACCGGCACAAACATTCGCTTTTGCGGCACAAATCAGCACAAACGCAGCACAAACAAATTGTATATTTGTTTTTAAAATTGAATAACATGGGGTGCAAAGTGGGCGGGGTTTCATAAAAAAATAATGTGCAATATCTCCTAAACCAAACCGGCACAAACGTTAGTTTTTGCGGCACAAATCAGCACAAACGCAGCACAAACGAATGGTATATTTGTTTTTAAAATTGAATAACATGGGGTGCAAAGTGGGCGGGGTTTCATAAAAAATAATACGCTATATCTCCGAAACCAAAACAGCACAAACATTTGTTTTTGCAGCACAAATCAGCACAAACGCAGCACAAACAAATGGTATATTTGTTTTTAAAATTGCATAACATGGGTTGCAAAGTGGGCGGAGTTTCAGCAAATATAATGCGCTATATCTCCGAAACCAAACCGGCACAAACGTTTGTTTTTGCGGCACAAACCAGCACAAACACAGCACAAACGAATGGTATATTTTAATTAAGTTTTTACAAACATGGGGTGCTAACTTCATATAGGTCTCTGGTTCTATGTGATAGAGTTCAGGGTCCTTTTTTGCGGTTTCCCTTGATGCATACCGCATCCCGGAATATCCCCCCCCCCTTACTAGACACCCAACATCTAGAAGGCTCAGTTGCATTCTTTGCTAATACTTTTTAGTTCCATTCTCTTACGAGCCATAGTTTGTCATCTGTTTTTATTGATACTCTGGGTTCATACGAAGCGTATGATTTACAATATAACCCCCCCCCCCTTACTGGATACCCAAAATCTAGAAGGCTCAGTTGTGCTCTTTGTTAATATCCATAGTTTAACAATGAGTCATAGTTTGTCATCTGTTTTTATTATAATATTTTGGGTTCATATGAAGCGTATAATTTACAATACAGATTATACATTTGTACACTATTATATGTCACTGCTATTATAATTTATGTTGTACTAAGGTTACAAAAAAGCAAAAAATTGGAGGTTTGTTCTTCATTTGTTCTGTGATGAAACAGGATTGATTTAATGATGTGGTTCTCATGACCAACATGTCCTTTTTACATACCTATGTGATTATTGTAACAGTATTTATCTGTGAGTATACCTTTTCAACCTCAATAAAAATTATTTAAACAAAAACAAAAAATAACTGTCTCTGATAATTGAAACCAGAGCCCAATCAAATAGCCTGAGCTTGCAGGGAGAGCAGAACTCAAAACCCTCCGTATCGCCTTAACGCCGCATGCACAGTAAGACCAATACTTTGAGATAACAATAGAAAAATTTACATTTTATTATCTCACTGTCCCATCCACCCACCTGGGAGTGTGATTTCAAAACATTCTTGTTTACACAGCTTTTCTATAACCAGTATTTAAGAATTTAAATTTACAGTATAGGAGTGCATATAACAGGCAAAAGCAGCTATTTTAAATGACAAAATAAATGTAAAAATAGTTTATAAACTATTTAATACACTTCAGCAGGTAAATAAAGAGAATTTGGAAACACTGGTCCTTTAATATACCAAGGGCTAGCATCATTAATTTTTGAAATTACAGTACATTGTATTGTAATGTAATGATAGTAACAAATATTTGGAAGCTATGAACTAAATGGTATTAGTTTTTTAAAAAACAACATTTCTTTCATGTAATTAGCAAGAGTCCATGAGCTAGTGACGTATGGGATATACAATCCTACCAGGAGGGGCAAAGTTTCCCAAACCTTAAAATGCCTATAAATACACCCCTCACCACACCCACAAATCAGTTTTACAAACTTTGCCTCCTATGGAGGTGGTGAAGTAAGTTTGTGCTAGATTCTACGTTGATATGCGCTCCTCAGCAGGTTGGAGCCCGGTTATCCTCTCAGCGTGCAGTGAATGTCAGAGGGATGTGAGGAGAGTATTGCCTATTTGAATGCAGTGATCTCCTTCTACGGGGTCTATTTCATAGGTTCTCTGTTATCGGTCGTAGAGATTCATTTCTTACCTCCCTTTTCAGATCGACGATATACTCTTATATATACCATTACCTCTACTGATTCTCGTTTCAGTACTGGTTTGGCTTTCTACTACGTGTAGATGAGTGTCCTGGGGTAAGTAAGTCTTATTTTCTGTGACACTCTAAGCTATGGTTGGGCACTTTTATATAAAGTTCTAAATATATGTATTCAAACATTTATTTGCCTTGACTCAGGATGTTCAACGTTCCTTATTTCAGACAGTCAGTTTCATATTTGGGATAATGCATATGAATAAATCATTTTTTCTTACCTTAAAAATTTGACTTTTTCCCTGTGGGCTGTTAGGCTCGCGGGGGCTGAAAATGCTTCATTTTATTGCGTCACTCTTGGCGCGGACTTTTTTGGCGCAAATTTTTTTTCTGTTTCCGGCGTCATACGTGTCGCCGGAAGTTGCGTCATTTTTGATGTTTTTTTGCGCCAAAGGTGTCGGCGTTCCGGATGTGGCGTCACTTTTGTCTCCACATTATTTAAGTCTCATTATTTTGTGCTTCTGGTTGCTAGAAGCTTGTTCTATGGCATTTTTTTCCCATTCCTGAAACTGTCATTTAAGGAATTTGATCAATTTTTCTTTATATGTTGTTTTTTCTATTACATATTGCAGGATGTCCCACGTTGAAGCTGAGTCAGAAGATACTTCTGGAAAATCCCTGCCTGGTGCTGGAGCTACCAAAGCTAAGTGTATCTGCTGTAAACTTTTGGTATCTGTTCCTCTAGCTGTTGTTTGTACTGTTTGTCATGACAAACTTGCTAATGCAGATAATATTTCCTTTAGTACTGTTACATTACCTGTTGCTGTTCCGTCAACATCTAATACTCAGAGTGTTCCTGATAACATAAGAGATTTTGTTTCTAAATCCATTAAGAAGGCTATGTATGTTATTCCTCCTTCTAGTAAACGTAAAAAGTCTTTTAAAACTTCTCATTTTTCAGATGAATTTTTAAATGAACATCATCATTCTGATACTGATATTGGTTCTTCTGATTCAGAGGATTCTGTCTCAGAGGTTGATGCTGATAAATCTTCATATTTATTTAAAATGGAATTTATTCGTTCTTTACTTAAAGAAGTCCTAATTGCATTAGAAATTGAGGATTCTAGTCCTCTTGATACTAAATCTAAACGTTTAGATAAGGTTTTTAAATCTCCTGTAGTTATTCCAGAAGTTTTTCCTGTCCCTGGTGCTATTTCTGAAGTAATTTCCAGGGAATGGAATAATTTGGGTAATTCTTTTACTCCTTCGAAACGTTTTAAGCAATTATATCCTGTGCCATCTGACAGATTAGAATTTTGGGACAAAATCCCTAAGGTTGATGGGGCTGTCTCTACTCTTGCTAAGCGTACTACTATTCCTACGGCAGATGGTACTTCCTTTAAGGATCCTTTAGATAGGAAAATTGAATCCTTTCTAAGAAAAGCTTACTTGTGTTCAGGTAATCTTCTTAGACCTGCTATATCTTTAGCGGATGTTGCTGCAGCTTCAACCTTTTGGTTAGAAGCTTTAGCGCAACAAGTAACAGATCATAATTCTCATAGCATTATTATTCTTCTACAACATGCTAATAATTTTATTTGTGATGCCATCTTTGATATCATTAGAGTTGATGTCAGGTATATGTCTCTAGCTATTTTAGCTAGAAGAGCTTTATGGCTTAAAACTTGGAATGCTGATATGTCTTCTAAGTCTACTCTGCTTTCCCTTTCTTTCAAGGGTAATAAATTATTTGGTTCTCAGTTGGATTCTATTATCTCAACTGTTACTGGAGGGAAAGGAACTTTTTTACCACAGGATAAAAAATCTAAAGGTAAATGTAGGTCTAATAATCGTTTTCGTTCCTTTCGTCACAACAAGGAACAAAAGCCTGATCCTTCATCCTCAGGAGCGGTATCAGTTTGGAAACCATCTCCAGTCTGGAATAAATCCAAGCCTTTCAGAAAACCAAAGCCAGCTCCCAAGTCCACATGAAGGTGCGGCCCTCATTCCAGCTCAGCTGGTAGGGGGCAGATTACGTTTTTTCAAAGAAATTTGGTTCAATTCCGTTCACAATCTCTGGATTCAGAACATTGTTTCAAAAGGGTACAGAATTGGCTTCAAGATAAGGCCTCCTGCAAAGAGATTTTTTCTTTCCCGTGTCCCAGTAAACCCAGCGAAGGCTCAAGCATTTCTGAAATGTGTTTCAGATCTAGAGTTGGCCGTAGTAATTATACCAGTTCCAGTTCTGGAACAGGGGCTGGGGTTTTATTCAAATCTCTTCATTGTACCAAAGAAGGAGAATTCCTTCAGACCAGTTCTGGATCTAAAAATATTGAATCGTTATGTAAGGATACCAACATTCAAAATGGTAACTGTAAGGACTATCCTGCCTTTTGTTCAGCAAGAGCATTATATGTCCACAATAGATTTACAGGATGCATATCTGCATATTCCGATTCATCCAGATCACTATCAGTTTCTGAGATTCTCTTTCCTAGACAAGCATTACCAGTTTGTGGCTCTACCGTTTGGCCTAGCTACAGCCCCAAGAATTTTTACAAAGGTTCTCGGTGCCCTTCTGTCTGTAATCAGAGAACAGGGTATTGTGGTATTTCCTTATTTGGACGATATCTTGGTACTTGCTCAGTCTTCACATTTAGCAGAATCTCATACGAATCGAATTGTGTTGTTTCTTCAAGATCATGGTTGGAGGATCAATTTACCAAAAAGTTAATTGATTCCTCAGACAAGGGTAACCTTTTTAGGTTTTCAGGTAGATTCAGTGTCCATGACTCTGTCTTTGACAGACAAGAGACGTCTAAAGTTGATATCAGCTTGTCGAAACCTTCAGTCACAATCATTCCCTTCGGTAGCTTTATGCATGGAAATTCTAGGTCTTATGACTGCAGCATCGGACGCGATCCCCTTTGCTCGTTTTCACATGCGACCTCTTCAGCTCTGTATGCTGAACCAGTGGTGCAGGGATTACACAAAGATATCTCAATTAATATCTTTAACACCGATTGTACGACACTCTCTGATGTGGTGGACAGATCCCCATCGTTTAGTTCAGGGGGCTTCTTTTGTTCTTCCGACCTGGACTGTAATTTCAACAGATGCAAGTCTGACAGGTTGGGGAGCTGTTTGGGGGTCTCTGACAGCACAAGGGGTTTGGGAATCTCAGGAGGTGAGATTACCAATCAATATTTTGGAACTCCGTGCAATTTTCAGAGCTCTTCAGTCATGGCCTCTTCTAAAGAGAGAATCGTTCATTTGTTTTCAGACAGACAATGTCACAACTGTGGCATACATCAATCATCAAGGAGGGACTCACAGTCCTCTGGCTATGAAGGAAGTATCTCGAATTCTGGTATGGGCGGAATCCAGCTCCTGTCTAGTTTCTGCGGTTCATATCCCAGGTATAGACAATTGGGAAGCGGATTATCTCAGCTGCCAAACGTTACATCCGGGCGAATGGTCTCTTCACCCAGAGGTATTTCTTCAGATTGTTCAAATGTGGGGACTTCCAGAAATAGATCTGATGGCCTCTCATCTAAACAAGAAACTTCCCAGGTATCTGTCCAGATCCAGGGATCCTCAAGCGGAAGCAGTGGATGCATTGTCACTTCCGCCTCTAGTATCTTTCCGCCTCTAGTTCTTCTTCCAAGAGTAATCTCCAAGATTCTGAAGGAATGCTCGTTTGTTCTGCTGGTAGCTCCAGCATGGCCTCACAGGTTTTGGTATGCGGATCTTGTCCGGATGGCCTCTTGCCAACCGTGGACTCTTCCGTTAAGACCAGACCTTTTGTCGCAAGGTCCTTTTTTCCATCAGGATCTCAAATCCTTAAATTTAAAGGTATGGAGATTGAACGCTTGATTCTTAGTCAAAGAGGTTTCTCTGACTCTGTGATTAATACTATGTTACAGGCTCGTAAATCTGTATCTAGGGAGATATATTATAGAGTCTGGAAGACTTATATTTCTTGGTGTCTTTCTCATCATTTTTCCTGGCATTCTTTTAGAATTCCGAGAATTTTACAATTTCTTCAGGATGGTTTGGATAAAGGTTTGTCTGCAAGTTCCTTGAAAGGACAAATCTCTGCTCTTTCTGTTCTTTTTCACAGAAAGATTGCTAATCTTCCTGATATTCATTGTTTTGTACAAGCTTTGGTTCGTATAAAACCTGTCATTAAGTCAATTTCTCCTCCTTGGAGTTTGAATTTGGTTCTGGGGGCTCTTCAAGCTCCTCCGTTTGAACCTATGCATTCGTTGGACATCAAATTACTTTCTTGGAAAGTTTTGTTTTTTTTGGCTATCTCTTCTGCCAGACGAGTTTCTGAATAATCTGCTCTTTCTTGTGAGTCTCCTTTTCTGATTTTTCATCAGGATAAGGCGGTGTTGCGAACTTCTTTTAAATTTTTACCTAAGGTTGTGAATTCTAACAACATTAGTAGAGAAATTGTGGTTCCTTCATTGTGTCCTAATCCTAAGAATTCTAAGGAGAGATCATTGCATTCTTTGGATGTTGTTAGAGCTTTGAAATATTATGTTGAAGCTACTAAGAATTTCCGAAAGACTTCTAGTCTATTTGTTATCTTTTCCAGTTCTAGGAAAGGTCAGAAGGCCTCTGCCATTTCTTTGGCATCTTGGTTGAAAATTAAATCTTTAATTCATCATGCTTATGTCGAGTCGGGTAAAACTCCACCTCAAAGGATTACAGCTCATTCAACTAGGTCAGTTTCTACTTCCTGGGCGTTTAGGAATGAAGCTTCGGTTGATCAGATTTGCAAAGCAGCAACTTGGTCTTCTTTGCATACTTTTACTAAATTCTACCATTTTGATGTGTTTTCTTCTTCTGAAGCTGTTTTTGGTAGAAAAGTACTTCAGGCAGCTGTTTTAGTTTGAATCTTCTGCTTATAATTTAAACTTTATTTTGGGTGTGGATTATTTTTTTGCGGAATTGGCTGTCTTTATTTTATCCCTCCCTCTCTAGTGACTCTTGCGTGGAAAGATCCACATCTTGGGTAGTCATTATCCCATACGTCACTAGCTCATGGACTCTTGCTAATTACATGAAAGAAAACATAATTTATGTAAGAACTTACCTGATAAATTCATTTCTTTCATATTAGCAAGAGTCCATGAGGCCCACCCTTTTTTTGTGGTGGTTATGATTTTTTTGTATAAAGCACAATTATTCCAATTCCTTATTTTTTATGCTTTCGCACTTTTTTCTTATCACCCCACTTCTTGGCTATTCGTTAAACTGATTTGTGGGTGTGGTGAGGGGTGTATTTATAGGCATTTTGATGTTTGGGAAACTTTGCCCCTCCTGGTAGGAATGTATATCCCATACGTCACTAGCTCATGGACTCTTGCTAATATGAAAGAAATGAATTTATCAGGTAAGTTCTTACATAAATTATGTTTTTTGTATAATCCATTTGAGCTGAGCCATTATGGGTATAGAGTCTAACAACAAGATTAACAGTACAGGATATTATTGTGCACAAAATGGCCGCTGCTTTTCCGGTTTACAGTAGTGGGCTGTAAACCATGTTTTTTTTAAAAAGGCTCCATTTGTACCACTTGAACTAATAAGCTGCTTCATTGTTGCAAAACTGTAACTTCTCAATGTACAGAAGGTGACTGCAGAATTCCTGTAGCCGTATCCTCTCCTCTGAAGCAAGAAAAAAAATCCCTTTATTTTCTACTCCAGTAGACATCCTCAATTTTATCACACAAAACACCTACCATTTCTTTCATGTAATTGGCAAGAGTCCATGAGCTAGTGACGTATGGGATACACAATCCTACCAGGAGTGGCAAAGTTTCCTAAACCTCAAAATGCCTATACATACACCCCTCACCACACCCACAATTCAGTTTTACAAACTTTGCCTCCTATGGAGGTGTTGAAGTAAGTTTGTGCTAAGATTTCTACGTTGATATGCGCTTCTCCGCATTTTGAAGCCTGATTCCTCTCAGAATACAGTGAATGTCAGAGGGATGTGATGGGAGTATCACCTATTGAATGCAATGGTTTTCCTCATGGGGATCTATTTAATAGGTTCTCTGTTATCGGTCGTAGAGATTCATCTCCTACCTCCCTTTTCAGATCGACGATATACTCTCATATTCCATTACCTCTACTGATAACCGTTTCAGTACTGGTTTGGCTAGGCTATCTGCTATATCTGGATGGTGTCTTTTGGTAAGTATGTTTTCATTACTTAAAACACTCTCAGCTATGGTTTGGCACTTTATGTATTTATATAAAGTTCTAAACATATGTATTGTATTTATATTTGCCATGATTCAGGTTTTCAGTAGATTTCCTTTTGCAGACTGTCAGTTTCATATCTGGGAAATGCATTTTTTAGAAAAATGTATTTCTTACCTGGGGTTTAGTCTCTTTTTTCAATTGACTGTTTTTTTACATTCGCGGGCAGAATTAGGCTTGTGAGGGCGCAAAATGCCAAAGTTTATTGCGTCATTCTTGGTGCAAGATTTTTTTGGCATGAAGTTAGGTTCATTGATGCAAATTCGTAATTTCCGGTGTCTTAGTTGACACCGAGTCTTTCACAAGGCTGCGTCATCTGTGACGCGAGTGTGTCATTTCCGGACGTTATTGGCGCCAAAATTTTTTTTTCTGTTTGTGTGCGTCATACTTGGCACCAAATATTTTCATTATTTACGACCCCATTTCTATATGCCTCTTGCCTTTTTCTCTATCAGAGGGCTATGCTGTTTGCATTTTTTCCCATTCCTGAAACTGCCATATAAGGAAATTGATAATTTTGCTTTATATGTTGTTTTTTTCTCTTACATTTGCAAGATGTCTCAGAAATCACTGTAGGAATCCTGCTGCCTGATAACAGTTCTACCAAAGCTAAGTGCATTTGTTGTAAACTTGTGGAGGTTATTTCTCCAGCTGTGGTTTGTAATAGTTGTCATGATAAACTTTTACATGCAGAGAATGTATCCACAGTAGTAGTTCATTACCTGTTGCTTTTCCTTCAACATCTAATGCACAAGATATACCTGTAAATTTAAAAGAATTTATTTCTGATTCTATTCAGAAGGCTTTGTCTGCCATCCAGCCTTCTAATAAACGTAAAAGGTCTTTTAAAACTTCTCATAAAGTTGATGAAATTTCAAATGACTGTCAACATGCTGAATTATCCTGCTCTGATGAGGATCTATCTGGTTCAGAAGATCCTACCTCAGATATTGACACTGAAAAATCTTCTTATTTATTTAAAATGGAGTATATTCGTTCTTTGTTAAAAGAAGTGTTGATTACATTGGATATGGAGGAAACTAGTCCTCTTTATATTAAAACTAGTAAATGTTTAAATTCTGTTTATAAACCTCCTGTGGTTACTCCAGAGGTTTTTCCAGTTCCTGATGCTATATCTGATATGATTTCTAAGGAATGGAATAGGCCTGGTACTTCTTTTATTCCTTCTTCAACGTTTAAAAAATTGTATCCTTTGCCAGCAGTTACTTTAGAGTTTTTCTGCTAAAAGAGTTTCTGAATTATCTGCTCTTTCTTGTGAATCTCCTTTTCTGATTTTTCATCAGGATAAGGAGGTTTTGCGGACTTCATTTGAATTCTTACCTAAGGTTGTGAATTCTAACAACATTAATAGAGAAATTGTTGTCCCTTCCTTGTGTCCTAATCCTAAGAATTCTTAGGATGTGGTAAGAGCTTTGAAATATTATGTTGAAGCTACTAAAGATTTCAGGAAGACTTCTAGTCTATTTGTTATATTTTCTGGTTCTAGGAAAGGTCAGAAGGCTTCTGCCGTTTCCTTGGCATCGTGGTTAAAGCTTTTGATTCATCAAGCTTATTTGGAGTCGGGTCAAGCCCCGCCTCAGAGAATTACAGCTCATTCTACTAGATCAGTCTCCACTTTGTGGGCTTTTAAGAATGAAGCTTCAGTTGATCAGATTTGCAAAGCAGCAACCTGGTCTTCTTGCATACATTTACTAAATTCTACCGTTTTGATGTATTTGCTTCTTCTGAAGAAGTTTTTGGTAGAAAAGTTTTTCAGGCAGCTGTTTCAGTTTGATTCTTCTGTTTATGTTTTAAGTTTTTTCTTTTCATTTCATGAGAATTAACTTATATTTTAGGTTGTGGATTATTTTTTTCAGCGAAAAATGGCTGTTCTTATTTTTATCCCTCCCTCTCTAGTGACTCTTGCGTGGAGTTCCACATCTTGGGTATTGCTATCCCATACATCACTAGCTCATGGTCTCTTGCCAATTACATGAAAGAAAACATAATTTATGTAAGAACTTACCTGATAAATTCATTTCTTTCATATTGGCAAGAGTCCATGAGGCCCACCCTTTTTATGGTGGTTATGATTTTTTTGTATAAAGCACAATTATTTCCAAATTCCTTTGTTGATGCTTTTTACTCCTTTCTTTATCACCCCACTACTTGGCTATTCATTAAACTGAATTGTGGGTGTGGTGAGGAATGTATTTATAGGCATTTTGAGGTTTGGGAAACTTTGCCCCTCCTGGTAGGAATGTATATCCCATACGTCACTAGCTCATGGACTCTTGCCAATATGAAAGAAATTAATTTATCAGGTAAGTTCTTACATAAATTATGTTTTTTACATTCTCTTGATCTGCTTTTTCCAAATGACGTATGTTAAACACTTTTGCTGTGGTTTCAATATAAAGATAAGAATTTAGTCCACAGTCCTTTTAAGGATAGGGGGTTGTATATGCTGCCCTTTGCATAATATTGGTTGTCTATCACTGCTTTAAAGGCACAGTGATTAAAGGGAAAATAAAATGAGGCACATTATGCAATCCCTAACTAGTTCAACATCTCCAGCAGTCCTAAGGGAAAAAAAATATACACAATTGTAAAATTGGAATAAAAACACTAGATGGCGATATTGCATATTAAAAAAAGAAAAAAAAGTCTCCTTAGTCAATGGATATTTTCATTTGCTGGGCCTTGGGCGAGACAAATTTGTGGGGCCCCTCAACCCAACACGCTTTTCCCCTTTACCTGGATGCCCCACCCATGTACCAACATTCAGTGTTAGAACTATGTATTACAGCTCCTGATACCATAAACACTTCTTAATAAACTAAATACAGGATATACACTGCACTTTTTCATAACCTCAACTCCGACATTGTGGGGCCAACCAAAGCACGGGGCTTGCATAAAATCCAGCACTTTTAGAAATATATACAGCAATATGTAAGATTGTATATTAAAGGGGCATTATACAATCATTTTTTCTTTGCATAAATGTTTTGTAGATTATCTATTTATATAGCCCATAAAGTGTTTTATTTAAAAAAAAATGTATAGTTTTGCTAATTTTATATAACATTGCTCTGATTTTCAGACTCCTAACCAAGCCTCAAAGTTTTAGGAGAATACCCTCAGATACCTACTCCAGCTTGCTCCTGTTTGTATAAAGGGTCTTTTCATATGCAAAAGACTGTGTGTGTGTGTGTTTGTGTGTGTGTGTGGGGGGGTCTTATTTCCCACTTGCAGTGGGCTTTCCAGCTACCTTTTCAACAAAGCTAAACTGAGAGCTTCTAAGTAAGTTTTTAAACAGTTTTATACTGGATTTTTATATCCGTATCTGTGCCTATTATTCTTTATAGTAGTGTCTATTACATGCAGTTATATGAAAATGAGTGTATACTGTCCCTTTAAGTTGACAGATGCATTGATAGTATGCCTTGAATTGCTATTGGTAGTAGTGACACCAGGGGCGTATTTAGGTTTTGTACTGCCCTAGGCACTCAATACGCCCCTGAGTGACACGATATGTAAAGTTTTTTAGTTTGACAATTCCAGGCTTTAGTAGCAACTGGTATATATAAAAACAAGTGCGTAAATACATTATATACAGTAAATATATACACATATAAACATATATATGTATATATATATATATATATATATATATATATATATATATATATATATATATATATATATATATATATATATATACAGGTGCGAGAGATTGAATTTCAGAATATTTGTATATTTTTATCTGTAAACAACATCTTATGTAAATTTGCCCTATTTACAGGTCATACTGCAGCTTATAAACATAGTTGATATAAACTGAAGGTAGTTTTATACAATTTTTAATATTTTTGTATAAATAGTACCATCAGAAAGATAGTATAGTATTATAATCAGAAAGGTAATGGATGTTGTTTGAAATGTACCACTGTACTGTAAAATTTGTTTCCCCTTTAAAGGGCAATTATAATAAAAAATGACATGCTTTAATCCGTTAGAGCATGTAATTTTAAGACAATCGACCCTTCAGTACTTTGTGTTTAACCCCTGCAATTGGGTTAAACACACAGTAGAAATACTGCTTGGGACTTGCTGTGCATTGCCTGTTCCAAGTGGAACTTGCCTCAGATCCAATCACATGGCTGAGATGTGCAACTAGCACTGCTGAATGGAACAGCAGTGTTTTCCGCTTGGGACGAGCAGTGCTCCACAATTCCTGAACAGTATTTCTGCTCTGTTTTTAACCCCATTGCAGGAGTTAAACACACAGTGCTGCAGGGTTGATAGTCTAAAAATTACATGTTCTAATGGATTATAGAATGTAATTTTTATACTATAATGATCCTATAATGTGTTCCAAATTGCTTGTTATACTTACTGCTGAGTATAAAATGTATGGGAAATTGGTCCTTCATGATTATTTTTGTATTTGAAATAATAATGTTTGCTTATTAAATCCATCATTTCGAGAATATTTTCATTTAAATGGGCAGACCCTGCATAAAAAGCCTATGGCTAACCTCAGTAATTATTTTTAAAACAGGCCACGGCCCACCCTATCCTCTCAATAAATCACCCCTAAGTACCTTCCTAGTCCCTATTGTTCTCACAAACCATGACAAACAAACACTCAACATCAGCCTACAGGGTGGCAGGGTTGAATGAACTAAAAAAAATCTATACGTTGAAAAACACAATTTATGCTTACCTGATAAAAACATAATGTTCATGATGGTGAGAGTACATGAACTATCACATGTGGGAATATTCCCTCCTGACCAATAGAAGGAGGCAAAAGACACCCCAACACACCAGAGCTTTAAATTACTCCCACTTCTCATGGTCCTTAGTCATGGTACTTAGCAGGAAAGATAAAGTGAGGCTAAAATGTGCAAACAAGTACTGCCTCCATCTGAACAAAAATAAAGGGTGGGGCTGGTGGATATCATGAAATAAATTAATTTATCTGGTAAGCATACAGTTTGTTTTCTTTCATCAGATGATGAGATTCCACGAGCCACTCGTGTGGGATTCAATACTGAAGCCATGGAGTCCACAAGACTACTGCAACTGCTCTAGTGGAATGAGAAGTATTGCACTCAGGGAAAGATTTCCCCACAACTAAACAAGTCTTGCAAATTAAGGCTTTAAACCAAGCTGCTAATGTAACAGCCATAGCTTTCTGACCTTTGTGAAGCCCAGAAAAATTAATAAAAAGAGAAGAAAGTCTGAAATCTTTTGTGGCTTCCACATAATATTTAAGAGCTCTTACAACATCCAAGTTGTGAAGAAGATGCTCCTTAGAATTCTTAGGAGGTGGACAAAAAGAAGGAACCACAATTTCCTGATTGATAGTGTCTGTAGATACCACTTCAGGAAGAAAAGAATAGCTAGTACGAAGAACAGCCTTATCCTGATGAAAAATCAGAAAAGTAGGGTTGCAAGACAAATATGAAAGCTGAGGGACTTTTCTAGCAGTAGATATAGCTAGAAGATAAAGTACCATCCCAGATATTAGCTGAAGGTCCATACCATGCATTGGCACAAAATGAGGAGTTTGAAGAACTCTCAAAACCAGATTTAGATTCCAAGGAGGAGAAACTGAACAAATAAGTGGCTTTATCCTTATCAGAGCCTGAACAAAGGCCTGAAAGTCAGGAATTGTATCACTCTTCTTATGAAACAGAACAAAAACAGCTGAAATCAGACCCTTCAGAGAACTGGCTGATAAACCTTTAGATAAGCCTTCCTGCAGAAAATTTATGAATTGTAAAATATTTCCAATGGTAACCTTTATGAGAACACCACACAAAAAAGTTTTTCCAGACCTTATGATATCTATGTTTGGTAAAAGATTTCCTAGCCTGGGTATCAATAATCTTAAAAAAAAAAAACCTCTCTGAGACAGAAATAAACTTTCAATCACCATGCTGTCAAATTCAAAGATGTGCAATCTTGACAAAAGAAATGGACTTGAGGGAGAAGATCCTTTCTTAGAGACAGCCTCCAAAGCAGGCACAAGGACATCGGCACCAGATCTGCAAACCAAATCTTGCATGGCTATGCCAAAGCAATCAGAATTGCTGAAGCTTGTTCCTGATTGATTCTGGCTATCACTGTGGATAGCTTCACAAATGGAGGAAACATTTAAATCAGGTTGAATTACCAAGGGACCACTAGGGCATCTATCAGACTTGCCCAAGACCTGGCATAATGCTGAGGCAGTTTGTGATTCAAGTGAGAGGCCATGAGATCTATCTCTGGCAGACCCCAATATCTCACAATTTGGTCCAAAACTTCCTGATGCAGAGACCATTACCCTGGGTGAAGAGACTGGTAACTTAGAAAGTCTGCTTCCCAATTGTCCACACCTGGAATATGGATGGCAGAAATCCTGCAATGGTAGGTTTCTGCCAAATTGGTGATTCGGGATACTTCCCTCATTGCTTAGAAACAGTAAGCTTTTCCCTGTTGATTGACATAAGCCACTGTCATGACATTGTCTAACTGGAATCTCAGAAAAGATTTAGGAAGAAAAGAATAGCTAGTACGAAGAACAGCCTTTGGTCCATAGGAGACCAAACTTCCTGCACTCTCTGAGACACCCAGACACCCCAAACTAGTACTCTGGTATCTGCAAAAATTACAACACACACTAGACAAAGAAAAGAGGCTCCCTTAACCAAGGACTAGTGGGTCTGCTAACTGTTCAAGGATTGTCTTTGATCTAACAGAATACTCTGAGATGGATCCAGAGGATTTAGCTGCAGAATGCCAAAGACATGTTGTAGCTTCAGTATGTGCTAATCTGTCAGAGACTAGAATATTGTCATAGAATTGATTATGAGCCCCAGAAAAGACACACAAGTCTGAAAGGTTGTATGGTGTATTATATACATCCCCAGACTATGTGAATTATGTGTACATTTTTATACTACTAGCTGGTGGGCTTGTCAGGTGCAGGTATTTACAATCCTCGGTTGAAGAAACTTGCTTCCATCAGATGAGCCAATTCTAAGCAGTGTGAGCACAATGCCAAGGATCTGAATTATTTACAGCTACAACAACCCAGGGGATTGATGGACCACATTTTACCTGGGGAGAGCTGTGGATCCCACAAGGAGCAGCTCACTGTAGACAAGGGACTAGTGGACATCCACATCTCACCTGTGAGGCCTGTGGCATTTCTCACTGAGAAAAGACCTTTCACTGTCTAGCTGATAATTCCTTGTCTACCTCTCTGATCAACAGGTTACTGTTAGTAGAATTTGCACCTCAGATCAGTTAGAGGATTCTCTGTCAAACGATGAGAAAATTTTGCACTTCACTTTCACCTCACTCCTCATCAAGTATATAAAATAATATTACTGAGGATTGTGAATAGTAAGAGGGATTTAAAGCTCTGGTGTTTTGGGTGTCTTTTGCCTCTTTCTAGTGGTCAAGAGCAGGCCCTGACTGAATATCGGGCATACCAGGCAAATGGCGGTGGGCTGCTTGCATTAGCCCTGCCCACCTATTACAGTAACAATCCGCAGTGCACACCGACTGCTGTGGCTCTGTTTGCCCCCACTAGGTGGTAGTATTGGGTGATATAATTCACTTTGTAACAATATACAATGGGTTAATATGTAGGCCTAGAAATGCATCTAAACATATGAGGCCCATTAGCATGATTAAGGGATAATTTCCCGAAACGTTGCTGCTAATCTGCTTGTTCCTGTAAGGGAGAAAGATGTTTAAATAAATCTGTTGAAAAGGTGCTGTGGATTTTTTCATTTATTTACATGTATAGAGGTTTGACAGACTCAGTCCCTCTCACCACTTGCATCTGCATTTACCTTGGAGCTGTACTGTTTGCTTTGTTTGTGCCCAAAGTTTATTGCAGTCAGTGAGCAAGGCAGGCGCACATCAGTGTGGTGTCCACGGTCCACGGCATGTGATGACAGTCAGGAAGTGGCCCTTTTTTAGTGAAGCTGCACTCCTGTAGGCCGGCGGTGGGGTATAACATGTGCCGTGTCACACGGAGGAAGCGGCAGATCATTGTGCAAAAGAAACTAGATAAGCATAATATGTCCAGTGGAGAGAGTGAGAGAAGGTAAGAAGTGTTTTTGGAAAAAAGTTTTTGTTTCAGTTCAGATTTTTCTTCAGTGTTCAGCACCACAGCAGTACAGGAAGAATCAGAATGCATGCGTATTATTGCCATATCCTAAGTTTGCAGGTCTACCATGTTAGGGAGAGAATTGCGGAGGGGGTTAGGGTAATGGGGGATTACTGCACTAAAGTAATAGAATCTTTTAAATCCATAATGGCAACTTGTCAGATTTGGTGAGCATAGCTAACATTAGCACTTTAAGGCTTCCCAGATATCATCATCTCAGCAATTCAGAGTTTTTCTAAATTATGGGGGAAGAAGCCAATTGCACCCCATTAAAAACAACATGTCTTAGCAGAAAGTTAAAACAAGTAAGAGGTTTTCTATTATCATGCCAGATATATTGATGGAATGTGCGTGTCTGTAAGTCTGTGTGTATGTGAGTGTAAGTCTGTATATAAATATATGTATGTGTGTGAGATAGTGTCTGTGTACATGTGTGTGCCTGTGTCTGTATATATGTGTGTGAGTGTGAGTCTGTGTACATGTGTGTAACTGTAAATCTGTGTATATGTGTGTGAGTGTAAGACTGTGTATATGTATGTGACTGTAAGTTTGTGCATATATGTGTGTGTGACTGTAAGTCTTTGTATATATGTGTGTGTTAGTGTAAGTCTGTATATATGTGTAAGAGTGAGTCTGTGTATATGTGTGTGAGTGTAATTCTGTGTATATATATATGTGTAAGAGTGAGTCTGTGTATATGTGTGTGAGTGTAATTCTGTGTATATATATATGTGACAGTAAGTCTGTGCATATACAGTATGTGTGTGAGTGTAAGTCTGTGTCTATGGATTCATATTTTTGTAGTTTCTTGAGTAAGGAAAGGTCGAATTATGGAAATGTTGCATAGGTGCAGGATTTGATGAGCCCTTGTATGTGTGGAGTCAATGAGAGTTTAGAATCGAGTGACCCCAAGACAGCAGACCTGGGGTGAAGTGTTGAGAATAGAGTCTCCAACTGTAAGAGAAATATCAGATTTTGGACGTCTCAGAGAGGGGGAATAAGAAGCAGCTCAGTTTTAGATAGCTTGAGTTAAAGGTAGTGTGAGGAAATCCAAGAGGACAGTTGGTAATCTAGTTGAGTCAAGAGGGAGAGATATCAGGAGAGGAATAATAGATTTGGGCATCATCAGCATATAAATGGTAAATATGTTAATTTGTGAAAAAGAAAGGATCCACCATAGGATGCACTTCAGCACTCTATGCCCAGACTATTGAGGACTCAGTGTTCTGAGCATAGGGTGCTGAAGTGCATCCTATGGTGTATTCTTTCTTTTCCACAAATTAACATATACTCTCCTTTGATGCAAAGCACCAACCCCAAGAAATATTGTGAATATAATTAAAGTTGATATATCATATTGGGGATTGCCTCACATAGTGCCATTGTTAATTGTTCTCTTAGCATATAAGTGGCACTGGAACCTAAAGGGATATATACGTTTTGCAAGGGAGGATGTATAGAGAGAGAAAAACAAGGGACCCAAAACAGAGCATTGTGAACTCCTACTGAGAGAGGTAATGGATCAGAGGATATGCTTTTAGGAAACTGTAAATGAGCGGTTTGAAAGATATGGCGCAAACCAGGAGAGAGCTGTGTCTAGGATGCCAAAATAATGTAAAGTTTGTAAGAGGAGAGTATGATCAAATGTGTCAAAATTAGCAGATAGATCAAGGAAGACTTCTTCCTCTGTTACAGGTGGAAAGTAACAGAGAGTTTTGTTAATAGAATGGGTGGGTAGGAGGGCTGGGTTTGAAGGTTGTGAGAGGAGAGATGTCTTTCCTATTTGTGTCAATTTTATTTTTGAAGTGATCAGCAATACTCAGTACAGTGAGTGTGGTAGTGTGCGGAGGTGCAGGCGAATATAGGATGCATGAGTTGACAAGAGGGAGGAGAAATACATTTGTTTTGTCAGGCTGAGGGCAGAGTTGTATGATTTGAATATGAATTTATAATGCATGAAATCAACATGGGTGCAGAATTTCTCAACTGACGTTCAGCAGTATGTGAACATTGCTGAAGATAATGAATCTGTTTGGTGTTCCATGGTTGTCATTGAGTGAATATTGCACATCGAACAGTGGAGAGTGCAGCTTTGTCAAGTGTTGATTTTTGTGCAGAATTAAGGCCACAAGGTCTGGGAAAGAGAGGGATAAGAGTAGAAGTTTCAGTTGAGCAGAAAAGTCTGTTTGATGCAAGTCATTTAATTTCCTGTAAGGTATCAGTTTTTTGGAGGCTTGTGAGGATACTGCAGTTAGAGTAAGAGAAAAGTTAGTAGATGGTGGTCAGAGAGAGGAAAGGGGAAGTTAGGGACCTTGGAAATGGCAAAGAGATTGGTGCAGATCAGATCAATTGAGTTGCCTTCACAGTGGGTTGGAAATGTTGTCCACTGGGACAGGCTAAAAGAGGTGGTAAGAGTAAGAAGTTTACAGGCAGCAGGCATGCTAGAATTGTCAGTGGGTATGTTAAAGTCACTTCAGATGACAGAAAAGATGTTACAAGAGAGGACGTTTGGGAGCCAGGCTCCAAAGTGGTCTACAAGATGTGATGCTGGGCCAGGAGGAAGATAGATAACAGCTTCACAGAGAGCTACAGGGGAGAAGGAGGAGGATAGCATGAACTTCAAAAGATGAAAAAGAAAGGGAAATCTATATTAGAATTCAATACTGCAGTTTCTAGTATTTTACAAACCCTAGACGTTACCAAACTTCTCAAGCCTCCCCGTTAGTGTGGAGGATTGCTGAGAGTAGGAGAGAAGACCTAACCTTTGCCCTGCTTTGCCTTAAGACATACAGTATGTGAAAAGCAGGCAGGTTAAAAGTTTGTGCTCAGATATCAGATCAGTACACAGAGGGTTAGGTATATTACATCTGACGTTTAAACAGGAGCTGCCCGACTGTGTGCTGCACTGTGTAGAGGAGTATCAGACAGCAACAGTGTCGGGTCAACCCTGCTACCTGTATACAAGTAAATGTTGCTGCTGGCTGCTTCTTAAAGGGACATGAAACCCACAATTTTTCTTTCAGGATTCAGATCAGTGGTGGAACTTCCAAGGTTGCAAAGGTTGCAAGTGTGACTGAAACCTGAATGTCTGCCACTTATGGGGAGCCCAGCAGGTGCCACTATACACTGTGACTCTGCAAAGTATCCCCTATGATTGCCAGAGCCAGCGGCACAAAAAATTTAGTCCGGTGCAGCTGGAGCCTTTCTTGGCTGCATCGCTTGGAACTGCAAGTTCCAGAATGCCATGCAACAAGAGATCTTCAAATCAGTTTAAGAGAGAGGAGCTCCCACCCAGAGCAAAACGTTGGAATTGAGTGGGGGAAGGAAAGAGGGTTCTGGCCCCCAGGGCAGCAGGAGCAACTAAGTCTGTAATATGGACGTAATATTCAGTTCTAGTTTAGACAGTGCATCTAATTAGTGTTACAGTCCGGGCAGAGGCCTTTATTAAACAGGCTTCTGACACAAAGGGGACCATTTACCAATGTGCGAGCAGACATCGATAAATAACGACAGCATACGCTGTAGGCATATATCATTGCTCAAGCATTTTGTGTAAAACGCTTGTGCAATGCCACCCCCTGCACATTCGTGGCCAATCAGCCGCTAGCAGGGGGTGTCAATCATCCCGATCGTATCCAATCAGGATGATTGCTGTCCGTTGCCTCAGAGGTAGTAGACAAGTTAAGGAGCAGCATGAAGGCTTGCGCAGAAACAGAAGCTTACGCTGATTCTTAAATTGGCCCCATAGGCTCTATCATTTTTCAAAACAAAAAGGAAGAGAAGCTTTGTCTGTTTAAATGTAGATTGTACTTTTACAACATCAGTTTTGTTCCATTAACTGTGCTGAGGGGAAGCACAGTAGCTGAGCTCTGTCTCCCTCCTTACTTAGGTCATAAACTTGCTATAAATGTTAAAACTCTTTTCAAGTAAAAATAACACTGAGCTTTTCCTGCGTATTTTTATGATCTGCAACTGTGTGAATCTAACCTAAAACTGCTGAACTCCTACACAAGTAAATGTTGCTAGTTGCAGCTTTTAATTAAAACGTATTGAAACATGAAAGTCCATTAACAGTATATACTTTAACCATTGCATTGCCAGAAGGGATTTTTTTTTAAATTAATGGAAAACTGTGTTTAAGTTTTTTAACAAGATGACTAGTATTA